>NW_027202893.1:1960000-2307500 GCF_024711535.1 Dipodomys merriami
AGCGCAAGGCTAGCGCTCTACCACTGAACCACAGCGCCACTTGGGCTTTTTCTGTTTATGTGGTGCTGAGGAAATCAAACTCAGGGCCTCATGCATTCGAGGCAAGTACTCTACTACTGAGTCACCTTCACAGCCCCTCTGCTTATTTTTTGAAATAGAGTCCCACTAGGTTTTTGGTTTTGTTTCTCCCAGGCTGGCCTTAAATCACAATCTTCCTGTATCTTCTGATTAACTGGGATCATAAATGTCTACCACTATGCCCAGCAGCAGTTGTATTTCATTGCAAAAGAATCAACAAGTACTTCTGTGTATCTATATATCAAGTCAATGAGTATATTTATTTTTATTTTTATTTATTTATTTTTTTTTGTCGGTCGTGGGGCTTGAACTCTGGGCCTGGGCGCTGTCCCTCAGCTCTTCAGCTCAAGGCGAGTGCTCTACCACTTGAGCTACAGCGCCCGGCTGGCTAATGAGTATATTTATAATCCTTTAAAAACATGTATAATTTTAAGCCAGGCGCTAAGTGGCTCATGCCTATAATCCTAGCTATTCAGGAGGCTGAGATCTGAGGATAGCAGTTCAAAGCCACCCAGGGGAGAGAAGTCTATGTGACTATTATCTCCAAATAACCACCAAAAAGCCATGAAGAAAAGCTGTGGCTCAAGTGGGAGAATGCTAGTCTTGAGCAAAATAAACTTAGTAACAGCTCTCAGGCTCTGAATTGAAGCTCCAGAACTAGTACAAAAATCTACAGCTGGAGGCATGACTTAAGTGGTAAAGTACCAGCCATGAGTAAGAAGAGTTCAAGGCTGGGCATTGGTGGCTCATGCTTATAATTCTAGCTACTCAAGAGGCAGAGATCTGAGGATCATGGTTCAAATCCAGTGAAGGCAGGAAAGTCCATGAAATTTTTTTTGTTGTTGTTGGTCATGGGGGCTGAACTCAATTCTTTAGCCCTAGGTTGGCACCCTACCACTTGAGCTACAGCACCACTTCTGGCTTTTTTCTGCTTATGTGGTGCTGAGGAATTGAACCCGGGGCCTCATGTATTTGAGGCAAGCACTCTACCACTGAGCCAACTTCCTAGCCCCCCATGAGACTTGTATCTCCAGTAAATCATTCAGAAAACTGGAAGTGGAGGTGTGGCTCAAGTGATACAGCACTTGCCTTGAGCTGAAAAGCTGAGGGGCAGTGCTCAGGCCCAGAGTTCAAGCCATATGACCAATCAAAAAAAAAAAAAAATTTAAGCTCCTTTTGAGTTTAAGCCCTAGTACTGCGCCCCTCCCCCCCAGTTTCCATTTACATGAAATGAGTATCACTTATATTAGTGTGTTTTCTAATTTAGTATTTACTTGATTTGTATATGCATTTATTTATTTATTTTTGGGTCCGGTTGTGGGGCCTGAACTCTGGCCCTGGGCGATGTCCCTCAGCTCTTCAGCTCAAGGCTAGCACTCTACCACTTGAGCCACAGCGCCACTTCAGGCTTTTTTCTTTTTGCTTATGTGGTGCTGAGGAATCAAACCCAGGGCCTCGAGCATGCAAGGCAAGCACTCTACCACTGTAGTGCTGAGGAATCGAACCCAGGGCCTCATGCATGCAAGGCAAGTGCTCTACCACTGAGCCACCTTCCCAACCCTGTATATGCATTTATACATTAGGTTCAATACTTAAGATGATTTGGGTTTTATTTCCCTTGGAGTTACGATTCTTCACTTACTTTGTTTTCTCTTTCAACTTGAATAATACAAAAATTTGCACTACCTTCTCACCAACCATTTTCCTCTATCAAGACATGTCCTACCTGCCCTCTCTCAGCTTTATCTCTTCCTTGGGACAGTGAAAAAGACTTGGGAGGACATAGAAGACATTTCTTGCCGAGACTTCATAGAAGAATATATTACTGCCTATCCCAACCGTCCCATGGTGCTGCTCAAGAGTGGCCAGCTTATCAAGACTGAATGGGAAGGCACATGGTGGAAATCCCGAGTTGAGGAAGTAGATGGCAGCCTAGTCAAGATCCTCTTCCTGGTACTGTTCCTCCATGGAATTTTGGGAAGGTTAAGGTGGGGATTTGGTACATTTAGGGGGCAGCCATAAGAGTAATCAGGATGATATCATAGTTGTTCATAGCTTTCTTCTTCCTTTATTCTTATTTTGGTCAAATTTTATTTTGTCCTTTTGTTCCTATAAACTAGTTACTGCAAACAAATTTTCTTTTTTTTTTTTTTTGGTACTGGGGATCAAACTCAGGATGTGGCACTTGCTAGGCAAGTGCTTTGCCACTGAGTGACATTCCAGCCCTGCAAACAAATTTTCCGACTTAACCATGACTCTAATCTGCATAGCTTGGGTTTTTGGGGTGTTTTTGTCCTTTGGGTACTGGGGTCAAACCTAGGGCATTACACTTGCTAGACAAGCACTTTGCCACTGAACTATATCTCAGCCCATTGCATGGTTTTGATTTTTTTTCTCCATGTTTTAATAGTCTTTGTTCCTAAGACTTATGCTCTTCATTATGTTTTTGTTTTGTTTTTAAGGGGGGGGAATGGTATTGGGGTTTGAACTCGGGCTGGGTCTATCCCTTAGTTTTTTTCACTCAAGGCTATTATATATATTCTCCACAAGTGACAGGATAGATTCTAACAGATCTTGCTCATTTCCCTTGATTTTCCTTATCTGCCTGTCCCCCAGGATGACAAAAGATGTGAGTGGATCTATCGAGGTTCTACACGGCTAGAGCCAATGTTCAGCATGAAAACATCTTCAGCCTCTGCATTGGAGAAAAAACAAGGAGGACAGCTCAGGACACGTCCAAATATGGGTATGTCCTAAAAAGCACCTGAAGGAAGGAAGAATAGGGCATGGTAGCCAAGGATTTTATATATGCTTTGTTTACTCTAAGTTGTTGCTAGTAATGGTGATGGATTTGTGGTTCTGCCCCCACATTCTGTGGCTTTGATTTTAAACAGCCACAGAAAAATGTGCAACAACTGATAACTTTTGCTGTTCCCCATGTGAAAATTATCTGCTTTCTGTATTATCAATCGTTAGGTTATTTCTTTAAGCTTAGACTGCTTTTTTTGGTTGTTTCTTATTGTGTCTGTTATAGTTTCTGATTTTTCTTTCTTTTCTTTTTTTGGGGGGATCATGGGGTTTGAATTCTGGGCCTAGGTGCTGTCCCTCAGCTCTTCAGCTCAAAGCTAGCACTCTATCACTTGAGCCACACAGCACCACTTCCTGTTTTCTGAGTGGTTAATTGGAGATAAGAGTCTCATGGAGTTTCCTGCCTGGGCTGGCTTTGAACCAATATCCTCAGATTTCAGACTTCCTGAGTTGCTAGGATTACAGGTCTGAGCCACCGGCGCCCAGCTTAGTTTCTGATTTTTCTCACCAACATTAGTTATCAAAGAGTACATTTCTCAAAATATGCACCAAAGTCAGGCTAGTGGCTCATGCCTATAATCCTGGCTATTCAGGCTGAGATCTGAGGATTGTGGTTCAAAGCCAGCCTGGGCAGAAATGTCCATGAGACTCTATCTCCAGTTAACCATCAGGAAACTGGAAGTAGCGCTGTGGTTCAAAGTGGTAGAGTTATATATCGTTAAGCAAAAAAAGCTCAGGGACAGCCTGAATTCAAGCCTTACAACTGATAAAAAAATAAAAAAAACCCACAAAAACCAAAATATACACTGAAGTATAATCTGATTGATGAAATTCAAAACCATTGTATGGTAGTATTCCTACTTATTAGTGTTAATAATGAGAATAGTCTTAGCACTTACTCAGAATGCCTCTTGTAAGTTGAGGATCAGATATATAAATGAATATAATTAGCAAGATGTCATTTTCTCAATGATTAGTTTCCTTTTTATATAGGTGCTGTGAGGAGCAAAGGTCCTGTTGTCCAATACACCCAAGACCTGACTAGTACTGGAACCCAATTCAAGCCAATGGAGCCTCCACAACCCATAGCTCCACCTGTTCCACCTGCTCCATCTGCTTTACCTGCTCCACCTCTGTCCCCCCAAGCAGGTGACAATGAGTGAGTGCTGTTCACTGTTTCTTCTTCACTTTTTTCTATATATTTTCTACATCCTTTATTATATGATTTCATCTCAAATCTCCTAGAAGCTTGGAAAGCCAGCTTGCTCAGTCACGGAAGCAGGTGGCCAAAAAGAGCACATCATGTCGACCAGGATCTGTGGGCTCTGGTCATTCCTCTCCTACATCTCCTCCACTCAATGAAAATGCCTCTGGCGGGAAATCTGGGATTAACCAGACATACAGGTGAGACAAATGTCAGCCTCTGTCTATGTAGGCAGGTTGGCAATGTGGCCTAAGTGGTTACTGTGTAGTGAAAGGCCCTTGGCTCCAACAGGCTTTACTTTGAAGTTAGATAGAAATGTGGACTTCAAAAGGAAGTGTTAACTTTGGACACTTCTGAATTACTGGATACTTAGAAATACTGTATTAGCCAGGCGCCGGTGGCTCACGTATATCATCTAAGTCCTCAGGAGGCTGAGATTTGAGGATCGAGGTTCAAAGCCGGGTGGCGGGGAGGAGGGCAAGAAAGACCGTGAGACTCTTATCTCCAGTAAACCACCAGAAAACTGGAAGTGGCGCTGTAGCTCAAGTGGTAGGGCACTTGCCTTGAGCTGAAGAGCTCAGTGCCCAGGCCCAGAGTTCAAGCCCCGTGACCGACCAAAAAAAAAAATTTATATACACTTGCACACACACTGTATTATTAGGCAGTTACTTTTCAAAACTTACAATTGAACAAGGTGCCAGTATTGCTTCAGTAGAAAGGATATATCATTATCTACTTCTTTGAGTCCTAAGAGTTAGTAAGGATGCATACAGGACATTGTGTACAGAAGACTGTATTCTACTGTCAGGATTCAAAGTAAATACGTCTTAGGGAAAAGTATACTATTGAAATAGGGAAGTTATGTCTTGCATTTTATTTGCAGATCACCTTTGGGCTCAACAACCTCTGCACCAGCACTCTCAGCTCCTCAGTTGCCTCCAGTCAGTGATGAGTAAGTGAGGCTTTTCATTGGCTGGGTTTGGTAAGGCAGTCTAATTTTCTTATGTAATCTTTAGTTGTGTGGTGGTACACATGTGTAATCCCAGCACTTGGGAAGCAAAGAAAAAGAGGATTGTAAATTGTGGCCAGCCATGGCTACATAATGAGACTATCAAAAGAAAAACATCTTTTCTGTATGAAAGATGAGGAAAATGTCTTAGCTAGGCGGAAGGATAATTATGTAAGAGAGAGGTCCTGTTGACTTCTGATGTGATTACATGTGTTTTATTTGCAGATTACCAATAGTCTCAACAACCTCTGCTCCAGCACCCCCAGCTCCTTCTGGGCCTCCAGCCCCACCAGCCTTCCATGGCATGTTGGAGCGGGCCCCTGCAGAGCCCTCCTACCGTGCCCCAATGGAGAAGCTTTTCTACTTACCTCATGTTTGTAGCTATACTTGTCTGTCTCGGATCAGACCTATGAGGAATGAGCAGTACCGAGGCAAGAACCCTCTGTTAGTTCCACTATTGTATGACTTCCGGAGGATGACGGCTCGACGCAGAGTCAACCGCAAGATGGGCTTTCATGTTATCTATAAGACACCCTGTGGCCTCTGCCTTCGGACAATGCAGGAGATTGAACGATACCTATTTGAAACTGGCTGTGACTTCCTTTTCCTGGAGATGTTTTGTTTGGATCCTTATGTTCTTGTGGACAGAAAGTTTCAACCCTATAAACCGTTTTACTATATTTTGGATATCACCTATGGAAAAGAAGATGTTCCTCTGTCCTGTGTTAATGAAATTGACACAACCCCCCCACCCCAGGTCGCCTACAGCAAAGAGCGAATCCCCGGCAAGGGTGTTTTCATTAATACAGGCCCCGAGTTTCTGGTTGGCTGTGACTGCAAGGATGGGTGTCGGGACAAGTGAGTTGGGGGAGGGAGTATTGCTGCCTCGGCCTCCAACTTTATTGTGATTGCTTTTCTTTTTCTTTTTTCTTTTTTTTTTTTTGGTCGGGTCATGGGGCCTGAACTCTGGGCGTGGGCGCTGTCCCTCAGCTCTTCAGCTCAAGGCTAGCGCTCTACCACTTGAGCCACAGCGCCACTAATGCTTTTTTCTTTTTGCTTATGTGGTGCTGAGGAATTGAACCCAGGGCCTCATGCATGCAAGGCAAGCACTCTACCACTGAGCCACCTTCCCAGTTCTGTGATTGCTTTTCTTTTCACCTCTTCCTTCTTTCCCCATCTCACTTTACTTCCTCCTTCAGCTGGAATACCTGCCATAAGGCCTTCATGAAAATAATGAGGTAGGGAGGGCAACATCTGATGTGGCGCCATTGAGTAATCCTGGGCACATGTGTCCTGTGTTGTTTCTCTGATCCTCCTTCCTTTATTTGGCTCCTATCTCCCACTTTTCCTAGACTTCTGTCTATCATGTTTTCAGTGCTACTCCCATTCAATTTTCTCATTCTCTTGTTCTTTCCCTTTTTTATTATTTATTTATTTATTTACTTTTGTCAGTCGTGGGGCCTGAACTCTGGGCCTGGGCACTTGTCCCTCAGCATTTATGCTCACTTCCGGCTTTTTCTGCTTATGTGGTGCTGAGGAATCAAGCCCAGGGTCTCATGCATGCAAGGCAAGCACTCTACCACTGAGCCACCTTCCCAGCCCTCCCTTTTTTATTTAAACACAAAAAATGAAAAAGAAAATTTTACTGTCCCCATTTTCTTTTTTTGGTCGGTGTGGGACTTGAACTCTGGGCCTGGGTGCTGTCCCTGCGCTCCTCAGCTCAAAGCAAGAGCTCTACTTCTTGAGCCATAGTGCCATTTCTGGTTTTCTATTGGTTTGTTGGAGATTAGAGTCTCATGGACTTTTCTGCCCGGGCTGGCTTTTATTTATTTATTTTTACTCTAGTTTCTAAAGAAAATCTCAACTCTTAACCGTCATATATTTATATCTTCTACAGGTCGAAATGTGCCTGCCATCAACTCACTATTCAGGCTACGGCCTGTACCCCAGGGGGCCAAATCAACCCTAATTCTGGCTACCAGTACAAGAGATTAGAAGAGTGTCTGCCTACAGGGTAAGTACTTAGGGCAGTTAGGACATCTCAGAAGCTGAAGAATATGTTCTTGTTAACTTGGCACTGGTGGCTCACACCTTAATCCTAGCTACTCAGGAGGCTGAGATCTGAAGATCTAGTTTGAAACCAGCCTGGGCAGAAAAGTCTCATTAATTAACCACTTAAAAACTGGATGTAGTGCTGTGGCTCAAGTGGGAGAGTGCTAGCTTTGATCCTCTCACTAGTCTTGAGCACAAAGAGGCTCAGGGACAGGACCTAGGCCCTGAGTTCAAGCCCACAACCAAAAAAAAAAAAAAAAAAATCCAAAGATTAGATGTAGTGGCACTTGGAAGGTAGAGGCAGGAGGAGTCCTAGTTTAAACCCCAGCCTGAGTTATGTAGTGAGTTTGATACAGAGATACTGTCTCAAGAGGAATGTATAGTCATTTTCTGTTTGAGAAAAAGATGAGGATAATTTGATAGCTATGTGAATGTACTTATGATTTATTATAGCAAGTGATTTATTTTCTAGAGAGGACAAGCAGGTAAAGAATGAATTATAATAGGGTTTTGTAACCTAGACTGAACAGTTAGAATCAAATGTATGGGGTGATGGGAAGTAGTTACTTGTAGGTAGTTATTTGTTTTTAAAACTCTCTAGCTTCATTGTAGAGTGTAGATTTTAGAGCAGTGAAAGCTGCCCTTTAACCCTTTTGGGGTTTGAACTCAGGACTTCGAGTTTGTTTGATGCTTTACCACTTGAACCAAGCCTCTAGTCCAGCATTTTTCCAGTTATTTTGGAGATGGTGTCTTAGACTTTTCTGCCAAAGCTGACTTCACATCATGATTCTTTAGATACCTAGATACCAGCCTCTGGAGTACCTAGGATTACAGTCTTGAGCCATTAGTGCTTTGATTAAAGCACAATTTGAGCCAAGCTCTGGTGATTCATGCCTGCAATCCTAGCTAAGATCTGAGAATTGAGATTAGAAGCCTGTCTGAGCAGAAAAGTCTGAGAGAGTCCATCTCCAAAATAACCAGCAAAAAAAAAAAAGAAGCTAAAGGTGAGGCAAAAGTTAGACTGGCCCAGCACTGGTGGCTCACACCTGTAATCCTAACAATTCTGGAGGCTGAGATCTGAGGATCGCAGTTCAAAGCCAGCCCTGGCAGCAAAGTACTTAGGCTCTTACCTCCAATAAACCACCAGAAAACCGGAAGTGGTGCTGTGGCTCAAGTGGTAGAGCGCTCGCCTTGAGTTTAAGAGCTGAGGAACAGGGCCCAGGTCAGTTCAAGCCCCATGACCAACAACAACAAAGTTACAGAGTGCTAGCCATAAGCAAGCAAGCTGAGTTAATGTACAAGGCTCTGTGTTTATGCCCCAGAACAGGCAAAAAAAAATTAAAAAATTATTTAGAAGACTAAGAGATAATTAGAAAAGTATCAAAAATAAATTATAAAAGCTGGGGCTTTTACTATAGTGGGCTGACGTTAGAATTAAAAGAGGCTGGGGCTGGAGTTGTTGCTTTATAGTAGAGAGCACAGTGTGTACACAACCGTGGGCTCAATCTCTAGCAAGAGTGGGGAGATTCACATGTTAAATTTTAGATGTCTAGCTGGGAAGGTGGCTCAGTGGTAGAGCGCTTGCCTTGCATGCATGAGGCCCTGGGTTCGATTCCTCAGCACCACATAAGCAGAAAGAAAAAAGCCGGAAGTGGCACTGTGGCTCAAATGGTAGAGTGCTAGCCTTGAGCTGAAGAGCTGAGGGACAGCGCCCAGGCCCAGAGTTTAGGCCCCACAACCAGACCCCCCCCAAAAAAAATTTTTTTTTACATGTCTATTATGTGACCTACATACAGATATCAAGAAGGTGATATGATTTCTGGAGCAAAGAGTAGGAGCTTGACATAAAAACCTGGGAATCAGCCGGGTGCCGGTGGCTCATGCCTGTAATCCTAGCTATTCAGGAGGCTGAGATCTGAGGATCTCGGTTCAAAACCATCCTGGGCAGCAAAGTCCCTGAGACTCTTATCTCCAATAAACCACTGGAAAACTGGAAGTGGCGCTGTGGCTCAGGCGGTAGAGCACTAGCTTTGAGCTGAAGAGCGCAGGGACAGCGGCCAAGCCCAGAGTTCAAGCCCCACGACTGACCAAAACAAAACAAAACTCTGGGAATCAGCAGTAGAGGCATAATATTAAAATTTAAAGGAATTTTATCTACTCTATAGAGAATGTTGATCATGAAGAAGAGGCCCAGGAACAATCCCTGGTTGTACCCACATGTATTGGAGAGGCAGCGTGTGAGATTGAGAAAAATAGGTTAGGGAAAGAAGAGGATGATGAGAGAGTGAGGTATGATATAACATGCTCAACTGTGCGAATGCTCAAGATGACAGAAGAGGAAAAGAAAAAAAATACCAATGAGGGGCTGGGAAGGTGGCTCAGTGGTAGAGTGCTTGGCTTGCATGCATGAGGCCCTGGGTTCGATTCCTCAGCACCCCATAAGCAGAAAAAGCCACGAGTGGTGCTGTGGCTCAAGTGGTAGAGCGCTAGCCTTGAACTGAAGAGCCCAGGCCCAGAGTTCAAGCCCCACAACTGGCAAAAAAAAAAAAAAAAGTATCAATGAGGTAATGTAAGATTTCTTCTAATTGAAAAATCTGTTTCCAAAGTCAAAGGCTTATAGGCAGTGGAGAATGGGGGGCTCAGTGGTAGTGTGAGGCCTAGATCTATGCCAAAAAGAAAAAAAAAAAAGTATTACTTAAGCCTCATCATAAAAAACAAAAGAACTAGGTGGCTCATGCCTATAATCCTAGCTACTCAAGAAACTAAGATCTGAGAATTGCCATCAAATCCAGCCCAGCCCAAATCCAGCCCAGCCAGTGCTGGAAAGTTTGAGATTCTTATCTCCAGCAGAAAACTGGAAGTGGCCCTGTGGCTCAAGTGGTAGAGTGCTTGCCTTGAGGTGAAGAGCTCAGACAGCCCTAGGCCTGGAGTTCAAGCCCCACAACTGACCCCCCTCCCAAAAAAAAAAAAAAAACCACCATAATCAGCCAGTTGCCAGTGGCTCATACCTGTAATCCTCTACTCTGAAGGCTGAGATCTGAGGACCATGGTCAAAGCCAGTCCTAGAAGGAAAGTCAGACTCCTATTCACAAAACCGAAGGAGAGCTGGGTCTGAAGCAGTAGAGAGATAGTCTTGAGTACAAAAACTCAGGGACAGATCCCAGACCAAGTTCAAGCCCCAGGACCAGCCAAAAACAAGATTTCTTAGACTGGGCCTTGTGGTACAGGTCTATCATCCAAGCTATTCAGAAAATGGAGATAAGATAGAAAGTCTGAAACCTTTCTTTTTGCCTCTGGCAAAAACTCAAAACCCTGTCTGAAAAATTAAAGCAGCAAAAAGGGCAAGGAACGTGTCTCAAGTGAAAGGGATTGCAAGACCCTGAGTTTGAAATCTCTTTACCACCAAAAATAATAGCAAAAGGCATGATCATAAAAAAAAAGATAAGAGGGGCTGGGAAGGTGTCTCAGTGGTAGATAGAGTGCTTGCCTTGCATGCCTGAGGCCCTGGGTTCGATTCCTCAGCACCACATAAGCAGAAAAAGCCAGAAGTGGCGCTGTGGCTCAAGTAGTAGAGCACTAGCCTTGAGCTGAAGAACCCAGAGTTCAGGCCCCATGACCGGACCCAAAAAAAAAAAAAAGATAGTTATTTAATTGTATTATTGTATTACATTTACATTTTAATTGTAAGTAAAGTTCTGGACCTCATAACACTTTCTGATTTAATAATACTGGTTGGTTGGTAGCTGTATGAGTGTATATTAATATCTTTGGGCGGGGGGGAGCGGAGGTAAGGCCAGTTCTGAGCTCTTTTGGTCAAGGTTAGCCCTCTACCACTTGAGCCACAACTCTTCTTCCTGCTTTTTGGTGGTTAGTTGGAGTTAAGAGTCTTCATGGGGGCTGGGAAGGTGGCTCAGTGATAAAGTGCTTGCCTTGCATGCATGAGGCCCTGGGTTCGATTCCTCAGCACCACATAAGCAGAAAAAAAAGCCGGAAGTGGCACTGTGGCTCAAGTGGTAGAGTGCTAGCCTTGAACTGAAGAACTGAGGGACAGCGCCCAGGCCCAGAGTTCAGGCCCCACGACCAGCCCCCCCCCCCCCAAAAAAAAAAGAGTCTCATGGAATTTTCTGCCTTTGAACTGTGTGTGATCTTCAGGTATCAGATTCCTTGAGTAGCTAGGATTACAACTATAAGCCACCAGCATCTAGTTTATTATACCTTGTTTGAGTCTTTTTTGTTGTTTGAATCTTTAAAATGTTTTTATAGAAGCTGGACACCAGTGCCTCATACCTATAATCCTAGCTAATCAGGAAGCTGAGATCTGAGGATGGCGGTTCAAAGCCAGCCTGGGCAGGAAAATCTGGAAGACTTTTTTTTTTTTTTTTTTTTTTTGGTCATGGGCTGAACGCTGTCCCTGCACTCTTCAACTCATGGCGAGTGCTCTACTGCTTGAGCCATAGCGCCACTTCTGGTTTTCTAGTGGTTTTATTGGAGATAAGAGTCTCAGGGCTCTTGTCCCGGCCGGCTTTGAACTGCGATCCTCAGATCTCAGCCTCTTGAGTAGCTAGGATTACAGGCATGAGCCACTGGCACCCGGCTTCCGGGAGACTTTTATCTCCAATAAACTATAAGAAAACTGGAAGTGGCACTGTGGCTCAAGTGGTAGACCGCTAGTCTTGAGCTGAAGAGCTGAGGGACAACACCTAGGCCCAGAGTTAAGCCCCATGACTGACCCCCCACCTCAAAAAACAAAAAAAAAAAACAAGTGTTTTACATAGCAGGATGTAGCTCATTGGCAAAGTACTTGCCTCACAAGTGCAACATCCTGTGTTCAATCCCCAGTACCGAAAAGGAAAAAAAAAGTTGAAGCTGGGTGCTGGTTGCTCATGCCTGTAATCCTAACTACTCAGGAGGCTGAGATCAAAGCTAGCCCAAGCAGGAAAGTCTGAGACTTTTTTTTTTTTTTTTTTTTTTGTCATGGGGCTTGAACACTGGTCCTGGGCACTGTCCCTCAGCTTTTCAGCTTTTCAGCTAGCACTCTCCCATTTGAATCACAGCACCTCTTCTGGTTTTCTGGTGGTTAATTGGAGATGAGAGTCTCAGGGACTTTTCTTGCCCAAGCAGGCTTTGAGCATGATCCTCAGATCTCAGCCTCCTGTGAGTAGCTAGGATTACAGGCGTGAGCCATCAGCACCTGGCACCATGAAACTTATTTCCAATTAACCACCAGGAAACCAGAAGTGGTGCTTGTGGCTCAAGTGGTAGAGAGTTCACCTTGAGCTGAAGAGCTTAGGGACAGCACCCAGGCCCAGAGTTCAAGCCCCATGACTGACAAAAAAAAGGTTAAAATGTTTTATATATATTGAGGAGGTAGAGGGGTCAGGGAGAAGAGGTTTAACCCAGAGCCTTGCACATGCTAGGTAGTATTCTACCACTGACCTCCATCTCCAGTCCTATAAAAAAATTGATTTTTTGAGATAGGATCTCACAGGTATAGCTCAGATTGGCCTAGAATTCACTCTGTATTCCACACTAGCATTTGAGCTTGATATCCATCCTCCTCCCTTTGCCTCGTGTTAGGATTTTACAGGTATGTGCAGCCATGCCTGGCAAAAGTATTTTTGATTTTGTTTTGTTTTGTTTTTTTTGGTCTGGTTGTGGGGCCTGAACTCTGGACTTGAGCACTGTCCCTCAGCTCTTCAGCTCAAGGCTAGTGCCCTACCACTTGAGCCACAGTGCCACTTCCGGCTTTTTTCTTTTTTTTTATGTGGTGCTGAGGAATCGAACCCAGGGCCTCAGGCATGCAAGGCAAGCGCTCTACCACTGAGCCAACTTCCCAGCCCCGCAAAAGTATTTTTGAGTAACCACAAATAATGCTTATTATTTCCCTGCTAATCCTATTAGCTTCCCATTGCACTGGAAGTTTATTCTAGCCCTTAACTCATTTGGGTTAAGGGCTATCTGGCTCCTTATCTCTTCCTCCAAAGTTCTTCCAGTTATGCTTAAGTTCACTTTTTTTTGTACATTTTTTTGTGTAAAAATGCTGTACAGAAGGGTTACAGTTACATGAGCAAGGGAATGAGTACATTTCCTATTGAGCATTGTTGCCTCCTTAGATTTTTCCCCTACCATTCCTTCCCTTCCATCTCCACAACTACCTTCCCCATCCCCCTAAAGTTTACGTCTTCAGTTTACTTCACACCATGTTTTCCAGAGTGCCTCTGTGGCGTTTGTACACACTGTACTTTTTTGGCATTCTACATTGTTCTTTGTGTGATATCTTCTTTTACATTGAGCATGCAGCTTCAGTCTTCCCTCCTTAAAAAGACTGTCCAAAGCCAGGCACTGGTGGTTCACACCTATGATCCTAGCTACTCAGGAGCCTGAAATATGAGGGTCTTGGTTCAAAGCCAGCTGAGGTAGGAAGGTTTGTGAGACTCTTAACTCCAATAAACTATTCAGAAAAAGTTAGAAGTAGCAATGTGGTTCAAGTGGTAGAGCGCTAGTCTTGAGCAAAAAGCAACTTAGGGACTGCACCCAAGCAGTCCCAGGACCGGAAAAATAAACAAGACTGTCCAAAGCTGGGAACTAGTGGCTCACGCCTGTAATCCTACCTACTTTGGAGGCTGAAATCTGGGGATTGCAATATGAAGCCAGGCCAGGCAGGAAAGGTTGTGAAACTCCAGTTAGCCACCAGAAAAACCTTAAGGAGAGCTGTGGTTCAAAATGATAGAGTAGAAAAGTTTAGAAACATTACCCAAGTACTGAGATGAAGCCCCACTGACCAAAAAAAGCAGGGAGGTGAGGGGGGCTGGGAAGGTGGCTCAGTGGTAGAGTGCTTGCCTTGCATGCATGAGGCCCTGGGTTTGATTCCTCAGCACCACATAAGCAGAAAAGGCCGAAAGTGGTAGAGTGCTAGCCTTGAGGTGAAGAGCTGAGGGACAGTGCCCAGGCCCAGAGTTCAGGCCCCTCAACCGACAAAAAAAAAAAGGACAGGTAGGCACACGGTGAGACCAAAGGAGAATAGTTTAAGGAGAGGAACGCAAAGGCACAATGCCTCTGTGCCTTTGATCATATCAAATGTTCATTGGAGGGCTGGGAAGTTGGCTCAGTGGTAGAGCGCTCGCCTTGCATGCTTAATGCCCTGGGTTCGATTCCTCAGCACCACACAAGCAGAAAAAAAAAAGCCGGAAGTGGCGCTGTGGCTCAAGTGGTAGAGTGCTAGCCTTGAGCTAAAGAGCTGAGGGACAGCGCCCAGGCCAAGAGTTCAGGCCCCACGACCGGAAAATAAAAAAAAAAAAAAATGTTCATTGGAATGGATTCTAGGAAATGGAAACAAACAGAAACTGTCCATGTCAGTCTAAGAGTAGGCCGTTTTTACTCTTAATTCTCCTGTTGAGCACCATGTTTGTATTCTTTATAATCTTTATAACAGTCTTATTCATTGACTTGGTTTTGTTTTTTTCATTGAAATGTAAGCAGTTCAAAGCCAACCCAGGCGGGAAGTCTATGAGACTTACCTCCAATTAGTCACTAAAAAGGTGGAAGTTGATCTGTGGATTTAGTCATAGAGCACTAACCTTGAGCAGAAAAGCTGAAGACAGTGTCCAAGCCCTAAGTTGAAGCCCCAGAACCAGCACAAGCAAACGAAAAGAATGTAAGCTATATGAGAACTGGGGCTCTTAAGTCTGTCTCCCTATCTGTCTTATATACCACTGCATCAGTAGCAGCTAACTTAATACAATGGCTGGTATATAATAGCCACTTAGACAGATTTTGTGAAATAAATGACTCAGTGTGGCCATTCTATAAAGGTTTTATGTGGTAGTGTTGGACCTGAGTTCTAATTCTGGCCCTGTACATTCCAAGCTAATCCTGTTTTGTTGGTTCTCAACAAAAGATAAAAACACAAATAGCATTCTGTTCCCAATGGAAACAAAGTTGTTTCCTGATCTGATGCTTATTTTGCAGTTTGTGGAAATGGAGTTATATGGTTCTAATGTGAATGATTTCCTGTGTTATATCACACTCAGTAATACTTTTTTTGTTTCATTTGTTTTGTTTCTGTTGTGGATTGAACCAGGGTCTCATGTGTGCTTAAGCACAGGTCTACTACTAAGCTATATATTTTATTATTTTTTTGGGTCCGGTCGTGGGGCCTGAACTCTGGGCCTGGGCACTGTCCCTCAGCTCTTCAGCTCAAGGCTAGCGCTCTACCACTTGAGCCACAGCGCCACTACCGGCTTTTTTCTTTTTGCTTATGTGGTGCTGAGGAATCAAACCCACGGCCTCATGCATGCAAGGCAAGCGCTCTACCACTGAGCCACCTTCCCAGCCCCATACTACTAAGCTATATACACAGCCCCAATAGTTGTTTTTTGTTGTTTTATTGTTGTTACTGGGATTTGAACTAAGGACCTCATACTTTTACTTTATTTTTTTTTTTACTCAAGACTAGTGCTATACTTGAGCCACTACTCTACTTCTGGCTTTTTGCTGGTTAATTGGAAGTAAGTCTCATGGGCTTTTCTGCCTGGCTGGCTTCAAACTGTGATCCTCAGATCTCAGCCTACTTAATAGACAGTATTCTATGCATGAGCCACCAATACCTGGATCCAGTAGTCCTCTTGAAAGTTAAAAAAAGGGGGGCTAAGCACAAAAAAGAAGCTTTTGCAGCCGGGAGCTGGTGGCTCATACCTGTACTCCTAGCTGCTCAGGAGGCTGAGATCTGAGGATCACGGTTCAAAGCCAGCCCAGGCAGGAAAGTCCGTGAGACTCTTATCCCCAACAAAGCATTAGAAAACCGGAAGTGGCACTGCGTCTCAAGCAGTAGAGCCCTCACCTTGAGCTGAAGAGCTGAGGAATAGTGCCCAAGCCTTGAGTTCAAGCCCCACAACTGAAAAAAAAACCTTTTGGAAGGCACCTTTGAAGATAGAGTAAAAATAATGTGCGTTAAACATAAGATATTTACATAATGCCAGACAGTGTAGGGTATCTGTATACATACACATATATTTAGGGGTAGTACTCGGGTTTGAACTCAGGATCTTGTACTTGATAAGCAGATGTTCTTCCTGCTGTGCCAAGGACTCTAGCCCTGCTTCTGCTGATTATTTTTAGATAGGGTCTCTCACTTTGTGTCCCAGGTATACAACTGGACACAATCTACCATGTTTGGTTTCCTGTCAGCACTAGAATAACAGGCACCACTGCATTTTGGGTTTCATGAACCTTTCTGCCTGTACTGGCTTGAATTAGGAGCCTCCTATTCTAAGCCTCCCCAATTAGTAAGATTATTCATAGGCATGAGCTAGCAATGTCCAACCACAAAGCGTATTTGCAATAAGTAGATGATGTTGTTTATCCTTTGTCCAGAGGATATGGTTAATGTCATCCACCAACTAATGGTACTGTTGGCTTTCCAATGTAAAATGCCTCAGGGAATGTGGCACAGTGGTAGAGTGCTTGCCTAGCATGAATGAAGCCCTGGGTTCTATTCCTCAGTACCACATAAACAGAAAAGGCCAGGAGTGGCGCTGTGGCTTAAGTGGTAGAGCGCTAGCTTTAAGCTGAAGAGCTGAGGGACAGCATCCAGGCCCGGAATTCAAGCCCCAGAATTGGCACACAAAAAAAATAAATAAAAAGAGATTGTTGAAGGTAGCCATTATGACCGTTTTCATTGTTGTATTCCCAGTAACATGCACAGCTCTTGCTGCTTCAGTGTTTACTGACTGAATGAAAATCAGCTTTATATTTAAAAAATCCTATTAACTTCCTGCCTTTCTTTTCCCTTTATTACCTATCAATATCTATAATGACTTCTTTCTTTTTTTTTTTTTTTTTTTCGGTTGGTCGTGGGGCTTTAACTCTAGGCTTGGGCGCTGTCTCTGCGCTCTTCAGTTCAAGGTGAGCGCTCTACCCCTTCAGCCACAACGCCACTTCCAGTTTTCTAGTGATTTATTGGAGATAAGAGTCTCATGGACTTTCCTGCCCAGGCTGGCTTTGAACCATGATCCTCAGATCTCTGTCTCCTGAGTAGCTAGGATTACAGGTGTGAGCCACCGGCACCCAGCTAGATTTTATACTTTTACAAATTGACAAAGTCTTTATACTTAACTCTAGTATTTCTGCAACCTGTGTTCATATTGCTTGCTTAGCTTTCCTCTAGGTAGTAGGCATTCTGGCATTTATATACTATATCACTATAAATATCTTTTCTTGGTCATGACTGCATGGGGCTTGAACTCTGGCCCTGGGTGCTATCCCTGAGCTCTTCAGCTCAAGTCTAGCACTCTACCACTTGAGCCACGGTCCCACTCCTGGTTTTCTGGTGGTTAATTGGAGGTAATAGTCTCATGGGGTTTTCTGCCTGGGCTGGCATCTTAACTGTGATCCTCAGATCAGCCTCCTGAGAAGTTAGGATTACAGGCATAAGGCACCAGCAGCCAGGTATAAATATCTTTTTTTGGGGGGGTCCGGTTGTGGGGTTTGAACTCTGGGCCTGGGTGCTGTCCCTCAGATCTTCAGCTCAAGGCTAGCACTCTACCACTTGAGCCACAGTGCCACTTTTGGCTCTTTTCTGCTTATGTGGTACTGAGAAACCGAACCCAGGGTGCCTCATGCATGCGAGGCAAGCACTCTACCACTGAGCCAACTTCCCATCCCCATCCCTTTAAGTATCTTTATAAATCACTTTTCCTCCTTTTGAAATGTTTCCATGGGCCATATTAAATAAGTCATCTTAGAAAATCCCATAAGTGACTTAGGTAATGCCTTAATTTGTAATCTTTATACATGACACATTTTGTAGATTTCTAGTGCCCTAATGATGTGTTTGCTTCATTGATTTTACTCTAACCTCTTCCTAGGGTTTATGAGTGTAACAAACGCTGCAAATGTGACCCAAACATGTGCACAAATCGGTTGGTACAGCATGGACTACAGGTTCGACTACAGCTATTTAAAACACAGAACAAGGGCTGGGGTATCCGCTGCTTGGATGACATTGCCAGAGGCTCTTTTGTCTGTATTTATGCAGGTTGGTGATAAAATACAAAGATTGCTTCCTGGACTTTGACATGGTGGGGTATTGATCCAGAGACAAATTGAACAGAATAAAGTTCTAGCAAGACATTCCAGCATGGAGAAGGCTAGAACAGGGGAACTTTTTTTTTTTTTTTTTTTTTTTTTTAGTGTTAGTCCTTGGGTTTGAACTCAGGGCTTGGGCATGTCCCTTCCCTGGATACAGTCTCCAGTACCATTTGATCCAGTCTCCAGTACTTATTTAAGTGGGTCCAAGAATATATAGAGATTTCTTCTATAAAGGAATTATGTTCTTGTTTGAGAGGACCAGAGAGGGACAAGTGGCTTATAAAAACAAAAATGAAAAGGGTTTGAACATTGGTATTTCACAGGAGTGACACCATTTAAATTCCCTCGTATCATTTTCTCCTATATCACTTCACCCAGAGATCTTTTTGCATAGTTGAAATCTTTCAGTAAATAAAGTAATGAAGAAATGGGAAGGCAAAATGGCAACATTTTAAACTATTAATAGCCTTTACCATACTTTCATCCTAAAGACACAAAGGTGGTATCAAAGAGAAGCTGGAGTCAGCACCGTGGCTCATGCCTGTAATCCTAGCTACTCGGGAAGCTGAGATCTGAGAATCATGGTTCAAAGCCAGCCTGGGCAGGAAAAGCCAAGAAACTCTTTTTTTTTTTTGGGGGGGGGGGTCTGGTCATGGGGCCTGAACTCTGGGCCTGGGCACTGTCCCTCAGCTTTTCAGCTCAAGGCTAGCGCTCTACCACCCAAGAAACTTTATCTCCAATAAACAACCAGAAAACTGGAAGTAGCGCGGTAGCTCAAGTGGTAGAGTGTTTGCCTTGAGCTGAAGAGCTGAGGGACAGCGCTCAGACCCAGAGTTCAGGCTCCATAACCAACAATTTAAAAAAAGAGAAGCCGGAGACTATAATGTAGACATTCCAATTCTGCTACTGGACAGGGTACTCATAAAAATAACCTTTATTTTCCTAGAAGATCCCCACAACCCTGAAAGACTTAAAATTCTCTTCATTCTTAGGCAAAATCCTGACAGATGACTTTGCAGACAAAGAAGGCCTGGAAATGGGTGATGAGTACTTTGCAAATCTGGATCATATTGAGAGTGTAGAGAACTTCAAAGAAGGATATGAAAGCGATATACCCTGTTCCTCTGACAGCAGTGGTGTTGACATGAAGGACCAGGAAGATGGCAATAGTGGTACAGAGGACCCCGAAGAGTCCAATGATGATAGCTCAGATGATAACTTCTGTAAGGATGAGGACTTCAGCACCAGCTCAGTGTGGCGTAGCTATGCTACCCGGAGGCAGACCCGAGGCCAAAAAGAGAATGGACCCACTGAAACAGCTTCCAAGGACTCACGCCCCCCAGACCTTGGACCCCCACATATTCCTATCCCTCCTTCAATCTCTGTAGGGGGCTGCAATCCACCTTCCTCTGAAGAGACACCCAAGAATAAGGTAGCCTCGTGGTTGAGCTGCAATAGTGTCAGTGAAGGTGGCTTTGCTGACTCTGATAGTCGTTCATCCTTTAAGACTAATGAAGTTGGGGAGGGTCGGAGTGGAGGAGGCCGAGGGGAGGCTGAGAAGATCTCCACTTCAGTACTGGGCATGAAAGATGAAGGAGACATCAAGCAGGCCAAAAAAGAGGTAAGTCTCTGAAAATTGAGAGCAGAGGCTTTTGGGGGTGGGTTTTTCTGTTATTTTGGTTCATTTTGCTTGGCTAGTAGTCAAGCAAAGTGGTTCTGCCACTCTAGTCACATCTCCAGGTTGCTTTTTTGCTGGTTATTTTATAGATAGAGTCTCAAGGACTTTCCTGTCCAGGCTGGCTTCAAACCTTGATCATCTAGTTCTTCAACTTCCTTAGTAGCTAAGATTACAGATGTGACCCACCACATTGCCCAACTGCCACAAGGACAATGTCTTTTAACTTTGGTGTAATAAATCTGCATTTAGATTATTTACATGATGTGTGTATGACAACCGATTATCTGCCCTCTCAACCCAGTGTATTCCTGGTGTTTATTTAAAAACCAATTTAGCTGAGCACTGTAGAATAAGGCAAAAAGGGCTGTGAGTAGCTCAGGTGATAGAGCATCTGCCTGGCAGTTCAAGCCCAGTACCACCAACAAAGAATTACCTTAAAATCCACTTCCTCAGGGAGAGTGTCTGATTTAGATTTATCCAAAAGATTTATATGGAGTTCTTTTTCCTTGTGCTGGGGAAGGGTTTGGCCAATCCAGGGGTTTGAACTCAAGGTCTGGAGGTGCTAGCCTAAACCTTGCTAGCTCAAAGCCAGCACTATACCACTTGAGCCACAGCTCCACTCCTGGCTTTTTTGGGGGTGGTTAACTAGAGATAAAGCCTCACAGACTTTCCTGCCAGGCTGGCTTTGAACCTTGATCCTCAGATCTCAGCCTTTTGAGTAACTAGGATTTTAGGCATCTGGTAGCATTATTTTTTAAGTGGTGTTTTAAAAATAGGCAGGTGGCTTATGCCTGTAATCCTAGCTATTTGGGGTTAAACCCAAAGAATTGTAGTTCAAAGCCAGCCCCCCCCCCAAAAGTCTTTAAGATCCCATCTTCAAGTAACCAGTAAAAATACTGGGCTACAAATGTGCCAGCAGAGTGGCTCTCAGGCTCTCTGAGGCACCAAGTTCCAGTACTTGCACACCCAGAAAAGGTGTTTCAGTTTGTCTACATCATTGATTACTTTTACTAAAATAGATAGCTCAAAGCCAGGGAATTTTTGTTTTTATTTTGTTGACTATGGGGCTTGAATTCAAGGCCTGAGCACTGTCCCTGAGCTTTTGTGCTCAAGGCTAGTGTTCTATCACTTGAAGCCATATTGCCACTTCCAGTTTTCTGGCTATCAAGAGACTCACAGACTTTCCTGCCTGGCAGGCTTTGCTTCAAACCACAATCTTCAGATCTTGGGCCTCCTGAGTACCTAGGGTTACAGGTGTTGAACCACCAGTGCCCAGCAAAGCAGCAGAGTTTAAAGAGGAAGCTCATTTAAGCCAGAAGTTTGAGGCCAGCCTGGACTGTACATATGGATATCCAGTTCCAAAAAAGAAAATGAACTGATTTCAAGTATATCATATTGACAGTTAATACATTGCAGGTAATGAAAGTGTTCTGGGTCTTTTATTAGACTCTGGTCATAGTATTTTTCCTGTGAGGATTATGTCTCATCATTGTGAAAGGGTTAAGGAGTTCTGCGGGGAGAAATAAGTGATAGAACAGTATTGTTGCAATATGATTGTTGCTGTCAAATTGCCAAGTGATTTCTCCACCCCTACCACAATTTAGACAATGTACCTTTGTTGGTTGTCTCTGAAGATCATTTGAAATGAAGTCAAATTATTGGATTTGCTACCTTGTTAACGTTTCACCTTTTTTTCTAGGATCCTGATGATCGAAACAAGGTGTCAGTGTAAGTATTTGTCATTTGACTTGCTTCCAAGTGTGCTCTCTCTTCTCAAGCCAGTGACCTGAGCTCCTGATTTCTTTCCCTCCTATCAGAGTTACTGAAAGTTCTCGGAATTATGGTTATAATCCTCATGTGAAGCCAGAAGGACTTCGCCGTCCATCTAGTAAGACTAATATGCATCAGAGTCGGCGACTCATGGCCTCTGCCCATGCCAACCCTGATGTAAGTGACCTTTTTGAGCAATGCCTTACCCACCCTTCTGTTTTATCCAGAGTTAAGTGAAAAAGCATGGAGCCATCTTGCCATATCAACTAGTGGAATTACTGTTAAATCTTTCCTTGCTTCTTCAGCCTTCCTTTCTACCTTAACTTTCATCCCATCTCTAATCTTGTTAGAGCTTGGCTCTTACAGAGCAAAGTAGCTCTTACATTGCAAAGACTTGAAACAGACTCCCATTTACTTTTTCTTTTTTTCTTATCCTTGTGTCTCTAGGATGTCCTGACACTCTCCAGCAGCACAGAAAGTGAGGGGGAAAGTGGCACCAGCCGCAAGCCCACTGCGGGGCAGACTTCAAACGCAGCAGTTGACAGTGATGATATCCAAACCATCTCCTCTGGCTCAGAAGGGGAGGACTTTGAGGACAAGAAGAACATGTCTGGTAGTCTTGAAAAATTGCGGGAGTGGGAGGAAGAAACAGGAGCAAAGTAGAAATAGAGTATTTTTGAAGGAAGCCAAGAAGGGGGAAAAAAACACAGATTCTAGGACTCCAGGCATCACTGGAGGGCTCCCTGACTAATCTAACTGTTCTTTAACAAGTAATCTTCCTCTCCTTTTTCCTTTTTTCCCTAGCTCCTTTGTCTAGATCTAATTCTGCTTTGTGATACAGTGCTTGCCTCACATACATGAAGTCCTGGATTTGATTCTCAGTACCACATACACAAAAAGTAGCGTTGTGGCTCAAGTGCTAGTGCGCTAGCTTCAAGCAGAAAGAAGCTCAGGGACAGTGCCCAGGCCCTGAGTTCAATCTCTAGGACTGGTTAAAAAGACAAAAACAAAAACTGCCATTTAGCCTAACAACTCAGGAGGCTGGGATGAAACTGAGTTCAAACCCCATTTATTGACACCCCCCCCCAAAAAAAAAAAAAAAGGGCAGGGCAGAATGACAAATTAGGATGGGCACTAACCCCATTCTTCCTGTCCAGGTCCAACAAAGCGCCAGGTGGCAGTTAAATCAACCCGAGGCTTCGCTCTTAAATCAACCCATGGGATTGCCATTAAGTCAACCAACATGGCCTCTGTGGACAAGGGAGAGAGTGCACCTGTTCGAAAGAACACACGCCAATTCTATGATGGTGAAGAGTCTTGCTACATCATTGATGCCAAGCTGGAAGGCAACCTGGGTCGCTACCTCAATGTGAGATCTTTTCCCCCACTTCTAGACTGGGATTTTCCCACAGTCCTTAAATTTCTGTTAACATCCTATATAAAGCCACCTTTTCTTATAAATTGACTTCAAAGAATCTTAAGAGGTAGCTTTCTTTCAAAACATCTCTGCTGTAATGGGGAGGGTTAGATATCATTTACTTTCTAACTCACCCCACAAAACCAGATTCTATTTCTGTGGTTCTGATTCAATGCCATCCTTATACTTACAGCACAGTTGCAGTCCCAACCTGTTTGTCCAGAATGTCTTTGTGGATACCCACGATCTTCGCTTCCCCTGGGTGGCCTTCTTTGCCAGCAAGTAAGAGGACGTAGGAAGAGGGATTGTTTGGGGAGGGGTGAGAACTATTGAAATCCTAAGGGCTCTTAGGATTGTGTCTGGTCAAATCTCCAACTCTACACTCTGTAACTCCAGGTGCCTGTGTTATCTGCTACCTTTACCACACCGTGTCCTTCTTTCCCTCTCCAGGAGAATCCGAGCTGGGACAGAACTTACTTGGGACTACAACTATGAAGTGGGTAGTGTGGAAGGCAAGGAGCTGCTCTGCTGCTGTGGAGCCATTGAATGCAGAGGCCGGCTTCTTTAGAGGAGAGCCCTCCTCATGTTCAGAACCCTTCTTGAACTGTCTTTTTCCTCAGGAACTGGGTCTTCCTGACTGTTGAACTCTGACCTAAGCAAGCCTCTGGTCTAGCTACTCCCCAGCTCTTAGTAGGTAGAAATGGGGAGACTGGATCAGGAGAGCTCTTCCATTGTGGTGCTAGCAGGCAAGGTCCCTTTCTTGATTTACAGAGCGATAGAATAGGGAAGGATTGGGGGATTGACTTAACACTCTAGCCTGAGCCTGATAACCCTCCTATCTCTTTGTACAAGTGTCCCTATTCTGATAAACCGGGTCTGTGCATCTGCCTATCCCTGGTTTGTACTGGTTCTTCAAAGATTTGGCAAGAAGATTGTGATTTTGATTTTATTTCTCTCTCTCTGTCTCTATATCCCAATTCTGGATCTTTAGTCAAAGATCTGTTTCCCCATCCTTTACAATAGGCAGCTGTCAATCTTGTACTTTCTCTACTTTTGTTTTCTTACTTGCCATGTGAAATTTTAAAAAGAAAATGTTACATAACTACAAGGAAGGCATAAGAAAGACTTTTACTTTATTTAGTTGCTCCCCTTTCTTAATTCCTAATAGTCGGACGCTTGTTACCATATTTTATTTAATCTTTAATATATTTTAATTAAAAAAAAAAACCATTAACAGTACATTTTGGTCTGAAATGGTCCCTCTGCTGAAATGCCAGGTGCTAGCTGTAGTTCTAGCTTTAAAACTGAAACCCCAAATGTTTAATAAATAAAAATTAGAACTAGTTGTCATTTACTCCAAACCAGCTAAACAAGAAGAGAAGAGAGATCAGAGAAAGGAGGCAATAAGATCTTGGACCTATGGTTAAAGGAACAGCTAGCAGAGAAATAACACAAAGACCATCTGCACAGTCCCCAGTGTAGCCCCACTTTTTGGCAGAGGTGTGGGAAGGGTTACATATGCTCTCCTACAGTCAATTCATGTGTGGGGAGAGAAAAAGTTAAAAGTCAGCTCAGCTTTGGTTTCTGGCCCAAGTTTGGGAGCTTAGAAAGATGAGCCTTGGTCCAGCTTTGGCAGAATGAGGCCCACAGGTGGGGCAATAAGGCACAACCCCGACTTCAAGCAGGGAGTCAAAGGCAAACAACTAGAGCCAATTCTTGGTAAGGAATGTGAATTATAACCTCCACCTCTAGAGCTGAGGTCTCAAAAGCAATAGAAAGAATAACTTGGGAGAATAGAGAGGAAAATATGACCATCCCCCCCTCTAACAAAGGATATAACCAGCCTCCTCTACCTGGGAATTGGCTGGTTACAATTTGGTTTAAAGGCAACTGGGTGATAAAAGGAGGAGGGAGGACACAGAGAAGTCTCCTCTCCCTTTCTCCTCAGTCCCCAGAACTTAAATAGACCCTACTTTGAAAGTTGGCTCGTTCCTTGGCTTTATGCATTAATGTGGGGAACGGGTGGGACAATAGTTCAGTCAGTCTTACGATGGTTGTTATTGAGAATAGGATGGCCATTGGCTAGGGGCCGACTTTTTATTCCTCCCCCAGATGCAGCCTCTTCCCCCTCTGAGCTCTCTGTTTCATCACGGTCACTGCGTTCATCTTCTACCAGCTGTGAAAAAGGGATAAGAGGAGTTATATATTTCAAAAGGGTTTGCTGGAATGTAAGTTTAAAATTCTAAAGAGTTAAAAGATTTAAGGCCTATAAACACCTTCACCTTTCCAGTTATGAACTTGTGGGCCATTCGCAAAATGAGGTAGGCCCAGAAGATATGTAGCGCCTGCAGCACTGTCATCATGATATTGAAGAAGTAATAGCCAAAGAAGGCAGGATAGAGCTCCAGCGGATACAACACGGTACAGTACAGCATCCTAAGGATTAAAGGGGGAAATAGAACTGTAAACACAGAAGGGGGAAAAGATGGAGGGTGAATAAATGAGGGGAAGAAAGGCAAGACTTCTACATTCTTGACCACAGTATAGTCTGACCACCTACTTACCAGAAGGGCAGGATGACTAGCCGAGTGATGATGAAAACAGCAGCAAAGACGATGAAGATGTTGTTACAGGTGTTTTTCCATCCCGCGTAGTTGAACATCTTGGCTGACTGCATAAATAGCCTCGTCTATCATCATGTGTCCCTGACTCTCCCACGTACACTCTCATGTACACCCTGTTAGCAGTACTGGCTCCGTGCCCCTCCCCCTAACTCAGCCCCAGGAATGTCACTCCCCCTCCCCATTGCGGAGCCTCCAGTTGAAAGAAATCTAACCTCCAACAAGTAGTCAGAAGAGTCATGGAGAGCCATAATGAGAGTCCCCGCACGGATGTAATTGACAACCCACGAGAAGCTGACGAGAATGATGGTGGCCACGTGGTGGATGATCTGCTCCTTGAAATCCTGCAGAAAAGACTCCGGCTCCAGGGAACTTTTTCCTGCTCCTCAACTTCCCACTATTCCTTCCTCCCACCACCATCGATTCCACTCAGATCCCAACAGCTCCTTCCAAAGCCCACAGAACCCAAAAGAAACAAGGGCCTCACTTGGCTGCTGGATTTAATTGTACAACCCCTTCACCCACCTTTCGCTTGACGTCAGAAGCAACGCTGAAGAGAAGGGACCAGTAGAAGGAAAGCTCAATCATGTAGTACCAATACTGGGAAGGGATAATGCTCTGGGAGAGGAGAGAGAGGTGAGCCCCAGAGCAACAAGTCTCGGGGGGCTCACCTCTCCAAGCCCAGCCCTTCTAGCTCCTAGGGTTATTCACAGTTCAATGACTGAATTACTCTCGCTTGACGTCAGAAGCAACGCTGAAGAGAAGGGACCAGTAGAAGGAAAGCTCAATCATGTAGTACCAATACTGGGAAGGGATAATGCTCTGGGAGAGGAGAGAGAGGTGAGCCCCAGAGCAACAAGTCTCGGGGGGCTCACCTCTCCAAGCCCAGCCCTTCTAGCTCCTAGGGTTATTCACAGTTCAATGACTGAATTACTCTACGGTGTGTTTACACTCTTCACAAGGGTGTGAATGTCTTAGCCACCCCTATAAAGGGGCCTACTTCATACCTGTATGGGATATCCCTCCCAAACTTTCCTCATGTCATAGAACCAGGGTTTCTGCAGAAAGATGATGAGAGGTTAGAAGACCAAGGACCTCAAGTACTACTAATGGCCTCAACCACTCTGCCAGAGAATTTTAACTCCCACTGCCCGGTTACCCCAACTCACATCCACAATGACGGCCATGCCAGCAATGAAGGCAATCAGGTAAAATGTGAACCTCCAGCTGGAAGAGGAAGCAGAACTGGCTAGGGAGAGAATGGCACAGCCCCCAACACTTCCCAAGTGCTCCCAGAGACTCTGATAGCACTGTGAGAGACTGAATTCGTCTGCCATTGCCAACTGCCAGGACCCACCCCTCCCAGCAAGGAACAGCACCTCTCTGCCCCTCAGTTTCATTTGCCCCAACTTGCTGCACCTTGCTTCTCGGAACTTCTTGAGAAGACTCGGCCGGTCCTGGTTGCGGCGACGGCGGAACCAGCGTTCTACCTGGCGGCCAGAAAGCCCACTCTGCCGGGACAAGAGCTCCACTTCTATCTGGGTGTAGTGAAAAAGTCATTTCGTTCTGCCTCAGAATAAACAGCTCCCGCACTGGCCCAACCTCTCCCAGTATCCACCCTAGCATCCTAATGGTCTCCACCCACCAGGGCTAGCCTTCACATCAGAACCCAGGAACTCACAGAGCCTGAGCACAGTCTGCAGCTTGTACCTGCTTGGGCTGCTTGCCACTGGTTAGGTAAAAATGCTCCAAGGTGGGGTTGGGAGGCGCTCGTAACCGAGTTTTCTCCTTTACATTCAGGAGGGCAGCCAGTGGTGTAGCCACATAACTGGGGAAAGGACATGACAGAGATGTGTCTGGCTTTCTTGGAGCAATTCCCTGAACTAGGAAGGGAGAAAGGACTCCCAAGTTCAGATAACATTTTCTGGACCTCAGTTTCCCCAGTTTCCTGGCAACCCCCTTTCTTCTGGGCTACTGGGCTGCCCGTAGCTTACAAAGCCGCCTGTGTTTACTACTGGCCAGGCAGTAGCGGGTGGAGGGTAATAACAAATAACCATTGAAGGGAAAGGGCCTAGGGGTGCCGAGCCCTCAGAAGACAATGGTGCCCTGGGGGTGGGAGGGGGGTGGGGGACACAGTAGGCAGGGACTTGAAGGGCCAGAACACAGTCCAGAACTAGATAGCAAGAAACAAAGGTGAAGTCCAATAGACTGTATAACAGGCTACTGAGAAAGGTATGAGGCCGCCTGGTATGCTCACAGCTCAAAGAAGTATCGAATGATGAGGAAGAGCAAGGCCAGGGGTAGTGTCATATACAGGTCTGAAGCTTTGGCATAGACACGTCCATCTTTATCTTCTAGATCCGCCCAGGTTAGGTTCCCAGGTAGCCATAGCCGTTCCCACCAGAAGTAATCATACAAGGTCTGGAGCATCCTGAGTGAGAAGTAATAAGAGAATGTCAAAAGTGGGTACCTGTGGGGAAAAAGATGAAGAAAAGCTTTCTTAGCATGTCAAAAGGTGCCAAGGGGTTGCCAGGCACTGATGGCTTTCACCTGTAATCCCAACTATTTAGGAGACTGGGATTGCAAGCCTCCTATCTCCAACTAACTAGCAAAAAGACAAGGATGTGGTCTTGAGCAGAAAAAAATAATCGAGAGCACGAGGCACTGAATTTAAGCCCCAGAATGGCACAAAAAGAGCAGCTTCTGCTCTTTTTTGATTTTGGTCCTGTCCATGTGGCCTTGGAACAAATCGATTTTCTCATCTGAGATGTAGAGGCTTAACATTTACTGTTTATATTGGAAGAAAATGACAGCGAGGGGTGTCACAGTTCAAAAAGAAGTCATTACTTGATGTGTAAGTATAACCCCTCTGTACAATTTTTTAAAAAAATACTGTTTATGACATTGACATCAAAGACATCTTTGGAACCTTGGTGGCTGGGTGCCAGTGATTCACACCTGCATCCCAGCTACCCAGGAGGCTGAGATCTGGGAATACTGCTTTTCAAGGCCGGAGGGCAGTAAAGTCCACATGGCTCCATTTCCAAAATAACCAGCTAAAAGCAACTCAAATGGTAGAATACAATTTGAACAAGCACGTTCAAACCCCAATTCTGGCCAAAAAAAAAAAAACTTTGCAGTAGATGTAGTGGTTCATACCTGTAATCCTAGTAACTCTGAGGTAGAGATTGGGAGGATCAAGGTTTGAGGCCAGCCCAGGCAAAAAGTTGGCAAGACCCCATCTCAACCAATAAAAGCTGGGCATGTCATCATTGCTACCTAAGAAGCATAAATAAGCAGGAGGACCATGGTCCAAGCCAGCCTGGGAGTAAAAGTGAAACTCTATGGAAGAGAGAAATAAAAAAGGGTTGAGGGGGAAGATGGCTCAGTGGTAGAGTGCTTGCTTGCGTGCATGAGACCCTGGGATTGATTCCTCAGCACCACATAACCAGAAGAAACTGAAAGTGGCGCTGTGGATCTAGTGGTGGAGTGCTAGCCTTGAGCTGAAGAGCTGAGGGACAGGGCCCAGGCCCAAAGTTCAGGCCCCACAACTGAGAAAAAAAAAAAGGGGGGGGGGCGTTGAGTGTGTGGCTCAGGTGGTAGAGTATCTGCCTAAGAAGCACAAAGCCCACAGTGTTCTCTCCCCCACCCCCGCCACCCACTTTTGCCTTTGGTTGTCATTTTGCTATCTCAACCTGGAGGATAAGGACCTAACTTGAGAAGTTATAGCCAACAATCTAAAGTCAGAAGCTCTTTTTCCTCACCTTACTCTCAAGGCTACCCTTTAGCTGCCCTGGAGCAAGGGGCAGGAAGAAAGCCCAAGAACAGAAGACTAGGGCAAAAGCTTCCTCCCCTTCCCTACGACCTAGAGAAAAGAACCATCTACTGTGCCAACATAAGGCACAGTAAGTCCTTCAGTAAAACCTTCAGAACAGGCAGTAAGCGTGAGACAACAGCACACAGAACTGACACTGCAGACAAGTGATGGAGCCCCCACACGAGCCAAGGGAACCCCATCGATGAACCTCTTTTTAGAAAGTGAAGGCTGAAACCAAGAAAACGCAGATGGAAGCCAAACATCTTTATCTAATGGAACTAAGCTTTTTTTTCCTTTTATTTTTTATGTGGTACCAAGGAATCGAACCCAGGGCCCCAAACGCGCATGCTAGAAAAGCACTCTACCACTAAACCACATTCCCAGCCCTTTCTTTTCCATTTCCTGAGATCAAGTCTTGCTATGGATCTCAGGCTTGCAAGCCTCCTGCCACGACCACCCCAGCACTGAGACTACAGGTGATATCATGCCCCACTCAAGCTATTTCTAAGTTGCTTGTCTGTTTTTTAAATATTAGCTTCTATCAGTTGCTTAAGGGGGTGTTTCACTGTGACATTTCCATACCTGCATACAATGTCACCAATCAACTTCACCCCTCATCACTCTTCCTTATCCCCAACCCCCTCTTCTTACAACAGTGTCAAGCCGGTTGCTCATGCCTGGAATCCTAACTACTCAGGAGGCTGAGAGCTGAGGATCACAGTTCAAAGCCAGCTCGGGCAGGCTGTGGCTCAAGTGGTAGAGTGCTTGCCTTAAGCTGAAGAGCTCAGGGACAGTGCCCAAGCCCAGAGTTCAAGCCCTATGACCGACCAAAAAAAAAAAGTCGTTTCATTGTTCTAATTTCTTTCTTTTCCTAGAACTGGGGTTTGAATTCATGATGGCCTTGTGCTTGCTGGGCAGGTGCTCCAGCTGAGCCATGCCTTCCAGCTCGCTATTTTCATACCTGTATATAAAGTACTTTAACATAATCGCCCTCACTCATGCCCTCTCCCTCCTGCTGACACCTGTTTTCCAATGGAACTTGCTTTACTCTCCCGTCATTCACTTCTCTTAAGTACGTATTACCAAAGGATTTTGCACATGCATGTATTCTATGTTAACCAGAGGAACCCCTTCTATTGCTCTCTCCTTCTCAGTCCCCCACTTCTCAGGGGCTCTTTCATACAAAGTACATAAAATAGTTTGCAGGAAGACCCATCATAAACACTCCTCAACCCAGGAAAGAGCTGTTGCTTTAGCGCTTCTCCCCTTCCCTCCACTGAAAGATAAAGGGACCATTGAGCAGGCATGACCAACTAGACACTCAGCTGAGGAAGGGACTGGTTTGTGGTTCATGGAGGGACAGTAGATGCTTGGAGCTCAGAGATGCAATAAGACAGCTCTGGAAAGTCAGGGATGCAGGGTGGAACGCGACCCCTGGCAGTTGTGGAAGCAGGGCAGGGCAGCCAGGGAGGTCTTGCTCAGGCTCCTCACCCCCTATTCTCCTCCCAAGAGGAAAGGGAGAGTATTCAGATTGGCTTGAAGACTGAGAAAGAAAAGTGATTTTCCTTTCATCTAGGAAAGGGTGCACAGAGCTTTTCCACCATGAATGGAGGTGGCAGAGGCCAATGGGTCCGGCAGAAGGCAGGCCAAATCCTCAGCCCACAGCTGAGCTGGGCTGGTCCTAGTTCCGATCAGCCTCCCAGCTCCGCCCTGCTCTCCACAGAAGCCCTTGCGAAATCCCTCTCAGCCTGTCACGGGTCAGTATTCCAGCTCAAGGACTTTACCCTCTTGTCCCCAACTGCTGGTCACTGCTCTCTTGGATGAAATCAGAGGTCAGCATTTGACAATAAAGAAGCTTCAACTCCACCTCCCCCCTTGTGGAGCCCTCTCCCAGTCACACACATTCCAGGCCACAGCACCCAAGGCACTACTACCCTCTCCCCCTCCACCTTAGCCAGAATAAATATTTAATTAGTTAAAAGAGATGGAAGCTTTTTGAACTGAACAAAATTAAATATAATTGCTCATGGTGAAACTTTCCCCACACAAGCAAACATTCTTCCTACAGAAAAGTAGAAAACTGAAGAGAAAGGACAATGCCATTTGCACACCTCCTCCACCCACCCCCAATCTTTTTTTTAGCCTGACTGGAATGGGGAATGCTATCTGCCTGCTAGGGTCCTGGAGTCCCATCTTTTCTTCCAATGAGACCTACAGCCAAAGATGCAGACAGGCCTAGGTCCTGGAGTCCCATCTTTTCTTCCAATGAGACCTACAGCCAAAGATGCAGACAGGCCTAGACCTTGCGCCCATCCGTCCATCCCACTCTGAAGTGGAAACTCATAGGGATGTTTCTTTGGTCAGGGGCATTTTGAGGGTTAGGGACTAGAAAGGCTGGGGGGGGCGGGGAGCTGGAGATAGCTGGAGCCTCTCCCCTAGCCTCCTGGGGCCCAAAAGTATCTTGTCTACACCTCGAATGTGAAGTAAATGGACAGAGTAGGTGTGAGCGAATGGTCAAGGCAAACAACTGAATAGTGCCCCTCTGTCAAGCCCTGGACAAGCTGGCACTTGTCCTTTCCTCTCCAAGCAGGGAAAGTGGGAGCAGGATGTGTCGGGATTCATGCGGCCGCCCGCACACCTGGGTTTCAGGCTTTCAGTGACCACAGCCCTCCCAGGTATTCTGGAACACCATTAGCAGAGATGTACTGCCTGCCCCAGCTAGCAGGGAGATGGCACTGGATTGAGCAGGGTCAGGACTTCGGACTGCATAGAAGGGGAAAGGATGCAACTTGGAAACCACATCTCCACACAACTAAGGAGCCTACGCCCTATGGCAACCAAAGTGTCTTCTTGGTACTTGCACACCAAACAAAGCATCCCATACACGAGACCTGACCAAAACAACAACAAAACAAAAAAATTAAGGTCATGTTGACTGAAGTGTAGGAGATAACCCTGATTTTCCAGCCTCCTCAGTCCTCGGGGCAAATTCTTAATTTTCTTACAGGAAAAAAAAAACAACAACACACCTATACTTTTCCATTATTACACACACACACAAAATGGGGCAAGTACGTGCATCTTTCTTTCACACACACACACACACACACACACACACACACACCTGCCTGAGACAGTGCTACTTTCTGAGGCACAAGCCTTGGATAGGGGCCAAAAGAGCAGGGATTTCATGAGCATTAGATTACTAGGAACTTGAGCAGGGCTCTGCCCAGCCCTAACCTTTGCCCCAACTCTGACGGTCCCCTCCCCAAGCCCCTCTATGTCCAGGTGGATAAACTTGTAGACCCAGAAGGCTCAGAAGGCAGATGTTTACCCGAACAGTCCTACTGACTGCTGAGTTTGAAGAAATAAGGAAATCTAAGAATCAGCAAGGGCCGAGAGAGAAAACAAGAGGGTCTCAGTCTCTGTTTCTGGAGAAGCAACTGCAAAAAAAGAAAAAGAAAAAAAAAAGGTGGAAAGAATCCTGAATAATCTCCCCTGCTGCAAACTTTCTTTTCCACTCACAGGAGCAGGTCATGAACTAGAAGGCTGCAAGCAATGAGTGAAGCCAGCAAGAGGTGTGTCATCACTCCAGGCTCAAAATTTGGGTCAAATTCTGGGAAAGATGGGGGTGAGAGGCAATGAGAACAGTGGTCCTCAGGCCTCATCTGCATTACAGCTCATCCAGGTTAATGCATCAAAAGCCCCCTCCCTCCAACACTCCCGAGACTAGAGCCAGGAGGGGCAGCCAAAGGCTGGAGGGTGTTGGGGGGTGTTCCTGGAGCGCACAGTGGTGGGAAAAAGAGACCCCTCTTCCAGGGCAAAGTCTGTCCTGAAGCCCCAGTACCAAAAAAAAAAAGGTAGCAGAGAAAACAAAACCACTTCTCTCACTCTCTCCTCTCCCTTGTGCAGGTCACTATGTGGTCAGGGCCAGGTCCTAAGGGACAGGGCTGCAGACAAATCATTGTCCATCACAAACACTGTCACTCACATTCAGACCCACCTCCACTCAAACACCAACAACAAAGCAGCCCCCATCCCCTCCCTCCCTGCCCTCTGCTCTAAGGTAGGGGTGAGTCACCTGAGGCCTTCCTTCTCTGACAAGACAGCCTGGCACCTGGCTCGTGACAACTCAAGTGTTAAGAGCCGGATTCTGCTGCCAGGAGCCTGGCTTGGGGCATAAAAACTCAGGCGGAGGGGGAATGTCACACACCTGCTGCAGCGACTGCCCTGGCCTGCGGGGCCGCGGGGCCGGTCGTGAGCCAGCGGTGGCCCGGAGAGCCAGTTTTGCCAGCTGCTCCCCAAACCAGCCACACACTGCTCATAACGGTATGGAGGAGCCCTACCTAAGCCCTTCGGGGCCGGGGCCCGCTCAGGGCCACTCCTTCCTGTTTTCCGTTAAGCACATGGACGCCTGAACCTCGGCCCGGGGTGGGCACGGCGGGCACAGGAAGAGAAGGCGGCAGAAGCCGCCTCTGCCCACCGCTCCCCGGACGCGTCCGGGCCGGGACGACCCCGCGGGGCGCTGCCACGCTGGGGGATGTGCGCGAGGGGTCATCGGGCTTCTCCACTCCCCGGCCAGCGGGCGCCCGCGGCGGGGGGCAGGGGGGGAGGCCCGCGCCCCATCCCCGCCCCCACCTGTTGCCCCGCAGCGCTCCCCGGAGCCAGGGCAGCGCGTCCCGAAACGCCCAGGCGCCGGGCCAGGCAGCCCCCGGGCGGCGCTCGGGGCCCCGGCCGCTCCCGGCAGGCGCTCGGCCCGCCCTCCGGCCCCGGGCCGCCGCCATGAGCCAGCGCCCGGCTGAGGCCCCCCCGGCCGCCGCCGGCCCCTTCCCGGCAACTCGGGTGGGCTCGGCGCCCTCCCCCGGGGTCGCATCGCCCCCTCTTCCAGCCCGCGCTCACCCCCGAGCCTCGGCCCTCCCCACCCAGCCCCCACCCGAGGCCTCCGTCCCCCCCACGCACCAACTTGGCCTCCACCCCTGCCTTTCCGCGCCCACCCGGGCGCGCGCGCCGCCCGGGATCCCGGAACCCGACTCACGCGGCGGTGGCGGCGTCGCGGGGCTGAGTGGGCCGGGAGCCGCTGCTCCGTTTGTAGTCCCGGGTCCGGGCCCCGCCGGACTGGCTCGGCCCCGCGCTCTCCTCCCCCTTCCGCCCGCCCGCGCGCGCCGGCCCGCTCCCTCCGCCTCCTTCCTCCTCCTCCTGCTCCTCCTGCGCCTCCTCCACCTCCCTCCTCCCCTTCCTCCTCCTCCGGCCTCCCGCCGAGCTCAGGCCGGCCGAGTCCCAGCCCGGCACCGGAGAGAAAGGCCGCGGGCCGCCGAGGGTGGCGCGAGACTGGGCGTGGGCCGGCCGTCCAGGAGGGGAGGGGAGAGGGGGGGCTGGGGGGGAGGGGAGGAGAGAGAAGGTGGGAGGGGAGGAATGGGGAAGGGGAGTGGGGGGAAGAGGAGAGGGCAGGCTGGAGGGGAAAGAAGGGGGAGGGGAGGGGCTGCCGGGGCCGCGGGTTCCCCGCAGAGCTCGCCCCCCTCCCGACCCCCCCCCGCGGCCCGCCCACAGCAGTCTCGCCGCCCCTGGGGAGAGGACACCCCAGGAGGGCCGGCCGCTGTGGCTCGCGGCATGACGTGACAGGAGGAGCTGGGACAGGCGAGTTTGTTTAGAGAGAACTCTTACTCTTCCTTGCTTGTTTGTTGCCTCTCCCCCCCCCCCAGTCCCCCTGTAAGTACTGGAGCTTGAACTCATTTGGCTTTTTTTGCACCAGGCTGGAGCTCCACCACTTGGGCCACACCTTCACTTCTGGCTTTTTGCTAGTTAGTTGGTTGGAGATAAGAGTCTCACAGGATGGGGCTGGGAAGGTGGCTCAGTGGTAGAGCGCTTGCCTTGCATGCATGAGGCCCTGGGTTTGATTCCTCAGCACCACATAAGCAAAGAGAAAAAAGCCATAAGTGGCGCTTTGGGTCAAGTGGTAGAGCGCTAGCCTTGAGCTTAAGAGCTGAGGGACAGCACCCAGGCCCAGAGTTCAGGCCCCACGAAGGACAAAAAACAAATTGGTGTTTTACTGCTGTCAGATGAAACACCGGTGACAGTGTCCTTCAAAATCTAGTCAAGGCCGGGCGCTGGTGGCTCACGCCTGTAATCCTAGCTACTCAGGAGGCTGAGATCTGAGGATCGCGGTTCCAAGCCAGCCCGGGCAGGAGAGACCGTGAGACTCCTATCTCCAATAAACCACCAGAAAACCGGAAGTGGCGCTGTGGCTCAAGTGGTAGAGCGCTCACCTTGAGCTGAAGAGCTGAGGAACAGCGCCCAGGCCCAGAGTTCAAGCCCCACGACCGACAAAAAAAAAAAAAAAGAAAAATCTAGTCAAGTCCAAGCTCTCTCCCATCCTCTGAGGAGGGTTTATCGTAATCACCTAACACCAGCCCCTACCCGTCCAAGGCTTTTCTTGGAGGGTAGAGAGGCAGAAGTTTGACTGACTTCAAACTGTTCATTTCCTCCTTGTACCAGGACATTCAGGAAATCAGTTGACCTGTCCTCTGCATCATCAGTCGCCCAGGGCCCTCTAGGCTTTTCAAACCTCAGGCCTACCTGATTTTTTTTTTCCAGTTCTCACCTATCTAGGCTGGGCCCGCCCATATCCCTTTAAACTCCTTCCCTGCTTAACCTGTGTTATGCTGCATAAAGTATGATACATTGTATCTTTCTACTGGCTTGTGACAGCCTTCCAATTCTCTTCAGTGTCCCCCTGGAGTCTTTGCTACTCACTAAGATGGGTTTTCCTAGTTTTATTTGTTTTTTGGGGGAGGGGGTTCGGTTGTGGGGCCTGAACTCTGGGCCTGGGCGCTGTCCCTCAGCTCTTCAGCTCAAGGCTAGCGCTCTACCACTTGAGCCACAGCGCCACTTCCAGCTTTTATTTTCTCTTTGCTTATGTGGTGCTGAGGAATCGAACCCAGGGCCTCAGGCATGCAAGGCAAGTGCTCTACCACTGAGCCACATTCCCAGCCCCCCATCCTGGAACTTTTGTGCTATTTATATCCCCTCTTTTAGCTTCTGGATCCTTTTCTCAAGTGGTTTTCATAGATACCACACTTTCCCATTGTTCCCTCTCTGTGTTTACTTAGGCAGTATTAGAGTTTGAACTCAGGACTTGATGCTTGCAAGGCAGATGGCTTTACCATTTGGGCCATGCCCCCAACCCTTTTGGCTGTATTTTATTGATTAGCTTGTTTATTTATTTTTTGGGGGGGGGTCCAGTCATGGGGCCTGAACTCTGGGCCTGGGCGCTGTCCCTCAGCTCTTCAGCTCAAGGCTAGCACTGTACCACTTGAGCCACAGTGCCACTTCCAGCTTTTTTCTTTTTGCTTATGTGGTGCTGAGGAATCAAACCCAGGGCCTCATGCATGCAAGGCAAGCGCTCTACCACTGAGCCACCTTCTCAGCCCCTAGCTTGTTTATTTAAGTATATTTATGTACCAGTCTTGCGGCATGAACTCAGGACCCGAGTGCTGCCCCTGAGCGTTTTTGCTCAAGGCTAACACTCTTATCACTTGAGCCACAGCTCCACTTCTGGCATTTTTGCATAGTAAATTGGAGATAAGAGTTTCCCACTTTCCTGCCTGGACCAGCTTCAAACCCAGATCCTCAGTTCTTAAGACATAATCCATCTGTGCGTGTTTTTGTTTTGTTTGGGGTCATGGGGCTTGAACTCAGGGCCTGGGCACTGACCCTGAGCATTTCCCACTCAAAGCTAGGGCTGTACCACTTTGAACCACAGTTCCACTTCCAGTTTTCTGGTGGTTAATTGGAGAGAAGAGTCTCACAGACTTTCCTGCCTGGGCTGGCTTTGAACCGCTATCCTCAGATCTCAGCTTCCTGAGTAGCATGACAGGCATGGGGCACTGGCAATGGGCTCTGTGGCTGGTTTTGTTTGTTTTCTGTCCTGGGGTTTGAATTCAGGACCTCCTGCTTGCTAGGCTGGCACTCCACCACCTGAACCACACTTCTAGCTCAGCTTTCGTCATTTTTTGAGTAGGGTCTTGCTTCTTGCTGGGAGAGGGCAAGCTGGACAAATACCTTACTATTTATACTTTCTCCATAGTTAAGCTGACAGGAGTACACCATTGCTTGCAGCTCTGAAATTTTGCCCTGGTTATCCTCAAAACTATGATCCTCCTGATCTTAAGTCTCCTAAGTAGCTAAGATTACAGGCATGAGCCACTGTACCTGTCTAGAAATAGCTTTTGTGGGTTTTTTGTTTTATGCTTGCTCTGTAGACACTCTACTTCCAGTTCCAAAATGTTTAAATACTTACTTGCAAAGACCGAAGACTGATGAACTTTTTTAATTATAGCAGTGAGGAGATGGGGGCAGGAGGATAATGAAGGCCTGAGAATTAAAAACAATGTACCCCTCCCCCAGGAGACAATGGATAAAGTGGATAGAGAAGGGAAAACTGGACCTTAGCCAGCATTAGGACCATGTTATTCCTGCACTGTCTTGGCTAGACCAGGAGATTCTGATCACCATCTCCCCTCCCCCAGACTGGCATGCCCATGCCCATAGTGCCTCAAGTACAGCCTGCCTTGTAGTGACTCACTTCCTTCTGTATGGGCTGATGAGGTGTCCCAAGGCAGAGGACAAGCCCTAAGGACCAGAGTTTAGATAGCTGAGTAAGCTCCTGGGCCAGGCCAACACAGGGACCTCAATTCTGAAAGGTGGGCCTTATATGTAACACAGAAACTGTTGGGCAAGGAGGAGAAGTTTCCTGACAAGGTAACATAGGACAGAACTCTGTATATCCTGACATCATGTAATGCAAAAGTATGGGTAGAAAAGCAATATGGGGATTAAGGGTATACAAGTTTTCCTGATTCAACTAACAGTTGAGTATTCCACTAAGAGGGACTGAAAACCAGCCGTGTCCTCAAGGGGTGAGATATCATCAAGAAGGAATTGGGAAATTGGGTTCTATTCTAGCAACATAGCCTTGGGAAATCACACGCCTTCCTTGAATCAGTAATTAAGGAGAGCAGATTAGATAATCTCTTAGATATAAGATTTCAAACCAAGCTTGAAATCCTCTAATTTAGAGCGTGGGGTGGAAGGTGAATCAGAAAGCCTCCTTCTGCTCCTGGTATTAAGCAAAACAAAACCCACAAGCAAAAGGAGTGATGTGGGGATGTGGCTTAGAGGTACAGTACTTGCCTAGCATGCATGAAACCTTGGGTTCAATTCCTCAGTTCCACATAAACAGAAAGTGGCACTGTGGCTCAAGTGGTAGAGTGCTAGTCTTGAGCGAAAAGAATCTCAGGAACAGTGCCCTGAGTTCAAGTTCAAGTTCCCCAGAACTAGAAAATAAAAATAAAGTAAATAAAGGGAATGAGTTTCCGTCCTAGTATCAGCAGAGCCACTAAAATTGCATCACACACACACACACACACACACACACACACACACACACACACACACACACACACACACACACACACACACCTCCTGCTCTTCAGCCACAAGACTTCACTTCTGCCACGTGATTGGGCTTCTGTGTACCTTCTCCAGATTTCAGAGTGTAGTTTGCTGGGGTTTTTGTTTGTTGTTTTTGTCAGTCCTGTGGGCTGGAAGTCAGGTCCCTGGCCCAGTCTCTGGGCTCTTTTGCTCAAGACTAGCACTCTACCACTTGAACTTCAGCACCATTTCTGGTTTTCTTGAGGTTAATTGGAGAAAAGGGTCTCACAGACTTTCCTGGCCTGGCTAGCCTCGACTTATGATCCTCAGATTTCAGCCTCCTGAGTAGCTAGGATTATAGGTATGGCCTACCAGCACCAAGCGATAGCTTGCAGTTTTGCCAGGAATTGCTTAGAAAGGTTTGGACTGGGCAACCAGGTACCCTTACCCTTCCTTCTTTTTCTCCCAAGCCTGTTGGGCATGTACAGCTAGAAGAGCTTCTGAAGAGTTCCAAAACCCAGGGCATGGAGACTATGGCTGTATTGTAGTCAGCCAGCGTCACTGCAGTCTTTGCATGTATCCAGAGGTCTGCCTCATGTGGATGCGGTAAGTAGAAATCTACCTGAAGCTCTTCTGACTCTATCTACCCACCAGGGCCATGTCCTTAGGAGTCTGCACTTCTCAACAAGTTGGCAGAAAGAGCCCTTTGATATCTGGGGGAGGAGCCAGAGATCTCAGGCAGCTTGTAGTGCAGGACTCCATATTCTTGGTGGTTGGTGGTGTCCTCTTGTGGCCATATTGGGGGATTGCAAAGAGGAAGTTGCAGAAGAGGGCTAAGGTAGGACATGTAGTAGGACAAGTAGTAATAAGCTATCATTATAAAATAATGTTGTAACAATACTTATTGTTATATATTAGTCAACATTTTGACACCCGTACTTAATACTCTGTACCTAGAACTTTTCTTAAGTGTATTTGGGTGGGGAAGGAGATGCTGAGGATAGAGTCCAGGACCTCACCCAGCTAGGCAGACAATTAACTGCTCTGTCACTGAGCTTCCTGCCTACCTACCCATGTGTACTTAGTTAATTTTCACAACAATCCAGAATGTAAACACTACTATGTTTTGTTTACTATTTTTATTAGCATACATGACGGGCACACAAGGAGTTCATTTTAATAATTCCATAGATACTATGTGCTTTGAGTAAGTTCACCCTCTTTTTCAAACAGTGTTTGGTGGACTTCCTTGTATATTTGTGTGTGTGTGTGTGTGTGTGTGTGTGTGTGTGTGTGTCTAATGTACTTATGCCCGCTTTACTCCCTAGAAGTATCTCCTTTCTACCTTTCCTCTGATCACCCCTAAGCAGTCCCCCATTTATACTCATGTCACATTATTATTATTATCACCATCATTGTCATTTTAGGTCTAGAGTGAAAACGTGATACTTGGCCTTTTTTTTTTTTGTCAGTCGTGGGGCTTGAACTCTGGGCTTGGGCACTGTCCCTGTGCTCTTCAGCTCAAGGCCAGTGCTCTGCCACTTGAGCCACAGCACCACTTTCCATTTTCTGGTGGTTTTACAGGAGATAAGAGTCTCACAGACTTTTCTGCCCAGGCTGGCTTTGATCTGAGATCCTCATATCTCAGCCTCCTGAGTAGCTAGGATTACAGGCGTGAGCCACCAACGTCCAGCTATACTCCGCCTTTTTAGTTTGACTTATTTCACTCACCAGAATGATCTCCAGTGCCATCCATTTTCCTGAAAATGTCATAGTTTTGTTCTTTTTTTTTTCCCGTCGTGGGGCTTGAACTCTGTGCCTGGGCACTATTCCTCAGCTCTTCAGCTCAAGGCTAGCGCTCTACCACTTGAGCCACAGTGCCACTTCCAGTTTTCTGGTGGTTTATTGGCCTCCGGGTGCTGGTGGCTCATAGCTACTCAGGAGGCTGAGATCTGAGAATCTCGGTTCAAAGCCAGCCCCGGGCAGGAAACTCTGTGAAACTCTTATATCCAATAAACCACCAGAAAACCGGGAGTGGCGCTGTAGCTCAAGTGGTAGAGAGCTATCCTTGAGCTGAAGAGCTGAGGGACAGCACCCAGGCCCAGAGTTCAAGATCCACGACTGACAAAAGAAAAAAAAAAAAGAATCTCATGGCCTTTCCTGCCCAGGCTGCCTTTGAACTTCGATCCTCAGATCTCAGCCTCCTGAGTAGCGAGGATTACAGTCGTGAGCCACCAGCACCCGGCCTAGTTTTGTTCTTGTTTATGTCTGAGGAACGCTCTATGGAACACTCTATATATACCACATTTTCTTTAATTCATTACAGGTCAGTAAGCACGTAGGCTGATTCCACAGCTTGGCTCCTGTGACTAGTGCTATGTACTATGACTGTTTTGAAGATGAGAAACTGAGCACAGAAAGGCTAACGTTCTTACCCAGCAACACACAGAGATCAGAACTCTGGCTTGCCAAGTTTGGCTCCAGCACTTCTGCTTCTGGCCACCATGCTAAGACTCAGTCGCGCTTTCCATGTTGCCAGGTAAAACACAGGACACCCAGCTAACACCAGGTAAACATAAGGCAGAAATCTATTACATGAAATATTTGAGTCACACCGACAATCATTCATTGTTTATCTGAAATTCTAATTTAACTGGGTGTCCTGTATTTTTGTTTGCTCACCCTAACACCTCTCATTTACAAGGTAGTTTTGTCTGCCACATGCTATTACACACATTATCTCATTTATTCCTCCTAGGAAACCTGTCCTTAGATGCCCGGGCATATCTCCCAAGCTCAGTCTCTTCCCCAATAGAGCCATTTAGCGGGCTCCAATGACTTAAGTGGATAGAACCTTACAATTGGCGGAGCCTGGGCTTGAACCCATGCCTGCTGGCTCCAGGTTTACCATTTTAATACAAAAGAAAAATGAAAAGTAACTAGTTACCTTGGAAATCTTTCTTAGTGGTGTTTCCCCAGGCTGGGATGTTCTTGTGTGGTGACTGTGGAAGCACTGTAAATCCCTCTTTTAGGGATACAGGAAAACCAGGAGCAGCCTCCTGGTCTGGGCAATTAGCAGAGGCGTGAAGACAAGTAATGCCGGTTCCATGCCAGGCAAGAAGGAGAATGCCTTGAACCCCTAGAGGGTTGAGGCTGGAGCCACCGCTCAGGCCTCCTGAGGCTCCACAAGACTTTCACCTGCTGCTCTGTGCCCTGAGCCACCTTGAACACAGGTGCTGAGTTTGCATCACCAGCAGCAGAAACATCTAGAGAGCCCCAGCAGCCAAAAGGCAACTGGAAGAATCTAAAAAAACCAGGGCCCAGGGAGCTTTATCCTTCTTTATCCATGGCCTTTGGAAGCAGGATGCTCCCACGAGCATGCAGGAAACACCCTGCACATTTTTCTCTCCTGACTCTGCCCATCCCACCCCTGATTACCTAGGCCCTTCCTTCTTCAGATATAAACAGTCCCCTGTCTTCCCCACCCAGGCTGGCTGGCTTTCATAAGGCAGTCATCAAGGAAGTTTCTAGGCTGGGACCCCCCTGTGGGGTGCAGGCTGGGGTGCCCTACTGGTATGTGCCCTAACTGGTTTTTCTCTATCAATCTTGAAATCGGCCCCGAGCTTGTCTGACCTGCCCCCCCAGGGAGCTGGAGCCAGAGGCAGAGCTGGGTCAGAAGCTAGACTTCAGGCTTCTGAGGTCCCACCTGGCCCCACAGGGAAACCAATGCACAAAGCCTCCTGTGTCCGGCTGAGCTGCCCAGAGTCAGGCTGAGTTCACTTGCGTGGGTTAAGGCCCAGTTCCTGGGAGGAGAGATGCTAGGCAGAGAGGTGTTTGTATGTGGACCGGGTACTGCCTGGTCCTCTCCCACAGCTGGGAGGGGCCAACGCCTAAAACAACAGCTGGGTTGGTCTACAAGAGAGGTCATCTGACCAGCTGCTCAGCCGAGACTGCCCACGCCCCCTTCTTCTACCAGGCTACACACCAGCTGGTGCCCACACAGGCAAGCCACTAGGCCACCACCATACCTACCTCTAGCTCCATTGGGTAAGTGCTGGCCCGCAGGTGTGGGAGAGGGGCTTGTGGATGACTTGGAGAGGGGGAAATGTTTTCCTTCCCCAGATTGAGAAGCTCTGCTGTCTTGTTCAGGGACCCATGTCCCCACAAGGACACATCCATCAGCTCAGAGATTGCACCTGCTGACCTGAAGACCCCAGCCTGAGATTCCTAGGGAGAAAGGCAGACAAGCAGGTAGGCAACTTGGTGGCCAGGGGTTGGGGGCTTACCTGTGGGAGGGAGGCACGAGTCGGAGCTGTCTCCTCTCCCGTGTGCTGAATTGAGCCACATCCCCTGAACTCCTCTGCACTGCCCTGGGACCTGGAAGGACTTAGACCTCAGAAGGAAGCACCACCTCTGGCTAAGGACTGAAAAGTCTTGGGTCCAAGTCTTTCTGGTCAGTGCTTGCTGCCTAAGGAGGGTGACAGGTGGGGAAAGTGGGAAGTTCCCTCTTATCCTCCCCCCCCCGCCCCCCGGAGTCTACATGAGGAGGGCAGTCATGGTAGCCCCAAGGAGGAGATTCACCTCAACTCATCCCCGTTTCCTTCCTTAAGGAAGTCGGTTGTACAATGTCTGTGAGCAGCGACAGTATGGGACACTCCGTGACGCGAGAGATACTCAGCTACCTGGGCCTTGCCAACAAGGTAGAGACTGCTGGAATTTTAGGAACTTATCTATCTAAATAATATTTATGGGGGCCCAGGGCTTTATGTGTGTCAGGCAAGAGCTCTACCCCGGAGATAAATGCTCCAGAACCAGGATCTTGTACTAGCTAGACAGGTGCTCTACCCTTGAGCCAAGCTCCTAGGCCCAGGATTTTTCCTTTCTTTCTTCCTTCCTTGTCTGCCTCTCTCCCTCCCTCCCTCCCTCCGTCCCTCCCTCCCTCCCTTCCTTCCTTCCTTCCTTCATCTCTTGTCTCTTTTGCCAGTGCAGTGGCGGTGTGGGGGGGGGGAGGGGGAGAGAGGTAAGGGACACTTTTTTTTTTGGTTGGTCGTGGGGCCTGAACTCTGGGCCTGGGCGCTGTCCCTCAGCTCTTCAGCTCAAGGCTAGCGCTCTACCACTTGAGCCACAGAGCCACTTGCAGTTTTCTGAGTGGTTTATTGGAGATAGTCTTAGGGACTTTACCTGCTCAGGCTGGCTTTGAACCATGATCCTCAGATCTCAGTCTCCTGAGTAGCTAGTATTACAGGCTTGAGCCACTGGCACCCGTCAGTAAGGGACACTTTTTTTTTGGTTGGTCATGGGGCTTGGGTGCTGTCCCTCAGCTCTTCAGCTCAAGGCTAGTGCTCTACCACTTGAGCCACAGTGCCACTTCCCATTGGTTTTCTAGTGGTTTTTATTGGAGATAAAAGTCTCATGGACTTTCTTGCCCAGGCTGGCTTCGAACCGTGATCCTCAGATCTCAGCCTCCTGTGAGACTTTTTTTAATTAATTAATTAATTAATTAATTTTTTGGGTCCCGTCATGGGGCCTGAACTCTGGGCCTGGGTGCTGTCCCTCAGCTCTTCAGCTCAAGGCTAGTGCTCTACCACTTGAGCCACAGCGCCACTTCTGGCTTTTTTCTTTTTGCTTATGTGTTGCTGAGGAATCGAACCCAGGGCCTCATGCATGCAAGGCAAGCGCTTTACCACTGACCCACCTTTCCAGCCCCTCCAGGATTGTTTTTAATGTGCTAACTCAGGGGCTATGAGTGGAGAACCTTCCTGAGGTTGTGCCAAGGGGAGCCATTGAGCAATACTCCCTCTTAATTGTGTCGTGTTCTTACAGACTGCCGCTTGGGGAACCCTGGGTACTCTCAGGACCTTCTTAAGCTTCAGTGTGGATAAGGATGTGCAGAGGCTGCTGAAGGCCATTACTGGCCAAGGTGAGCCCTCTTCTTCTACAATTAGGAATGACCTTTTACAAGCTAATCTATAGACCTAAGAGGAGCCAGAAAGTTAAAATTGCTAGTTGCATGGGAGTGTGTGTGTATGTATGTCTGTGCACATGCATTCATGTGTGTGCACATGTACACTTCTGCTGGCCCTAGAGTTTGAACTCAGGGCCTGAGCACTGTCCCTGAGCTTTAGTGCTCAAGGCTAGCACTCTACCATTTGAGCCATAGCTCCACTTCTGGTTTTTGGATGGTTAATTGGAGATAAGAGTTTGGACTTTCCTGCCTGGGCTGGCTTTGCAGGTTGATCCTCAGATCTCAGCCTTCTGAGTTGCTAGGATTACAAGCGTGAGCCTCTGGTGCCACATTTAGGAGCCACCAGTGCCCTGGAATTTTTTTTTTAATCGTCACATCAGATTACTTTGGCTTGAATTTGGGTAAAATTTCCATGCCATTTTGGCAGTTTGTTTGCATTTTCTTTTGAGAGCCAATGGAAGTAGGGGGGAAGTCACCCTGACTTCTTTCCTTCCCAGGCCTTTTTAGGCCTTGTTCTCTGCTCTGGGGTGTAGGGGATCCCCCTACAGAGCCCCTGGTGATAGCCTGGCTCTCCCCTCGGTCCAGGTGTGGACCATGGCGCCATTGTTGATGTCCTAACAAATCGGAGCAGAGAGCAAAGACAGCTCATTTCTCGAGCCTTCCAGGAACGAACCCAACAGGTGAGACCATTCACTCTGGCCTCCCAGGAACAGAGGACTAGAGTGAGGACCCGCGGCAGGGATTTGGGGTGCAGCAGCAACTGCTCCCTAAGCTAGCCCCTGCATTCTGGCTAAACGGGAAGCTGATGCTTGAAATAAAATGAAAACTAGCCAGATCTCTCTCCCCTCCCTCTCTCTCTCTCTCTCTCTCTCTCTCTCTCTCTCTCTCTCTCTACACACACACACACACACACACACACACACACACTCACACACACACACACACACACTCTTCTGGAGTTCTCCTCCTGAACCCCACTGCCTCTGCCATGGGGGGCATTTATTTCAGGACCTGCTGAAGTCACTGCAGGCCGCGCTCTCAGGCAACCTGGAGAGGATCGTGGTGGCTCTGCTGCAGCCCCCAGCCCAATTTGATGCCCAGGAATTGAGGACAGCCTTGAAGGTAGCAGGAGAGGACACTGGCTGAGGTGTCCAAGGATCAAGGACACCACTGAGGGAAGGAGAGGACCCACTCCTTGGGCTTTGCCCACTCCAGAGGGTGGACTTGGTGCCTATCCTCCTAACCACCCCGAGTGACTCAGGGTGGACAGTAGCCTGTGTCTGCTGTCTGCCTTTCCATCTGCCATCTTGCTGTGCTACTGACCTGGTCCAGTCTCAGATCAGCCTCCTCATTTCTTATAGGCCTCAGGTTCTGCTGAGGATGTAGCCATGGAAATTCTTGCCACCCGAGCTCCAGCCAGGCTGCAGGAGTGCCTGGCAGTCTACAAACACAGTAAGAATTCAAGAGGGGGTCACAAGAGAGGGAGAGGGGTCCACAGGACAGTCCATTCCTCTCCAGTACTTCCCTTCAGCTGAGCCATCTGAGAACCCGGATGACCAAGTTCCATTCCCTCAAGCTCTCTCCCCTGCCAGGGCCTCAGTTTTCCCAGAGGAAACAACCAGATGTTGTCATTAAAGACAAAGAAACAAAGATAAACTATCCTAGTCTGAGACTTCAGGGCAGATTGGAAAAGTAATAACAATGTTAAACTCCTGAACAGTTTCAAAGGGACTCTTGTCACCCCCGTAGCCCCAGGGGTCAACCTTATGCCTCCCTGAAGCCTGGGGGTAAGGTGGGGCCTTTAAGTCTTGGATGTCACCTTTCAGGCCCAAGAAGCTGGCCCTGCCCGGTTGCCACAGACAGGCCTTACCCTCTAATTTGTAACTAGCTTTTTTCCTCTTTTTTTTTTTTTTGATGCTGGTACTGTTCCTGCTTCAGCCTCCTGAGTAGCTAGCATGGCAGATGTGAGCCACAGGTGCCTGGGTCCCATCTCTTCTTACCATTTTACTCCTTTATCTTGCTTTCCCCAATCTTGGCCTATGTTTTTAATTCCTTCCTTCCTTCCTTCTTTCCTTCCTTCCTTCCTTCCTTCCTTCCTTCCTTCCTTCCTTCTTCCTCCTCTTTCTCTTCATGGTGCTGAGGATAGAACTCAAGATCTTAGCATGTGCCAGACAAGTATTCTGGCACTGAGCTATACCCCCAGCCCATGCTTTCCTCGTTTTCCTTCAGTTCCTCCTTTTCTTGTTCTTCTACACTGTGTCCTATCTCCACCACTGGGAATCGGATGGAGGGCTAGGCCCTAGCCATCTGTCTTCACGGGATCCATTTCCCCAGCCGGACACCACTGCAATGATGGATGCTTCCTGCTGGGAGGAGAAGGAATGAGGCCACGCCCACCTCACAGCTTTGGGGTGCTTTTTGAGTGGTCACACTGGCACTTGTGTCAGACATCCTGGGAATGAACAGCCATTAGGTTATTACCAGTGGAAATAGCCAGGATGGCAGGACACAGTGGGTCAGAGACGCAACCCGTCCCGGGGAACTCTACTCTCTCTATTCTGAGGGGAGGGAGAAATCAGGAGGGATCAGAGAGCTCCTGTCCCCACGGCAGATTTCCAGGTGGAGGTTGAGGCGGACATCAAGTGTAACACCTGTGGCATGTTGCAGGACCTGCTCCTGGCTCTGGCCAAGGTGAGGACCGGCTTGAGAAGGAAGGGAGTTTCACACCTCCGATCTGGGGATGGGCGAGAGAGCAGTGGGCACGGCTGGCAGGTGATGGACAAGCAAAGGCTTTAGGGAGGCCAGGGTCTGGTTTGTCCATCTGGAGATGAAAAGTAAGAGCTGCCTCTCACAAAGTCTTCCTAAGAACAGTGTCTCCTTGCAGGGAGGCCGGGAGAGCTACTCTGGAATCATCGACTACAATCTGGCAGAACAGGACGTCCAGGTGAGCCAGGGGCTTGGGAGAGTGTGCACAGCACCCCTCCACCATTGCATCTTTGGGCCTAGAACCATCTACCTGTCTGCCCTGTCAACTCGTTTCTGCTGCAGGAGGTGTCTCGCCCCCCCCTTCCCCTTCCCCTCTGCTGCTGACACACTCCTCAGGAGGACTCTGGGGTCAAGGAAGCTTCCCTAGATCTTGTCTTAGGGATTGGAACAAGGATTTTCCCAAATCAAGGGATAGAGTTGCAAATATAGGGCCTCTCTCAACAAACGATGCCAAGCACCTGGGGCTCACACCTGTAATCCTACTCAGGAGGCTGAGATCTGAAAATCATGGTTTGAAGCAGCCCCGGTAGGAAAGTCTGTGAGACCTTTATCTCTAATTAAACAGCAAAAAGCTGGAAGTAGAGCTGTGGCTCAAGTGGTAGAGCTCTAGCCTTGAGAAAACAAGAAACAGACAAACAACTCAGGGACAGCACACAGTCCTGGAGATCAAACTGGCACCAAAACCAACTCACCACTATGTTGAAAATAAACTATACAACTTATGAATGGGTCTAAGAGGGAAAAACTGGGAGAGAGCAAGAGAAGAGGTGACATTGTCCCAAAAGAAACATACTCAGGGGCTGGGAATGTGGCTTATGGTAGAGTCCTTGTCTCAAATGGGTGAAGCCCTGGGTTTGATTCCTCAGTACCACATACACAGAAAAGGCCACAGAGACAGTGACCAGGCCCTTAGTTCAAGCTCCAGGACTGGCAAAAATACAAAAAAAAAACCTAAAAAACCCTACTTAGTACCTACTTATATAACAGTAACCCCTCTGTACATCAACTTGATTGATTGATGATTGATTGATTGATTGATTTTCGTAGGGCTTGAACTCAGGGCTTGGACCCTGTCTCTGAGCTCTTTTGCTCAAGGCTAGCACTTTACCACTTTGAGCCACAGCTCCACTTCCAGTTTTCTGGTGATTTATTGGCGATGAGTCTGGGCTAGCTTCAAACTGCGGTGCTCAGATCTTAGCTTCCTGAGTAGCTAGGATTATGGGCATAAGCGATCAGCACCAGGCTACATCACCTTAATAATAATAAAAAATTAAAATTGAAATTTTAAAAAACTTAAAGGTGCTGGGCGCTGGTGGCTCACACCTGTAATCCTAGCTACTCAGGAGGCTGAGATCTGAGGATCGCGGTTCAAAGCCAGCCCGGGCAGGAGAGACCGTGAGACTCCCATCTCCAATAAAACCACCAGAAAGCTGGAAGTGGTGCTGTAGCTCAAGTGGTAGAGCGCTCGCCTTGAGCTGAAGAGCTGAGGGACAGCGCCCAGGCCCAGAGTTCAAGCCCCACAGCCGACCAAAAAAACAAAAACAAAAACTTAAAGGTGAAAAAAAATTACCCTTTCACTCCCAATCCACTTCCATCACGCTGGAACAGCAGCACCCCAAGGGAAAGATCCCGCTTCACTTCTAGCTGAGTCACTCCTCTCTCCCCAGGCACTACAGCAGTCTGCAAAGCCCAGCACAGAAGACCCATGGATCCTAATCTTCACCCAGCGCAATCCTGAGCACCTTGTTCGAGGTACACACAGCCTTCTTGAACGCTCCCTTCCCCCCAACCCCAGCTTTCTCTAACGATGAGTTAGGCTGAGGAGAATGAGGGCAGAAGGGATGGGATCATCTTTCTCTGTGATAATTAATTCTCCTTCCCTTCAATTGGTTTTCCTCACCTCACAAGTGTTTGATCAGTACCAGCGGTGCACTGGGCAAGAGGTGGAGGAAGCAATCAGGAAGCATTTCCACGAAGGTGCCCAGGCGGCCCTGCTCAGCCTAGGTAGGGAGCAGCTGTGGATGTGTGGGCAGGGTTCTCTGCTGGGATGGGGAGCTGGGGCTCTGACAGTGGCCCTCCATCCTTCCCTCTTTGCTTCCAGCCTCCGTGATCAGGAACACTCCACTGTACTTTGCAGACAAACTTCAGTTAGCCCTGCAGGTGAGAGGTATACTCCTTTTCCCTCCTATGGAAAGAGATTTTTCCAGGTTGTTTAGAACATTTTTGCATGTGTGTGTGTGTGTGTGTGTGTGAGAGAGAGAGAGAGAGAGAGAGAGAGAGAGAGAGAGAGAGAGAGAGAGAGAAAGCCTGGCCACTGTCCCTTAGCTTTTTGTTCTGTTCAAGTCGGGTGTTGGGGGCTGGGAATGTGGCTCAGTGGTAGAGTGTTTGCCTAGCATACATGAAGCCCTGGGTTCAATTCCTCGGTACCACATAAACAGAAAAAGTTGGAGTGGCACTGTGGCTCAAGTGGCAGAACATTAGCCTTGAGTACAGAGAGGCTTAGGGACAGTGCCCAGGCCATGAGTTCAAGCCCCAGGACTGGTAAAAACAAAAAACAACCACAATAAAAAGATCAAATGCTAGGCACCAGTGGCTCATGCCTATAATCCTATCTACTGAGGTGGCTGAGATCTGATGATCACGGTTCAAAGCCAGCCCACGCAGGAAAGTCCATGAGACTCATATCTCCAATTAACCAACAGAAAATCAGAAGTGGTGCTGTGGCTCAAGTGGTAGAGCACTCACTTTGAGCTGAAGAGCTGAGGAACAGCTCCGAGGCCCAGAGTTCAAGCCCCATAACACAACCAGCAAAAAAAAAAAATGAGTCTGGTGTTGTACCACTTAAACCACAACTCCACTTCTGGCTTTTTGCTAGTTAATTGGAGCTAAGAGTCTTAGATCTCAGCCTCCTGAGTAGCTAGAGTAACAGACATGATCTATGGTGCCTGGCTTGGAACAATCTCTTATGCACTTTATAAACCTATTGTAGCTCTCTTACAGTGTTTACACACTGTCTTGTCAAGCACAGAGGAGTAAGTTGTCATTAGAATTGAGCGATGCCCATGAGGGCACTGAAGCTAAAGTGTTGGTATTGTGAATGTCTAGAGGATCAAATATAGATATGAATTTGCTTTGTAAGACAGTGCCTTGTCCATCATCAGATGTCAGAGGTCGTGGCAATAAATCTAGCAATAGTGTTAACGGCAAGAACCAATGCTTCTTAGGTGCTCATTGTGTGCCAAGGCCTATCAGTATGTGACATACCTCAATAATCCTCCAAGCCATTCTGCTTTCAGATGAGAAAACTGAGCACAAAGAGGTTAAGTACCTTGTCCAAAGCCACACAGCTAGTAAGCCATAACATACAGTTTCTGCCCTGTGCAAACTCCTTTGTCTTAAGTGCTTTTAGTACCTAGGGTACCTCTTCTTCAAATGTTACATTGGAGTCCATATTGGTGTTCTGAAACTGATGACCTTCACTAATCCAGCCATTTTGCCAGGTACTGATGGTTCATGCTGTGTAAACCTAGCTACTTAAGAAGCTGAGACCAGCCGGGCGCTGGTGGCTCATGCCTGTAATCCTAGCTACTCAGGAGGCTGAGATCTGAGGATCACGGTTCAAAGCCAGCCCAGGCAGGAAAGACTGTGAGACTCCTATCTCCAATAAACCACCAGAAAACCGGAAGTGGCGCTGTAGCTCAAGTGGTAGAGTGCTAGCCTTGAGCTGAAGAGCTGAAGGACAGTGCCCAGGCCCAGAGTTCAAGCCCCACGACCGACCAAAAAAAAAAAAAAAAAAAAAAGAAGCTGAGACCACCAGGAGCTGGTAGCTCATGCCTGTAATCCTAGTTACTTAGGAGGCTGAGATCTGAGGATTGTGGTTCAAAGCCAGCCTGGGCAGAAAAGTCCCTATGAGGCTTTTTTAAAAAATTAATTTTTTACTGTAAAGATACTATACAGGGGGCTGTGAAGGTGGCTCAGTGGTAGAGTGCTTGCCTTGCATGCCTGAGGCCCTGGGTTTGATTCCTCAGCACCACATAAGCAAAAAGAAAAAAGCTGGAAGTGGTGCTGTGGCTCAAGTGGTAGAGCACTAGCCTTGAGCTGAAGAACTGAGGGACAGCGCCCAGGCCCAGAGTTCAGGCCCCATGACCGGGCTCTCCCCCCCCCCCCCCCCCCCGCAAAAAAAAAAAAAAAGATACTATACAGAGAGGTTTCAATTACATGAGTAAGGTAACGAGTACATTTCCTAAGGAGCATTGTTTTTTTGTTTGTTTGTTTTTTGTTGTTCTTGGGTCCGGTCGTGGGGCCTGAACTCTGGGCCTGGGCGCTGTCCCTCAGCTCTTCAGCTCAAGGCTAGCTCTCTACCACTTGAGCCACAGCGCCATTTCTGGCTTTTTTTCTTTTTTTTTGCTTATGCGGTGCTGAGGAATCGAACCCAGGGCCTCATGCATGCAAGGCAAGCGCTCTACCACTGAGCCACCTTCCCAGACCCCTAAGGAGCATTGTTACCCCCTCCTTTGTTCTTCCCCTACCATCCCTTCCCTCCCCATCTCTCCTAGTCTTCCCTCTCTTATCTCAAGTTAATCACTCAAAAACAGGAAGTAGAGTTATGGCTCAAAGTGGTAGAACACTAGCCTTGAGCAAAAGAGCTCAGGGACAGTGCCCAGGCCCTGAGTTCAAGCCCCAGTTCCAGCACAAAACAAGCAAACAAAAAAAGAATCCAGTCATTCTGTTGTATGAAGATCTTTGAAGTGTAAAATTGTGAACAAGAGGAGAGGGTGATCATTTTGTAGAGGGAATAGCTTTCTGTCTACTGTCTGAGAAGGCGTTGAAGACTATTCCAAACAGTCTATATAGTACTTGCTCCCTCACCCAGAGATTTCTATCTTCACAGAAGATTACTATACTTGCCCAAGAAAGCTTGGATCATTGTAATGAGTCAACATTGACACTCATTCAAAGAGCTATGGTTATCTGCCTAAATTCCTGTCATAAAAATAACTTGTGGGCTGGGAGTGTAGTTCAGTGCCAGAGTACTCTGTAGTACACTCATGTGCGTACACACATACACGTATGCCAGCATTCCATGATTTTTTTTTTCCAATCTGGGACTTAAACTCAGGGCCTGGGCACTGTCCCTGAGCTTCTTTTTGCTCAAAGCTAGCATTCTACTACTTGAACCACAGTGCCACTTCTGGCTTTTTCTGTTTATGTGGTAGTGAGAAATCAAATCCAGGGATTCATGCATGCTAGACAAGCATTCTACCACTAAGCCACATTCCCAGCCCCATTAGATAATTTTTGAGACTATTGGGATTATAGGACCTACATTCTTGGATGTAAATGTCAAGTTTATCGTTCAAGTTAGAAAAAAATATTGGACCATTTTTCTGAATTTCTTTTTTTTTTTTCTTGTTTTTCTTTTTTTTTTTGGTTGGTCGGGGGGCTTGAACTCTGGGCTTGGGTGCTGTCCCTATGCTCTTCAGCTCAAAGTGAGCGCTCTACTGCTTGAGCCACAGCACCACTTCCAGTTTTCTGGTGGTTATTGGAGATAAGAGTCTCTCGGAGTTTCCTGCTCAGGCTGGCTTTGAACCTCGATCCTCAGATCTCAGCCTCCTGAGTAGCTGGGATTACAGCTGTGAGCCACCAGAGCCAGGCTCTTCCCACCCCCCCCTCCCCTGTTGGTTGTGGGCCTGAACTCTGGGCCTGGGCACTGTCCCTGAGCTCTTCAGCTCAAGGCTAATGCTCTACCACTTGAGCCCAGCACCACTTCTGGCTTTTTTGCCTATGTGGTGCTGAAGAATTGAACCCAGGGCCTCAGGCATGCAAGGCAAGCGCTCTACCACTGAGCCACCTCCCCAGCTCCCTGAATTTCTTTAAAAGGGAAAAAAAACAAGATCACCATACTCTCATAGTATTCTTTTCTGAGAGACTTTTCTGAGAGATTGTGACGAATTTTTGTTTAGAAAAATAACTTCTAGTGAAGGCTAACTTGGAACATGTTTAGATCAATCTGAACTCTTTTTTTGGTGGTACTGAGATTTAAGCTGAGGGCTTCATGCTGCGGGGCAGGTGCTCTACTGCTCGAGCCATGCCGCCACTCCATCTGAACTCTCAGTGAAGGTTCCCGGTGAAGGCCCTGGGGCATTATGAGATGCCAAGTATATTTTTAAGTGCTAAGACTAGAATTATGTTTAATATAGCTTTGGTGTAAAGAGTACTTGCACATCGGTGAGAATATTTAGTTAATGAATGGCTCTTGCCTCAGTTTTATACCTTTGTTAGTAGGATAAGATTGGGCTAAAGGAGCCAGACGTGCTGGCTCAGGCCTGTACTTCCAGCCCTGGGGAGGGTGAGGCAGGAAGACTGAATTCAAGGCTATCTTGGGCAACACAGTGAGACTCAGTCTAAAAAAAAAGAATTAGGGAGGAATGGAATGTATACTCAGGAACAATTGGCAGTCTTTATGACAACTGATGACTCATGAAAGTTAATGAAGTAGCCATGAAGTCCATGATAATTACTCCAGAAGAAATATAGGTTCATGCCTAAATAAGCCTATCTACTCAGGAAGCTGAGATCTGAGGATCATAGTTCAAGCCAGCTGGAACAAGATAAAGTCCATGAGATTCTTTTTTTTTTCTTTCTGCTTATGTGGTGCTGAGGAATCGAACCCAGAGCCTCATGCATGCAAGGCAAGCACTCTACCACTGAGCCACCTTACTAGCCACCCCCTTTTTTTGTTGTTGGTCATAGGACCTGAACTCTGGGCCTGGGCATTGTCCCTCAGCATTTCAGCTCAAGGCTAGCGCTCTACCACTTGAGCCACAGCGCCACTTCCAGCTTTTTCTGTGTATGTGGTGCTGAGGAATGGAACCCAGGACACCTAAGGCAAGCGCTCTACCACTGAGCCACCTTTCCAGCCCCAGTCCATGAGATTCTTATCTCCAATTAAAATATCAAAAAGCCAGAAGTAGAGCTGTGGCTTAAGTAGTACAGTGAGCAGTAAAGTTCAGAGTTCAAGTTAGGCCCTGAGTTCAAGTTTTAGAACCTGCACACATTCAAAACAATAACAACGAAATACAATGTTTTGTTTTTGTTTTTCCTGGTTGTAGGGCTTGAACTCAGGGCCTGGGTGCTGTCTTGAACTTCTTTTTGCTCTACCACTTGAGCCACAGTACTATTTCTTTTTTTCTTTTTTCTTTCTTTTTTTTTTTTTGTCGGTCGTGGGGCTTGAACTCTGGGCCTGGGCGCTGTCCCTCAGCTCTTCAGCTCAAGGCTAGCGCTCTACCACTTGAGCTACAGCGCCACTTCCGGTTTTCTGGTGGTTTATTGGAGATAGGAGTCTCACGGTCTCTCCTGCCCGGGCTGGCTTTGAACCTCGATCCTCAGATCTCAGCCTCCTGAGTAGCTAGGATTACAGGCGTGAGCCACCAGCGCCCGGCTCCACAGTGCTATTTCTAGCTTTTGCTGGTTAGTTTATTGGCGATAAGAGTCTCATGGACTTTTTTGCCCAGGTTGGCTTCGAAGGGCAACCTCAGATCTCAGCATCCTGAGTAGCTAGGATTATAGGTATGAGCCACCACCAGCCAATTCAAACCTTATTCTTTTTTAAAAAAATATATATAGGACTGGGAAGGTGGCTCAGTGGTAGAGCGCTTGCCTTGCATGCATGAGGCCCTGGGTTCGATTCTTCAGCATCACATAAGCAGAAAAAAAAAGCCGGAAGTGACACTGGCTCAAGTGGTAGAGCGCTAGCCTTGAGCTGAAATGCTGAGGGACAGCGCCCAGGCCCAGAGTTCAAGCCCCACTACCGGACCAGAAAAAAAAAATTTTTTTTTTCTATTATGGTTAAGTTATTACATAAAGTTCACAAATTTCATAGTATTGTGAGATAGTAATATTAGTTAAAGTCACAAACACATTCTAACCTTCATGGGACAAATTGTCATTATCATCCTAACCTTCATGGGACAAGTTGTCACTATCATGGTCTATAAAGCTTGTGAATTCTATGAGCTTTGACAATACAGCTATTTCTTCCGCATCTAGTGATGTGTACATTTCTTTCCTTTTGCTTAGTGTCAGCTGTTCCCTCTTTCCCTCTCATTCCCTCCCTCCCATTGCTGCCATTGAGTTGCTTAGTTTGTTTTCATCAATGTCCAGTGCAGCTGATGGGTCCCGCTGTTGTATGTTTTCCTGTTTCTCTCTGTTTCTGTGTCTTCCTTCCAGTTACCCTCAGATGTGTGCATATGTACCATATCTGTGTTCAGCAGCATGGGGTCATTTAGTAATGATATGACCAGATGAGTGGAGGTCCTTTGTTTCTTATCTCCTTATGTTTTGGATTTAACATCCACATATCAGGGACACCATGTGCCATTTGTCCCTTTGCTCTTGGCTTACCTCACTCAAAATGATTTTTTTCTAGTTCCATCCATTTCAAATGCCATTATTTTGTCCTTTCTAATGGCTGCATAATATTCCATTGTATATAGGTACCACAAATTTTGGATCCATTCATCTGTAGTGTGGCATCTGGGTTGTTTCCATATCTTGGCTATTGTGAACAGTGCTGCAATGAACATGGAGGTGCATGTGTCCTTGTATCCTGGCTTCTGTTGCTCAGGGTAGATGCTTACAACTGGTATGGCTGGGTTATAGGGGAGTTCTATATTTAGTTTTCTGAGGAACCTCCAGACTGCTTTTCAAAGTCAAACCTTATTCTTTTTTTTTTTTTTTTTGTCAGTCATGCGCCTGAACTCTGGGCCTGGGCGCTGTCCCTCAGCTCTTCAGCTCAAGGCTAGTGCTCTACCAGAGCCACAGCACCACTTCTGGCCTTTTCTGCTTATGTGGTGCTGAGGAATTGAACCCAGGGCCTCATGCATGCAAGGCAAGCGCTCTACCACTGAGCCTCCTTCCCAGCCCTCAAACCTTATTCTTAATGAAAATTTTACTGTCCACCCTAATCTGTTTCTTTCTTTCTCAGGAAACTGAGCCCAACTACCAAGTCCTCATGCGAATCCTTATCTCTCGAAGTGAGACTGACCTCCTAAGCATCCGAGCTGAGTTCAAGAAGAAATTTGGAAAGTCTTTGTATTCTTCTCTCCAGGTAAAACTTGTCTAGTTTGTAGTGTGAAGCCCCAGAGCCTCACTTCCTCTCCTTCATCTACCTTCCCTACCCACAGCTGACCATACTCACCATATAAAACATGAACAAGCCACTTGCCAGTGGCTCATGCCTGTAATCCTAGCTACTCAGGAGGCTAAGATCTGAGGATTGTGGTTCAAATTCAGCCTAGGCAGAAAAGTCCATGAGACTCTTATCTCCAATAAACCACTCAGAAAACTGGAAGTGGGGCTGTGGCTTAAGTGGAAGAGCACTAGCCTTGAGCTGAAGAGCTGAGGGACAGCGCCCAGGCCCAGAGTTCAGGCCCAAGACTGACCAAAAAAACAAAAAAAAAACAAAAAAAAACCCATGAACATTCAGTGAATTGAGTTCAGGACTACAAGCGCCAGAAGCATGCCCCCTCCGAGATGAGCTTGGCCCATGGTGGCAAAGAGCTTTCCTCCTTTTTTTTTTTTTTGGTCGGTCGTGGGGTTTGAACTCTGGGCCTGAGTGCTGTCCCTCAGCTCTTCAGCTCAAGACTAGCACTCTACCACTTGAGCCACAGCGCCACTTCCGGCTTTTTCACTTATGTGGTGCTGAGGAATCGAACCCAGGGCCTCATGTATGCAAGGCAAGTACTCTACCACTGAGCCACCTTCTCAGCCCCTTTCCTTCTTTTTATTGTGCTAGTCCTGGTGCTTGCAGTTGGGGCTTGGGCAATGTCCCTAAGCATTTTTGCTCAAGGCTAGTGCCACCCCTAGGGCCATAGTTCTACCTCCCACTTTTTATTTATTTATTTTTGTCAGTCGTGGGGCCTGAACTCTGGCCTGGGCACTGTCCCTCAACCCTTCAGCTCAAGGCTAGCCCTCTACCACTTGAGCCACAGCACCACTTCCGGCTTTTTCGCTTATGTGGTGCTGAGGAATCAAACCCAGGGCCTCATGCATGCAAGGCAAGCACTTTACCACTGAGCCACCTTCCCAGCCCCTACTTCCACTTTTTGGGTAATTAATTGAAGAGTCTCACAGAATTTCTTTCCTGGGCTGACTTCAAACCACAATCCTCAGATTTCAGCCTCCTGAGTAGCTAGGATTACAGGCGTGAGCCTCCAGCACCTGGCTGGCAGTAGGCTTTCTAACACTTCCTTCCTTGCTGACAGGACACAGTGAAAGGAGACTGCAGGTCAGCCCTACTGGCCTTGTGCAGAGCAGAAGACATCTGACACCTTCCGGCCCATCATCTTCACGTGACATTCAAAGACGAGCAATGCCTATGTTTGGCTGAGCCTGTGGGAGTCTAGCTGGGCCTCCGAATGGAATATTTTCACCCAGTACCACATACTCCATCTTCTCCTTGAAGCTATACATTTCTTTTAAGTCCCTTAAATTCCCTTATCTCAAAACTTTTTCCGTCCCTGAGTCTTTTACCTCTGTCTTGGGGTGGGGTAATAGGACCTCTTCCATAGTGTTTGCCCCATTCATCCTTCCCCTGTTCGGGCCAGTACATATTGCTTGTGCTTGATTTCTTTGGCAAACGTCACCATCGTTCATGGTCCTTGATTGAAGTTCAGGTGGAGCAGGACATGGACCAGGAAAGAGGCCTTGGGGCTGGAAGTACCTTTGATGTGATCTTAGCTCCTCAGCAAGGTATCCTGTTTTTGCCTCTGCGCACAATCCACCCTCTTGGGTCTCCCCTCACCCTTTGTATTCTCTCTCAGGAAATTTCAGGCAAGATAATTGAGGAACAAATACCAGAATGAGATCAGAGGTAGCTAAGCACCATCTAGATGAACTGGCAAGAAAGGAGAGAGTCAGTGCCAGGTGCCAGTAGCTCACACCCATAATCCTAGCTACTCAGAAGGGTAAGATCTGAGGATCCCGGTTCAAAGCCAACCTATGCAGGAAAGTCCATGAGACTTTTACCCCTAATTAACCACCTGAAGTGGAGCTGTGACTCAAAGTGGTAGAACTTGAGCACAAAAACTCAGGGACGTGGCCCAGGACCCACATGTGTGCTTGTACACGTGTGCATGCACAGAGAGAGACAGAGAGACAGAGAGGGGGCAGGCTTTGGTTCCCCCTGCTGGCTCCATTGGAAATGACAGGCAGCTTCCTCCCCCCCCCCCCCCCCCCTTTCACATTCCTCCATTGGGTCAAATATTTAACCCCACTGCTGCAGGGCAAAACAAACAACCGATCTCAGGAAAGAAATTTATTTGCAAACCCTTAGGAAGGCATTACAAATAACAAAGATAGAAACCCAAATTAAACCCTGAAACAAATGGGAACCAGCCTGCTGGGTAGCCAAGGCGCCTTGAGGCAGGCAGGGTAGGGTAGCAGAGGAGAGATGCATTCCAGATAGGGACCCGATCCTAGTGCCTGAGTCTGTGTATTCAATGACTATTCTAGGAGAGGGAATTAGGAACCAGAAATCTTCACCCCACCCCTCCCAGCCTTGCCCTGGCTGGGTGGAAGAGAAGTCAGCAGCACTTGAGGGCAAAGACAGTATGGAGTTTGATCTGGACATTTATGGCCAGCTCTGACTCCAACTAGCCCATAAATAAATGACCCTGCTTGTGTCAAGGGTTGAGGTGGAGAAGTAAGCTAACTAGTCACAGCCTCTGGAAGAAGGGGCAGGTCTGCCCAGCATCAGGCGGGGCTATAGAAGAACACAGTCTGACTCGGGCTTTGGTCTCTGCCGTCGTTCTCCGGCTGGGCGTCCAGATGCAGCTCCTCTCCCCTAAATGGGATTTAACAGTTGGTCATCTAACAACCTTGGAAGCACACGAAGGACAGAGGAGATTCTAGAAGGCAAGTGTCATGATCTGTAGGGAAGAAAGATAGGGAGGGGTGCCAGGAAAAGAGGGACGGAAACCTGGCAGAGAATAGTGAAGGAATAATATTTGTTCTGGACCAGGCAGAGGCAGGTGGCCCAGCGTGCCAAGGGAAGAGCAGAGCAGGCTCACCTGAGGTGACAGGACCCGTGTGTGTGCAGGTTGGACCATTGGCTGTTGTTGATATTCTTCCTGCTGAAGTTGCTGGGCCAGTTCCAAGTCGCTAAGACCCACTGTTCCTTGTGGCTGTTGCTGCTGCTGTAGAGATAAGGCGATCAGGTAGTCCTAAAAAGACCAAAAGTCACCGGGTAGACTAAGGCGTTGGAATGGAGATTCAGGTTATGTTTCTAAAGCAGAGTTTCCTTTAAATTGTCCAGCCCTAGCTGGGCAATACTGATACAATCCAAGCCACTTCAGGAGGCTGTGATCTGAGGATGGCAATTTGAAGACAGACTCTTGTCTCCAATGAACCAACAAAAAGCTGGAAGTGGAGCTGTGGCTCAAGTGTTAGCGTGGCAGCCTTGAGCAAAAAAAGCTAAGAGACAGTGTCTAGGTCCTGAGTTCAAGCCCCAGTAACAGCACATGCATGCATCCACCCACCCACCCCCAGCCCCACCCCACATCTGCAGTCCTTGCCTCTCTGAATTTAAACATAGTGTATTATTCACGGTACCAGAAAATACACACCAAGCAAGGGGATTCTTACAGTGAAGGAGCAGGGGTGTTAAGGGTTATTTCTACATGATAAAATGCACCTAGCCCATTTAGGGTAAAGAGTTCTCTGTGACAAATGAGCTCTCTTCATCTTTCCCATACACACCTGGTCTACCTGCAGCTGCTTTGCTGGGGAGCCACTCCCACCTTCTGCCCCAGGGTCCTGGCCCAGGGAATGACTTAGATGGAAGTCAGAGTCACAGAAGCAGCTGTCTCCGTCCACATTGTGCAGGCTCTCCCATACCACTTGTTCCTCCTGTAGAAAACCCTGGTCGGTGACCAGTAGATACAAGTGACTCTGCCCAAAAAAGGACAGAGCAATTGGTGAGACAGGTGTTTGGACTCAGGTTACTGCTGCCAGCAGGAAGTTAGAGACCTTTTGAACTCAGGTGCTGGTGGCTCTTGCCTATAATCCTAGTCAGGAGGCTGAGATCTGAGGATCATGGTTTGAACCCAGCCTGGGCAAAAACCCAGCCTGGCCATAAGATTCTTTATCTCCACTTAACCACTACAAAGCCAGAAGTAGACCTGTGGCTCAAATGGTAGAGTATTAGCCTTAAGCAAAAAAGCTCAGGGACAGAACCCAAGCTCTGAGTTCAAACCCTAGTACTGGCAGCATTTAAAAAAAAATGTAAAAAGATCTTTTCTTTTTTTTTTCTTTTTTTCTTTTTGGCCAGACCTGTGGCTTGAACTCAGGGCCTGGGTACTGACTGAGCTTCTTGTTCAAGCTAGCGATCTACCACTTGAGCCACAGTGCCACTTCTGGCTTTTTCTGTTTATGTGGAACTGAAGAATTAAACCCAGGGCTTCATGCATGCTAGGCAAGCACTCTACCACTGAGCCACATTCCCAGCCCTGTCAAAAGATCTGAGTCAACTGGTGTGCTGGCTCATATCAGTATGAGCATGTGGGCCTTTCATAAATGTGTGTAGCTGCGGGGAGAGGGAAGGGATGTGAGTATGGTAGAGATTTTGATCAACCCAAGGGCCTGCTTTCAATCCTATATCCCCTGGTCCTCAGAGACTTCTCCCCTCTTCACTTAGTTCCCAGACTGCTCTGGCCACTTGTAACTCTGGGAGACTCACCACGTTCAAAAGCTCCAACTGCCCCTTTTGGGAGAGGCTTACGCTTCCCTGCCCACTGACAGCAGGCTTGCATCCCTCTTTATGGCTCCCTCTGGCCTTGAGATGTGAGCCAAAAGGACCATTTATCACTTCCAGGCAAGAAGCATAGAGTGAGTGCAGAGTTTCCCTCTCCTTTCCCACATATACCAGATAAAGCACTTCCTGTCAGTCTGGGCCCCAGAGTGAAGACAGTATGGGCCAGAATGTAGCTGGTTCCCAATGAACAGGCAGAATAAGTGAGAAATAAGTCATTGTTTTGCTAAACCACAGGATTTTAGGGCTAATGTGTTGATACAACTTAACCCAATATCTTTTCTTAACCCCGCCCCTTTTTTTTGGTGCTTGTCCTGGTACTTGAAGTGGGCCTGGGCGCTGGCCCTGAGCTCTTTTGTTCAAGGATAGCATCTACCACTTGAGCCATAGCCCCACTTCCAGCTTGTTGGTGGCTAACTGGAGAGAAGAATCTCACAGACTTTCCTGCCCAGGCTGGTTTTGAACCTCGATCCACAAATCTCGGTGGTCTTAGTAGCTAGGATTACAGGTGTGGGTCATGGTAGCTGGCTCAATGACCTTCTCTCGACTGAAACACTGACCCAGAGAAAGAGGCATGGGGAAATACCTCACCGCAACCCCTCCACTTCCAAACCCTCATCACCTTGTGCTTAGTCAGCGTGCTGAAGTGGTTGTTTCGGAAAAAGACGCTAAGTTCGCCTTCCTTGGCAGCTGCTGTGAGTTCACACAGGCCATGGTAGGTGAGCTGCGCCGCCGTGGTCTCCAGAAACTGCTCTGCAATCAGGCCTGAAGACACAAAAACCAGAGGAATTTGGCTTAAATTCAAACTCCATGGTCCCCTGAATAGCACCTGAGAGGCTCTGCGTTTGATCCCTGCCATATCATGACACAAACAACAAAATAAATTCCAGCATCAGGAGGATCCTGCAGTAAGCCCTTGTCAGAAGCCTTCCTGAGTCCCATCTTCCGAATCCCCTTCCTAAGGGCTGCGGATGTAGGTCCGTGGTGCAGTGGGTGCTTCACATGTATGTGGCCTGGGATACCATCCTTGGCACGTACAAAAAAAGTTGAGATAAACCTCTTCCTTAAAGCCTGGATACATGTATTCAAGAAATACTCAGCCCTTGAGAAACCGAGGCAGGAAGACAGCAAATTGAAGGCCAGCCTGAGTTACACAGGGAGACCCTATCTCCAGAAAACAAAACAACTGATAAACAGCTACCTTGTTGTCTGGTAATGTATGAAGCACTGGGTTGATACGTCAGTGAACTAAACAGATAATTTATCAGTCTTGTGGAGCTTATATTCTAGTAGGAGGTAGTGGGAGGTGAAAATCAGAAAACAGTAAACCTAAACATTAGCATTCCCGAGTACATGATCCATGAGGAAGCGGGAGTGTCACCTTCTGTCACCAGGTTGGGGTCGCTGGAATGTTTGCAGGTGATAATCTTCTCTACTAGCTGGTTGTAACTCAGTTTCCCAACAGCACCCACAGACTCAGGACTCTGGGAAGATGGGGTGGGACAAAAAAGATATTGAAGCTGGGTGCTGGTGGCTCACACCTGTACTCCTAACTACTCTGGATATCTGAGGATCAGAGTTCAAAGCCAGCCCTGGCAGGAAAGTCTATGAGACTTTTATCTCCAATTAGCCACCATAAAACCAGAAGTGGAGCTATGGCTCCAAGTGGTAGAGCACTAGCCTTGAGAAAAAGAGCTCAGGGACAACGTCCAGGCCCTAAGTTCACACCTATGACTGACAAAAATAAAATAATAAACCAGGCGTCAGTGGCTCACGCCTGTAAACCTAGCTACTCAGGAGGCTGAAATCTGAAGATCACAGTTCAAAGCCAGCCTCGGTAGGAAAGTCTGTGAAACTCTTATCTCCAATAAACCACCAGAAAATCCAAAGTGGCACTGTAGCTCAAGTGGTAGAGTGCTAGCCTTGAGCTGAAGAGCTGAGAGACAGCGCCCAGGCCCAGAGTTCAAGGCCCACGACCAACAAAAAATAAATAAAATAAAATAATAAATTGAATTTTTTTTAAAGAAGGTAAATAAAACCAAGCCACCCCATGATCAAAGGTTCCTGAACATTCGATGTCTACAGAACTAAGCCTATTTGCATGTGATTTGCTTGGATTAGAATGCTACCCCCTAAAAAAAAAAATGTAAGGAATTCAGCACCAGGGTTAGCCCTAGTACTCTTCCCAAACCAATCTAATTTCCACCTCACAAAAATCAGCTTCACTACTGTGAGCATGAGCTGGAAAAGAATCTCCCTGGGCCTCCTGCCCTCACCTGTGGATCGACCAGCCAGCCATGGTACAGAGGTATGCCTAGTAGGTCGAAGATGCTGCATTCGGGCGTATACTCAAAGTCAGAGACGCCTGTGAATCGCACGTTGACATCCAGACCTGTGGCCAGTTTAGGCAACACTGTCATCGCATCATTCACATTCTGCGGACAGAAAAGAAAATGACGGGTAGTCTAGCTTCCTCTACACGACTCATTCCCACCTCCAGAAATAAAACAGCTGGGGCCACCTGTAATCCTAGCTACCTGGGAGGCTGAGATTTGAGGTTCAAAGCGATCCTCAGATCTCAGCCTCCTGAGTAGCTAGGATTACAGGCGTGAGCCACCAGTGCCCGGCTTCCAGGAGACTCATCTACAATTAACCACCAGAAAATCAGAAGAGGTGCTGTGGCTCAAGTGCTAGAGCACTCACCTTGAGCTGAAGAGCTCAGTGACAGTGCCCAGGCCCAGAGTTCAAGCCCCACAACCAACAGAAAAAGAAAAAAGAAAAGAAACCCTCTTTAAGTGCCATAGGTATGCTCAGTAGCCTAGAAGTACAAGGCTCTGAGTCCAAACTTCAGTACTACTCCACTCCCCCCGCCCACAAAAAAAAAAAAATCAACTCTCTTTAAAAGCAGCAAAGGCTTCTCTCAACAGTGCCAGTGTTCCCAAACCTGCAACCCGTCTCTGCAGAGCTATTCCCTTACCTGCTGAAAATTAAGCTGCAGTCCCTCTGACTTCTCTTGGGGCTTGATGGACAGGAGGCAGTCTCCTACAAGGTAAGTTCCCTTATCAATTTACTCTTTCAACTGCCTTAGAAGTTCAGCTTTCCAAACTCCTAACAAATAGGGATACTTATAGTACTACAAATAGTGTCAGAGTTGGAAAAGACCTTAGAGTCTAATCTAAAACCTTCATTTGGCCGGGCGCTGGTGCCTCACACCTGTCCTACTCAGGAGGCTGAGATCTGAGGATCTCGGTTTGAAGACAGCCTGGGCAGGAAAGTCTGTGAGACTCTTATCTCCAATTAAATAAAAAAGCTGGAAGTGGCATTGTGGCTGGAGTGAAAAGTGCTAACTTTTAGCAAAAGGAACATAAGAACAGTGTCCAGGCCCAAAGTTCAAGCTCAGGACTGGCAGAAATTAAAAAATAAACAAAATGTTCTCAGAGGAAGAAAGAAAGTTCCACCAATTTCAGGCAAGGGAAGAGGCTGAGAATATATATGCAGCCCAGTGGTAATAGCGTTTGTTCAGAATACTCAAGGCCTTGGATTCCATCCTCAGCACTGAAAACAAACAAAAAGGCTAAGCACAGGATTGTTGTTATAACCTAGGATTCTGGACACCCTGACCTTTGCTCTCCAGCCTTGCAGAGAAACCCCACCTACCCTTACCATCCCTGCCACACCAAAGCCCCAGTGGGGATCCTTCAGTAGTGTGGACTTTAGGCTGAGGGAATTGCTCTTGGACCCCTTTGGGAAATTCCTCTTCAAGGCCCAGTCACTCACCAAGATGCGCCATTAGCTCGTCTGATGTGATCATTTCCTTCTGGGGGGGAAGCTTCACCTGGAAGTAGAAAGGGTAATTGTGTGGGTGCTTTCCAGCCCAGAGTACAAAGGAGAAACCCATAAGAAGAGAGGGATCCATTGTTAAAGGTAAGGTGTGTGTGTGTGGGGGAGACAAGAGAATGAAGGGGAAGTAAGGCATTCCCAAATCCTAGGGAGTTGTTGAAATAGAACTAGAAGAGAATAGAGCTGGGCACCAGTGACTCACACTTATAATCCAAGCTACTCAGGAAGATCGCAGCTAGAAGCCGGCCCAAGCAGGAAAGTCCATGAGGCTCTTATCTCAGTTAACTACCAAAAAGCTAGTAGTGGAGCTGTGGCTCAAGTGGCAGAGTCCTAGCCAAGCAAAAATGTTCAGGAACAGCTCCCAGGCACTAGCTCCCAGGGCACACAAAGAAAGAACAGAAAGTGTGTGTGTGTGTGTGTGTGTGTGTGTGTGTGTGTGTGTGTGTGTGTGTGTGTGTGTGTGTGTGCTAGCTCCCAGGGCACACAAAGAAAGAACAGAGAATAATCTGGAAGTGTGTGTGTGTGTGTGTGTGTGTGTGTGTGTGTGTGTGTGTGTGTGTGTGTGTGTGTGTGTGTGTGTGTGTGTGTGATGGTAGTAAGGCTTGAATTCAGAGCCTTGCTCCCTTTGGCTTTTTCTGCTCAAGAATGGTGTTCTACCACTTGAGCCACACTTCTACCTCTAGCTTTTTTTTTTTTTTTTTTTTTGCTGGTTAACTGGAGATACAAGTTTCTTGGATTCGTCTACCCAGGTTGGCTTCAAACGTAGGTCCCCTGGTCTCAGCCTTCTGAGTAGCTGGGAGTTTGGTGTGAGTGGAATGTTGGAGAAAAGCAGGACAATCCAGGTGAGTGAGGGAAGAATTCTCCCAGGTATTTTCTGAGCTCCCATCCAAACTCTGTCTTACCTTCCACTGCAGAAAGAGGATATTCATGATAGCAAGAAGAGGGCAAGGGCCATTGGTGCTCTGGGTGATAATGGGAGTCCGTTCTCCCTTCCAGGGGATCCACTTTACACAGTAGACATCTAGCTCAGGCTGTCGGGTCCTGGGGGACTGGGGAAGCTCCTGGGCCCTGGAGACTGCTCCTAGTGTCTCTATTTCAGGTGACATGCCACAGGGTGGCCCAGGTTGACTTGGGCTAGTCTCAGGAGGACACGACTCAAGATTATCCCCAACCTGGCCAGGGAGCGAAGCTTGATCTCCTAGCTCCTGTTCTCCATCTGTTCCATCAGTGTTCCTGGCATCCTTGTTTTGCCAGTGCCCATCCCGTTCTGCTGGGACCTTGTGGCTTTCAGAGGTGCCGGCTTCCGTACTCTTGATCTTATCAGGGGCCAAATGTTCTGGCTGAGGGTGTTCCATGGTAGGAAGGAAATCCACTGAAGGGCACTTGAAGGTGTTTTCTGATCTCAGGCCACAATTGCCTAGGCCAATTGTGGTATACAAAAGCAAGATGTGTCCAATAAGAAGACCATTGAGCTGAAAAGGAAAGGGATCTAGAAAAGTGTTAGAAAGGTGTGTGGCCTGCAAAGCTGGCACTAGCACCGGCACTCCTGGCTCTGAGTGGTACCGGGCCCTTCTCAGCTTGTGTAAACAGGACTCAGGCTGAGCAGGTTCCACCTCTAACTTGCTGTAACCTGATGAGAGGAACAGACGGAAGCTTCTGGCTTGAGCGGGAAGAAGCTGGTTGAATTGCTTCCCTAAAACAGAGAATGGCAAGAAATGAAGAAAAGAGAAAAAGGGAGAAAGATCAGGGAAAGAGATGAGGAAACATTAAACTATCTTTTCTTTTTTTTCTGAGTTGTGTGGGTTTTTTTTTTTCTGTCAGTCGTGGGGCTTGAACTCTGGGCTTGTTTTTCTTTTTTTCTGTACTGAGGCTTTACCTCAGGGCCTGGATGCCATCCTTTAGCTTTTTCCATTCAAGGCTACCATTTGAACCACACCTCTACTCTGGCTATTGGAGATGAGTCTCCTGGACTTTTCTATCTCAGCTGGCTTTGAACCTTGATCCTCAGATCTCAGCTTCTTGAGTAGCTAGGATTACACCAGTACCTAGTTTAAATCTATCTTAATACTGTTTGGGGCCTAGGTCTAGGGTCTAGCATGCAAAAGGCCCTAGGTACAATCCCTAGCACTAGTAACTTGTTTTAAAAGGCCAAGAATCAAAAGCAGACTATCCTAATGGCTAATTTGATCGTGAGCTTTGGCTAATTTGATCATGAGCTTACCCAGTAAAAGGAATCACATCCGTAACCCACACAGAGGCAGGATGGCGGAAATTCCTCTGCCCCACACCAAACTCCTCCTCTTCACAGAACATCCTGAGTACACACAGGCTCCGTAGGGATATCTTCTCCCCACCTCACCCCAGGGTTGAAACGATTAATCACCACCTATTTGTTGGGTGGAGTAGAGATGCAGCCTGTCCCCAGCTCTTTATAGTGACAGGGGCAGTTATTCTCCTCAAAGGACTCTGCTGAACCTTACACAATCCCAAACCACAAGCAAAAAGGTTGTGGGAGGGGCTTCCTGTAGGCCGGAGAGGGGAAATGTAGGTTGTGGAAGCTTGAATCCGAGAATAGTTAAGTACAGACTGGGGCATCAGACACAGTCCCCACAAATTCTTTCTGTAAGCTTCTCTTGACAGCTGGAGTTGACACAGCAACTTCTCTTTGTTCTCCCAACTGCCTAAACCCAGAGACACTCCCTTGCCCATTATTCATATGAATATGCATATAATGATTATTTGCACAAAAATAGTCCCTCTGCACTCACTGAACTCATATGTTCTTTTTGTCTGGTTCCATCTAGGTCATGGGATTTTTTAAATTTTATTCATCGATTTTATATTTATTGTGTGTGTGTGCGTGTGTGCGTGCGTGCGTGTGCAGGTATTGGTGCTTGAACTCAGAGCCTAGGAGCTGTACTTTAGTTTTTTCATTCATGACTGGTGTTCTGCCACCTAAGCCACAGCTCCACTTCTGGATATTTGGTGGTTAATTGGAGATAAGAGTCTCAAGTGCTCTTTCTTCTGGCTGGCCTCTAACCTGGATCGTCAGATCTCAGTCTCATGAATAGCTAAGATTACAGATGTGAGCCAGTGGCACTCAGCCTCTTCTTTTTCTTTTAATTTGTGAACACTGGACCTGTTTAACCTGTTCTCTATCAGCACTAAGCACTGAGTCAAGCACAGAGACATTTAATCAACACTCAACAGTAAATGATAAAAAGTCACAAACCCTACTTTCTGTCTTCCCTCTCTCTTCAATCTCCCAGCTCCCTTCCTAGCTCTCTAGTCAGGATTAAAAAAAATGAGGAAAGCCAAGCACTGGTGGTTCACACCTGTAACCCTAGCCACTCAGGAGGCTGAGATCTGAGGATCATGGTTGGAAGCCAGTCTGGACAGGAAAGTCCATGAGACTCTTCAATGAACTACTACTCAGAAAAAGCCAAGAGTGGTACTGTAGCTCAAGTGGTAGAGAGCTAACTTTGAGCACAGAGAAGCTCAGGGACGGAGCCTAGGCTCTGAGTTCAAGCCCTAGGATCAGCAAAGGGAAAAAAAAAAAAAAAGAGAGAGTTGGGAATGTAGCTCAGTGGTTGGGAGCTTCCTCAAGTGCACAAGGCTCTAGGTTTAATCCCCAGCACTGCACACACACACACACACACACACACACACACACACACACACACACACACACACACACACACACATGCTCACACACGGAAAGGGGGATCTATAGGAGAAATTATATTTAGAAATCATCTCTTTTCACTGGGTGCTGGTGGCTCACGCCTGTAATCCTAGCTACTCAGGAGGCTGAGATCTGAGGATCATGGTTCACAGCCATCCCGGGCAGGAAAGTCTGAGAAACTCTTAATCTCCCATAAACCACCAGAAAACCGCAAGTGGCACTGTAGCTCAAGTGGTACAGCGCTAGCATTGAGCTGAAGAGCTGAGGGACAGCGCCCAGGCCCAGAGTTCAAGCCCCATGACTGACGAAAAAAAAGAAAAAAAAAGAAATCATCTCTTTCCTCCTCCAGCTTCATCCATAGCATCAGGATAGCTGATACAGCTAATGCTATCTATGCTTTCTTTTTGTAAACTTATAGGAATTTTGGGCTGGGGAAAAGGCTTGGAAGGTAAAGATAAAGAACATTAAAATTACTGAAATAAAATAAGCCTAGTCACCCAAACTGATCAAACTCCTGATCCAAATACAATTCATGCTAGTTGCTTTTGGATTAGAATCAGAAATTGTGTGTAGGCCTTACACTCTCTCTCTCTCTCTCTCTCTCTCTCTCTCTCTCTCTCTCTCTCTCTCAGTCTCTCTGTCATTTTCCTTCCTTATACATGGCATTTACTACGAGCTTTGGAGCAGATGCTAGAACATGGGAAAACTGACAAAACCTGAAAGCTTGAAGAAAAGTTAAGACTCTTTTCTACCTAGTACTAGAAATGATCAATCCAAGTGGGGGCTGGGAAGCTAGCTGGCCAGAGGGATAAGCCAGAAAAAACTGGGTGCTCAACATCTAAGGGATGGGCTGGGAAGGTGGCTCAGTGGTAGAGCACTTGCCTTGCATGCATGAGGCCCTGAGTTCGATTCCTCAGCACCACATAAGCAAAAAGAAAAAAGCCGGAAGTGGTGTTGTGGCTCAAGTGGTAGAGAGCTAGCCTTGAGCTGACGAGCTGAGGGACAGCGCCCAGGCCCAGAGTTCAGGCCCCATGAATGGACCGCCCCCCCCAAAAAAAAAAACACCTAAGGGAATGGAATCTCAGAGAATTGTTCAGAGCTAAGTGGGCAGTACATATAAGAGGGTCCAACCCCCCTATAAGGGACACTCCCAGTGGGAAGGCAAGGTATATTTCAGTGTAGGAAAGAATGAGGGGGAGATCAGGGTTTTCTTGTTTTAATAGATGTTCTTATTTTATTTATTTATTTATTTTTTGGGTCCAGTAGTGGGGCCTGAACTCTGGGCCTGGGCGCTGTCCCTCAGTTCTTCAGCTCAAGACTAGTGCTCTACCATTTGAGCCACAGCGCCACTTCCGGCTTTTTTCTTTTTGCTTATGTAGTGCTGAGGAATGGAACCCAGGGCCTCATGTATGCAAGGCAAGCACTCTACCACTGAGGCACCTTCCCAGCCCCGAGATCAGGGTTTCATCCTTTTCCTCCTCTTTTCTCACCTCACTTTTTTTGGGGGGGGCTGGGGGGAGTCAGTCATGGGGCTTGAACTCTGGGCCTGGGTGCTGTCCCTCAGCTCTTCAGCTCAAGGCTAGAGCTTTACCACTTGAGCCACAGCGCCACTTCCGGCTTTTTTCTTTTTTCTTTTGTGGTGCTGAGGAATTGAACCCAGGGCCTCAGGCATGCAAGGCAAGTGCTCTACCACTGAGCCACCTTCCCAGCCTTCACCCTCACTCCTTATACTTCCTCTCCAGCTGTAATTATCCTAAGGTGGCAGGTAAAGGGCTTAGAATAGCCTTGACTTCTCCCCAGTCAGTGGCAGTAAATAGCCCCAGAGTGGAAGAAATGTATCAAATAGGTCTGGATGTAGCTTCAAGAAGCCATCATCCACTCCCAGGAACCATCTTCTCCCCTCAAGTCCCATGCTAATCTCCTCAGTCTGACCCAAATCTTCAGAAGAACTCCCACACCACTACAACGCACTGTCAACCTGCTCCGGAGGAGGGAGGGTGAGTTGGAGGAGGGAGGGTGAGTTGGAGGAGGGAAGAAATGGAAAGACCAAGCAGTGCCTCTTACATATTCCTTCTGCCTTAGTTCTTCTAACCCATTCACATAGTGGAGAGGGAAAGAAAAAAAATCATTAAAACAAAGTTTGTCTGTTGTTGTTGTTGTTGTGTTTTTACCTTAAAGAGGTGGGTGAAGCTCCAGGAAGGTGGTGGGCTCAGCTCTTCGGCAGCTGGACTGCGAGGGGTGGACACCAGGGCCCCCCACCAGGGCCAGCTGCTGCCTTCCAATAGTCAACGCCAGAGCTTGGACAGGCTGACACACGTTCAGAAGCGCTGCTGTCGTTGCCGTCCTAGCCAGATCATGGCCACTTCCAGACTCACTTCCAGGATTGGGGAGCCCCCCGCAGAGGGGTGAGGACAAGTAGAGGTGCAGACAAGATGCTCCCGGTGGTTCTCAGCGCCTTCCGAATTCCTGAGTGGCAGAGTGGAACAGTGGTGCCGCTCCAGGCCCTGACTGCACACGCTGGTTTTCAAAGGAACTTTGTGGTTATTCTTTTTCTCTTCTCTCTTTCTTTTTTTCTTTTGCCCATCGGGACAAAGAAAAATTAATCAAGGACAAGCTCCTAAGAAGAGGAAGGGCCTACCTCGCACTGAAGGACTTCCATTATGGCCTTCTGACCCGGTCAGCAGCCTGCTGATCAGCAAAGAGAGAGAGAAATAAGGAGAGAAAAACAACAGACCCTTTCTCTTCCCTCCTCCCGCGGCTTGGAAGGGACGGAGCGCTTGTGCCTCTCTGGTGAGAATGGGGAAGAGCAAGTGCCGTGGCTGGGCGGGGAGGAGCAGGGCTGGACAGCAGCAGCGTAGTGACAGTCCTTTCTCCTCCCCACAACTTGCTCTGTACCCAAAAAACCTGGTCACAGAGCATATTTGCAGATTTACTCATGTAATTCTTTTTTAATTTCCTGCTCTGGTGTTTAAAATAAAGTCTAGAAATAAAATTGGTTGGGTTTGGGCATCCAGTGTACACAGAAGAAGGTGTGGAAGAAACCCAGGCTCTCAGAAAAGAACACTGTCGGGAGAGAACCATCAGAGCAAGGGGAGATTCAATGCTCCGAACCCTGATTTCAGATTCAGCCTCTTTCTCAGTTTCCAGCTTGTGGGAGCAAGATAAGCTGGTAGGAAGCTAGTGGTAAGGAAATGAAAGAATCGATTAATAAATGAGGGGACATTTGATACATTTGATGACAAAGGGGTTTTTTTCTTCATTACTCTGCACTACTTTGGGGCTGGAAAGTGGCCGCTAAGGAAAGTCAAAACCTAGCTCCACATTCTGTGTGTGTGTGTGTGTGTGTGTGTGTGTGTGTGTGTGTGTGTGTGTGTGTGTAGCTCTACATTCTGGGGTGTGTGTGTGTGTGTGTGTGTGTGTGTGTGTGTGTGTGTGTGTGTGTGTGTGTGTGTGTGTGTGTGCGCGCGCGTGTGCTGGTATTGGGCCTTAAACTCAGAGCTGGGATACTGTTCCTTAATTATTTTGCTTAAGGCTGCTGCTCTACCACTTGAGCTACAGCCTCACTCTGGCTTTTTGGTATTTAGTTGGAGATGGGAGTCTTAGAGACTTTCCTTCCAGGGCTGGCTTGAAATAGTGATCCTCAGATCTCAGCCTCTTGAGTAGCTAGGATTGCAGGTGGGAGCGAACCATCAGCCCCTGGCTAGTAGCTCTCAACATTCTGAAGGGCCCTTCACATTCTATTTACACAACTGCCACAAGATGAGACTTTAAGCAACTCTGAAAGCTGAAAGATCAATTTGAACAGTTGGGTAGTCAGGAAGCAAACTCAGGGTTATAACAGCCTAAGAATGTAATGAAGAGGTATTTGTGGAGATTGAAGAAAACTATAGAGTTGTAAAGAAGAACCAAGTTAGAGGGACTGTATGTAAACGCACAGGAGTAAAAAAAAATTATGCTAATATCTTTCCATCATGGACAACCAGAAAATTGGTGGGAATGGTCAGTTTGGGAAAGGGAAGAATTCAAGGAAGGAAAATGGAAAACTGTTATGCCATGTTGTAATTTGTCAATCAGAATGCGCATGGTGGCCCATACTTGTCATGCCAGCACGCTAGAGACTAGGCAGCAAGGTCCCGCGTTTGAGGTTGGCCTAGACTACATAGCGAGAAGCGTTGGATAGTCGTCCCTTGCTATATCATGGTTCACTTGTTTGTACTTGGCGGATATTTACCTATTGCAGGGATTTGGGGGGGGCGGTGTCTCTGGAATGTAATGTGAGGGATCACTACATATTTAAAAAGCAAACAAACAGTGAAATGAAGGGACTGAGAAAGTGGCTCAGTGGTAGAGTGCTTGCTCGCATGTACTAGGCCCTGGGTTCGATTCCTCAGCACCATCTAAACAGAAAAAGCCGGAAGTGGTGCTGTGGCTCAAGCGTGTGGCTTCAGCCTTGAGCTGAAGAGCTGAGGGACAGCGCCCAGGCCCAGAGTTCAGGCCCCACGACCGACAAAAACAACAACCCCCCCCCCAAAAAAAAAACCCAAAACAGTGAACCGAGATATAGCGAGGGACGACTCTATAAGTATGTGTCAAAGTTTTCAGAAACTTGTCCCGTCTGCAATGGAATGGGGCGTCTGGAACGTCTGAACTACGTCTCCCAGAATGCCACGCGATACGCAACCCCGCCCCCTCGTTCTCTGGGAGACGTCCCATGAGCCTCTGGGCGTAGACCTCCGCCTCCGCCGCTGGGGGCGGGCGGCGTCGGACTCCGGGAGCACCGGATTACGTACTTCCTGCTGAGGTCGGAGGCCGAATCCCTTTATGGCGGGTTCGAGACCCGCCTCCTGGCTCGCCTCTAGCCCCTGAGCCCTGGGCGGGGTGTGTTCGCCGGGTAACCTGTGTTCGTTCACCATGGAGGCCTTCCTGCAGGGTTGTCGAGCTGCTCTGCAGGTAACGGATCTCTGTGATCGTAAGGAATGGATCTTGGGGGTCCGGGAAGGACGGGGATGATGTGGGAATCTAGGGAAGCCCAGACAGTCGGTGTGGAGAGGTTGCCGACGTGTGGGAAGGAGGTTTGGGGTCTGATCAGGCTTGGGGAATTTCACGCGCCGGGGGCGGCCGCTCGGGCTCCGGGCTTTTGAGTCCCCGCCTTTGGGGACTGACCGGGATCGAATGGGGAGGAGGAGTCTTGATGTTTGAGTCTCGGCTGGCTGTCGCCCGGGTAGTTCCCGCTAAAGGACCTGAGCCTTGCCGCCGCCAGCCTAGCCTCTTAGGGTGTGCTCTTTCCTTGTTTTCCCCTCGCCCCTCTGTCAGTGATCTGCTCCCAAGGCTTGGCTTAGCCCGTTGTCCGCAGGTGAACCTCGAAGGTGTGGAGAGAACCCGGGTGCACGGCTGTACTTGCTCTAAATGGCGGATTCTCTGTGGTGGCCCGACTCTTTTCTAGGTGTTAAAGGTGGTCGCGTAGAATCTGTGTATTTTAAGCCAGACATACATGAGGCATTAGGAGTTGACCCACAGCCTGCATTCCTTTGCTTCTAGATTTCTTCTTGGCCCTAATGCCCACAAATTACTTAAAAATCCCCACCCTCCTCCTGGTCAGGATAAGCACAGGGTGTTTGAAATCAAAACACCTGAATGTTTTGTCGCTTGTTTTAGGTTCCTACCCTGCTGACTGGTCATGCAGCAGTGGGCTGCTTCTCCCCTGTTAGCAGCACAAAGCTATTCAGTGAGAATTTAGAAGGTCTCCTGGATCCCCCTACTTTGAGTTACACTGTTCCTGAAGAAGCCCAGACAGACGGCCTATGGTCTTCCATTTAGAGTATCTTATCTGGGTGTGGTGGATTGTGCCCAGGATCCAAGTACTTGGGAGGCAGGAGGGACTAAGTCCCAGAAAAACAAAACTAGCCAAACACTGAGGTCTACCTGTAAGTTCTGATCTTTAACAAATGCCAAACATCACCTAATTCCTTTCTGGGATAAATAAATGCTCTCTTATTGGGATGAGGTTCAGTTTTTTTTTTTCTTTTATTTTCCTCATTTTTTTGTCAGTCATGGTCCTGAACTCTGGGCCTGGGCACTGTTCCTCAGCTCTTCAGCTCAGGGCTAGTGCTCTACCACTTGAACTACTTTTTCTGTTTATGTGGTGCTGAGAAATTGAACCCAGGGTCTCATGCTTGCAAGGTAAACACTCTACCTCTGAGCCACCTTCCCAGCCCCAGGTTCAGTTTTAACACCAATTAACACCAAAGTTTTCTTTGTGAAAAATTTATGGGAAGCGTTTTAATGCATAACAATTTGGAGCCAATGTTTTCTTTCTTCATTTTCATTCCCTTCCCCCCTCCCCCCATTCTTTTTCCTTTTTTCTTAGGCAGGGCCTTCCTGAGTAACCAGATGGGTCTTTTTTTGGGGGGGGGGTCTGGTCATGGGCCTGAATTCTGGGCCTGGGCGCTGTCCTTCATCTCTTCAGCCCTCGGCTCTTCAGCTCAAGGCTAGCGCTCTACCACTTGAGCCACAGTGCCATTTCCGGCTTTTTTTTGTTCTGCTTATGCGGTGCTGAGGAATCGAACCCAGGGCCTCATGCATGCAAGGCACGCGCTCTACCACTGAGCCACCTTCCCAGCCCCCAGATAGGTCTTGAAATACACATATCAATCTCCCAAGTACTTGTGTGCCTTTACACGTGGCTTTTCTCTTTCTTTTTTTTTAGGTCAGACCTGGACTCAAACTCAATACTTGTTGCTTTTGCTTATTGGCTAGCGCTCTGCCAACTGAGACATGGGCGGGGGGGGGGGGGAAGGGGGGGAGGGAGGTCAGCTGCCCCCTTCCCACACACTTTTGTTTTCCTCCCCATAAAGGTTTGAATTCAGGGCCTCATGCTAGCTTGCTTGCTTGGCTAGCATTCCACCACTTGACCACACCTTTAGGCTGGGCTTTTTTTTTTTTTTTTTGTCGGTCATGGGGCTTGAACTCTGGGCCTGGGTGCTGTCCCTCAGCTCTTCAGCTCAAGGCGAGCGCTCTACCATTGAACTACAGCGCCACTTCTGGTTTTCTGGTGGTTTATTGGAGATAGGAGTCTCATGGTCTTTCTTGCCCGGGCTGGCTTTGAACCGCGATCCTCAGATCTCAGCCTCCTGAGTAGCTAGGATTACAGGCGTGAGCCACCAGCGCCCGGCTAGGCTGGGCTTTTTACTGGTTATTTTTTTGGAGATGACACCTCAGGGACTTTGCCACCCTTTTCTGGCTCAGCTGCATCAAACCTTGATCTTCTATAGCTCAGCCTCTTGAGTAGCTAGGTAGCTAGGATAATAGATGTGAGCACTAACACCCACTTTTTTTTTTTTTTTTTGCCAGTTCTGGGCCTTGAACTCAGGGACTGGGCACTGTCCCTGAGCTTCTTTTGGTCAAGGTTAGCACTCTATCACTTGAGAGCCACAGAGCTACTTCCAGTTTTTCCTGTTTATGTGATACTGAGGAATCAAACCCAGGGCTTCAAGCATGCTAGGCAAACACTCTACCACTAAGCCACATTCCCAGCTCAACACCCCACTTCTTTTGGGGTACTTTCTGGGAACTTATTGGAGTTCAGCTGGAAAAGGGTATTAACTGTTGCTGAATTTTTATGGCACCATTCTATGGTTTAAAACAGTTGGGCTGAGCCGGTGCCGGTGGCTCACGCCTGTAAGCCTAGCTACACAGGAGGCTGAGATCTGAGGATTGAGGTTCAAAGCCAGCCCAGGCAGCAAAGTCTGTGAGACTCTTTATCTCCAATAAACCACCAGAAAACTGGAAGTGGTGCTGTGGCTTAAATGGTAGAGTGATCGCCTTGAGCTGAAGAGTGCAGGGACAGCGCCCAAGCCCAGAGTTCAAGCCCCACGACCAACAACAACAACAAAAACAGTTGGGCTGGGCGCTGATGGTTCACACCTGTAATCCTAGCTACTCTGGAGGCTGAGATCTGAGGATCATGATTTAAAGCCAGCCCCAGCCCAAGCAGGAAAGTTCATGAGTCTTTTATCTCCAATAAACCACTCAGAAAACTGGAAGTGGTGCAGTGGCTCAAGTGGTAGAGTGCTAGCTTTGAGCTGAGGGACAGCACCCAGACCAAGAGTTCAAGCCCTCCAACCAACCCAAAACAAAACAAAAACAGTTGGGATTTTCTCCCAAGTAACTTTCCCACCATTTGGTGAAGAGCCCTTGTACCTGAAACCTCACTAAAAAGCGTTTGCTGTGAATCTACTTTCTAGTACCTTTGTAGTCTCCAGGCCTCTCTATAGTATTATAAAGTTGGAAGAGATTTGATTTTTCTTAGTATTGCTGTTACCTGCCCTTTCCTCTGCACCCCTGCCCTTCCTTTCCCTTCCCTTTCCTCCCTCTCTCCCTCCTTTCCTTTCCCTCCCTCCCTCCCTCCCTCCCTCCCTCCCTCCCTCCCTCCCTTCCTTCCTTCCTTCCTTCCTTCCTTCCCTCCCTCCCTCCCTCCCTCCCTCCCGTCCTGGGGCTTAAATGCAGGGTCTGGACCTGATGCTTTCCCTGAACCTCATTGTGCTCAAGGCTAGTGTTCTACCACGTGAGCCACAGCTCCACTTCCAGCTTTTTCTGAGTAATTTATTGGAGATAAGAGTCTCAAGAGGGGCTGGGAAGGTGGCCCAGTGGTAGAGCCCTTGCCTTGCATGCATGAGGCCCTGGGTTCGATTCCTCAGCACCACATAAGCAAAAAGAAAAAAGCTCAAAAAGAGCTGTGGCTCAAATGGTAGAGTGCTTGCCTTGAGCTGAAGAGTGCAGGGACAGTGCCCAAGCCCAGAGTTCAAGCCCCACGACCTGACCCCCCCCCCAAAAAAAAAAAGTCTCAAGAATTTTCCTGCCCTGAGCTGGCTTCAAACCACAATCTTCAGATCTCAGCCTCCTGAGTAGCTAGGATTACAGGCATGAGCCACTGGCGCCCTGCTCTTCTCTGCCTTTTTCCACCCCCAAAGAGTAAGATGCAAATGTTCATTTCTAAACTTGTGAACTCAAGGTGAGTTAGAATACTGATCACCACACAGTCTTGCCAGGACTTGGGAAGAGAAGGAAATTAAACTTTAGGACTGTTAGGTAAACTGATGACAGGATATACCAGTGCCTACCAAACATTAGAACTGTTTTAAATTATAGAAAGTAGTAAATGTACATAGGGAAATATTAAATATGAAAAGATAAAATGAGGGCTGGAGAATGTGGCTCAGTGGTAGAGTGCTTGCCTAGCATGCATGAAACCCTGGGTTCAGTTCCTCAATACCACATACACAGAAAAAGCCAGAAGAGGCACTATTGCTCAAGAGATAGAGTGCTAGCTAGCCTTGAGCAAAAGCAGCTTAGGTGATGTTAGGAGAAATGAACCCCAGATAAGGACTCAAATGGTTTTTCTTTCTTGCTATTGTTTCTAACATATTTATAAGATGATTTCTTTGTTGCTTTGTATGTCCCTCTCCCATGGTATAACCCTTGTTTTCTCTGTATTTGATGTTGGTATAATTTGGGGAGGAGAAGGGAAAAAACATTGTTTAAATTGGGATACAGGTGAACCCATTGCAACAATGAGATGTACAAGACATCATGTCGAAAAATGAACTTTAGGGGCTGGGAAGGTGGCTCAGTGGTAGAGCGCTTGCCTTGCATGCATGAGGCCCTGGGTTTGATTCCTCAGCACCACATAAGCAAAAAGAAAAAAGCCGGAAGTGGCACTGTGGCTCCAGTGGTAGAGCGCTAGCCTTGAGCTGAAGAGCTGAGGGACAGCGCCCAGGCCCAGAGTTCAGGCCCCACGACCGGATCCAAAAAAGAAAAATGAACTTTACAGTTTTGGCGGGGGAGGGTGGAGGAGGTAGGGGGGATGGGAGGGCAGGGATGGTAAGGGGAAATAAAGGAGGAGGAACAGTGCTTGATAAGAAATGTACTCAGACGCCGGGCGCTGGTGGCTCATGCCTGTAGTAATCCTAGCCACTCAGGAGGCTGAGATCTGAGGATCGAGGTTCAAAGCCAGCCCAGGCAGGAGAGACCCTGAGACTCCTATCTCCAATAAACCACCAGAAAACCAGAAGTGGTGCTGTAGCTCAAGTGGTAGAGCGCTCGCCTTGAGCTGAAGAGCTGAGGGACAGTGCCCAGGCCCAGAGTTCAAGCCTCACGACCGACAAAAAAAAAAAAAAAAAAAAAAGAAATGTACTCAGGCTGTGAAGTGTGAAGGTGGCTCAGCAGTAGAGCCCTTGCCTTGCATGCATAAGGCCCTGGGTTTCTCAGCACCCATAAGCAAAAAGAAAAAAGCTGGAAGTGGCGCTGTGGCTCAAGTGGCAGAGCACTAGCCTTGAGCTGAAGAACTGAGGGACAGCGCCCAGGCCCAGAGTTCAGGCCCCACGACCAGACCCAAAAACAAAAAACAAAAAAAAAAACCCAGAAATGTACTCAGGGAAATGGCACTGTGGCTCAAGCGGTAGAGCGCTCGCCTTGAGTTGAAGAGCACAAGGACAGCACTTAAGCCCAGAGTTCAAGCCCCATGACCGACCAAAAAAAAAAAAGAAAGAAATTTCTAGTTCCTTTATCATCATGGGTCCCATTTTTTTTCTGAGTTTGCCTGTCTTTGCCTCTTTTTTTTTTTTTAACCCTTCTCTCATGAACTATTTTGTAGAATAGTTATCCAACTTTATTCAGCTTCAGTGGTTTAGTTTGCTAGCCCTAAACCCCCTTCTTATCCCTTACTGAGGCCACAAAGAAAATATCAGGATACGTATCATTGCAACTACTAGAGGTCTTTTTAAAGAACAAGTTTATGTTTACTTGTGGCTCTTGCATTGTATTTCTTCCATTGGCAGCTTGGGTTTCCTCATGCTTCTAAGTATAGCTGTGTTTCCCATAAACTCTTCCTCTGATGGTTAGAAAACTGAGGCTATTTGGCCTGTGTTTTCAACTGGTGTGGGGGGGGGGGCAGGGGGGGAGAAGCAGGGGAGGAATGGCTCAAGCTGTAGAGCACAAGCCTACCAAGTACAACCAACCCCCTGAGTTCCAAGAATATAGTCTGAATGAAGAGAAGTTAGTCTAAATTCAAAACATATAGTCACTCATAGCTGTGTTAAGAATTAGAATGCACAGCCATGAAGATAGTGAACCCCTTAAGGAAGAAGTTAGGTTCTGTCTGAGAAACCTATCTGCTGGAAGCTGGAAGTTGAGAGGAAGACGATTGCTCTGGCCTGGGTGGTAAGGAAGACTTTACAGAGAAAGGGTGCTTTTAGGTAGGACTAGAGTGAACATAGAATAGAGAAAGATGGAAGGGAACAGGTCATTTAGGCACTTGATGCTATCTCATTTAATCCTAATAACTTCATAAAATTAGTTCCAGTGTTAGCTCTATTTTCTTTTCTTTTTCTTTCTTTCTTTTTTTAAAAATTGGTCATGGGGCTTGAACTCTGGGCCTGAGTGCTGTCCCTCAGCTCTTCAGCTCAAGGCTAGCGCTCTACCACTTGAGCCACAATGCCACTTCCAACTTTTTTCTGCTTACATGGTGCTGGGGAATCAAACCAGGGCCTCATGCATGCAAGGCAAGTGCTCTACCACTGAGCCACCTTCCCAGCCCTGCTCTATTTTCTTTTCTGTTTGTTTTTGTGCCAGTACTAGGGCTTGAATTCAGGGTCTGGGTGCTGTCCCTTAACTTTTTCACTCAAGGCTGGTGCTCAAGCTACAGCTCTACTTCTGGTTTTTTGGTGGGTGAGTGTATATAAGAGTCTCATGGATTTTCCTGCCTCGGCTGGCTTCCAACCCTGATCCTCACATTTCAGCCTCCTGAGGAGCTAGGATTACATGCATGAGCCACCAGCACTCAGCCTCATTTTCTAATATAAAAAGCAGTAAGAAGCAAATCTGAGGTTCAGCTTTTCGAGTGCTGGGCCTACTGCTTTCAGAGAACAAACAGTATAAAGAAAGGACAGAGTGGAATGTGCACATCAGGGTTTGGGGGTGGAATATTCCAGTTAGGCTAGAGTAATGGAGGGTGCTGACTGGGAGAAAGAATGCTACCACCTCCCTAAGTTACACACCACACCACACCATATACACCTCTTCCAAGGTTTGCTACAAAACTAGTATCCCATTTTTATTCATTCCTTTTGTTTGCTGCTCTCATCTAGGCTTGTCTTAGCACAGCAGTTAATTATTAGTTCATTTTGTTCTAGAGATCTCTCCTCACCTCAGAGCCACGAAGTTATATTGGTCCCTGCTTTCTGCTTTCCTTTGCCTACTTTTCATGCTGCGAATCTTACAGATCCTGATTCAACTGCCACATGCAATGATGCAGCAGTGTGTGTGTGTGTGTGTGTGTGTGTGTGTGTGTGTGTGTGTGTGTGTGTGTGTGTGTGTGTGTGTGTGTGTGTGTGTGTGTGTGTGTGTGTGTGTGTGTGTGTGTGTGTGTGTGTGTGTGTGTGTGTACCAGTCCTAGAACTTGAACTCAGGGCCTGGTCACTGTCCCTAAGCTTTTTTTTCTCAAGTCTAGCTAGCGCTCTACTATTGGCGCCACGGTGCCACTTCGGACTTTTTCTGGGTAGTTCATTGGAGATAAGAGTCTCCTGCCTGGGTTGGCTTTGAACATTGATCCTCAGATCTCAGTCTCCTGAGTGGTTTAAAATTACAGGCGTGAGCCACCAGCACCTGGCTGAAGCAACTCATATTCAAACTGAAAAGTTTTTCTTTTTCCCCAAGAGCCTCCTTGAATAGCAATAGTTTCTCTACCTTGTTCTGCTTTTTCTGTTTCTCACCTTTCTTCTTCATAGGCAGGGCCATGTGGTTCTCCTGTGTTTCTATAGTTCCCTCTCTAGAGAACACAGGATGCCCCTTCCTGCCTCAGTGAGTAGATTATCCACAGCAAGCTATTTCAAGTGTTTTGCTGTCACTTTGGTCCACAGCCATCTGGTATGTGGTCCACAGTGTTTGGTATCCAGGAAACAAAGGGGCCTTTTCTGGTATGAGGATTAGGAGTTACAAGTCAGAGGACTTACTGTAAGATTGAGATCTTGTGCCCAGAGTTCTCTTTCTTTTGGAAAATAGTGTTGAAAAATTTCCCGGTATCCATGAGCTTCCACACAATATAGACATAATAACCAAGGTAAAATAATTTATCTAGTTTTGATACATGTACATAATGTGTAGCATTTTTTGGGGGGGGGTCCGGTGGTGGGGCCTGAACCCTGGGCCTGGGCACTGTCCCTCAGCTCTTCAGCTCAAGGCTAGCGCTCTACCACTTGAGAGCCACAGTGCCACTTCCGGCTTTTTTCTTTTTTCTTATGTGGTGCTGAGGAATCAAACCCAGGACCTCATGCATGCAAGGCAAGCGCTCTACCACTGAGACACCTTCCAGCCCTCCAATCAGCATTTTTGTTGGATAATTGGAGATGGAATCTCAAGGACTTTTCTGCCTGGGCTAGTTTTGAAATTGAGGGTGGCCTGAGATCTTTAGATCTCAGCTTCCTGAGTAGCTAGGATAGAGAAATGTGCCACTGGAACCTGACATTTTTTGTGTATATGAGTGTGGAGGATAGGAATTGAAGCCACGGCCTTGTAGTACATGCTAACCACAACTTATATATATAACAAAGCTATACACCCTAGCCTCTTCTCTCCATATGCGGAAATATGCAAAACTTTCTGTACTGGCTATTTTAGAATATTCAGTCATTGTCAACTATAGTTACAGGTGCTGTATTAAAGGACACTAGAAGGTTAATGGGCAAGGGTGCCCATTAACTGTCCTCTTCTCCGCTCTTCCCCCAGGCTCTGGTAACTACTTTTCTACTCTACTTCTTTGAGGTCAATTTTTAGGCTTCCACATATGAAAATGTGTGATATTTCACTTTCCGTGCCTATCTTCATATAACATACTATTCTTTAGTTCAGTCCATGTTGCTGCAAATGACAGAATTTCATTCCTTTTATAGCTGAATAAATACTCTATTATGAGATTGTGGTTTGAGGCCTGAAAGTAGAAAAGTCTGTAAGACTTCATCTTTAAAAAAGCTGGGCTGGCCAGGCACCGGTGGCTCATGCGTATAATCCTAGCTACTCAGGAGGCTGAGATCTGAGGATTGCAGTTCAAAGCCAGCCCGGGCAGGAAAGTCCGTGAGACTCTTTATCTCCAATAAACCACTAGAAAACCGGAAGTGACACTGTAGCTCAAGCGGTAGAGCGGTAGAATGCTAGCCTTGAGCTGAGGAGCACAGGGACGGGGCTGAAGCCCAGAGTTCAAGCCTCACAACTGACCAAAAAAAAAAAAAAAAAAAAAAAAAGCTGGGCTGGCCAGACACCTGTGGCTCATGCCTGTAATCCTAGCTACCCAGGAGCTTGAGAACTGAGGATTGCCATTTAAAGCCAGCCTGGGCAGGAAAGTCTATGAGACTCTTTATCTCCAGTTAACCACCAGAAAACCAGAAGTGACGCTGTGGCTCAAGTGGTAGAGCATATATCTTGAGCTTAAGAGCTGAGGGACAGCGCCCACCTAGAATTCAACCCCACACCGGGAGGGGGAAAAATGAAGCTGGGCTAGCAATCAAGCAGATTTGTGAACCTGAACTCAACCTATCTGAGCAGAGGGACAGGGACTGCTGCTGCATTAGGGATAAATAGGGGAGTAGCCTGCCTGTTCTGTGTGCTTGCTTGCCAGATTTCTGACTGATGGCTCATCCTTTTGCAAAAGTAAATACTGCCTTGCTGAGGAAGAAAATAAAAAAAAAAGCTAGTTTGGCTGGGCACCAGTGGGTCATGCTTGTAATTTTACTACCTAGGTGGCTGAAATGAGGATTGTAGATCAAAGCTTGCCCAGGCAGGAAAGTCTGTGAGACTATTATCTCCAATAAATTACCATCAAAACGCTGGAAATGGCCAGGTGCTGGTGGCTTACACCTGAAAGCCTTAGCTAGTCAGGAGACTGAGATCTGAGGATCATGGTTCTAAGCCAGCCCAGGCAGGAAGGTCTGAAACACTTATCACCAGTTAACTACCAAAAAAAAAAAAAAAAAGCTGGATATGGAGCTGTGGCTGAAGTGGTAGAGCACTAGACTTATGCAAAAGAAGCTCAGAAATAGTGCCCAGGCCCTGAGTTTAAGCCCCAGGACCTGCACACACACAAAAGAACAACTAGGTTGGAGGCATGTCTCAAGAGGTAGAATGAGGGGCTGGGAAGGTAGCTCAATGGTAGAGCGCTTGCCTTGCACGCATGAGGCCCTGGGTTCGATTCCTCAGCACCACATTAAAAAAAAAAAAGACAAAGCTGGAAGTGGCGCTGTGGCTCAAGTGGTAGAGCACTAGCCTGGAGCTGAAGAGCTGAGGGACAGCGCCCAGGCCGAGTTCAGGCCCCACAACTGTGCCCCCCCAAAAAAGAGGTAGAATGACAGCTGAACAAGCATGAGTCTCTGATATCAAGCCACCAAAAGAAGAGGAGGAGGAGGAGGAGGGTGGGGGAGAGGGGGAGGGGGAGGAAGGGGAACCCCATTTATTTATTTATTTATTTTTAAATTTAAAATTTTATTTTATTTTATTTGAGAACATACTGTACAGAGGGGTTACAATTACATGGGCAGGATAATGCATACATTTCTTTTTTTTTTTTTTTTTTTTTTTTTTTTGTCGGTCGTGGGGCTTGAACTCTGGGCCTGGGCGCTGTCCCTCAGCTCTTCAGCTCAAGGCGAGCGCTCTACCACTTGAGCTACAGCGCCACTTCCGGTTTTCTGGTGGTTTATTGAAGATAGGAGTCTCACGGTCTCTCCTGCCCGGGCTGGCTTTGAACCGCGATCCTCAGATCTCAGCCTCCTGAGTAGCTAGGATTACAGGCGTGAGCCACCGGCGCCCGGCTAATGCATACATTTCTTACCAAGCATTGCAGCCTCCTCCTTTGATGGGAACCCCATTTATAACTAGATAGTATAATTTATAACATCTCTTCCTCCCTGGCTTTTTAGTAGGGGAAGTGATAAGGATAGTCTATACAGGAAAGACAACACTGAATATTCTGGACTTTCCTTTTTCATCAAGTTATATTTTGTTTGTTTGTGATGTTGGTACTGGGCTTAACCTCACAGCCTGGGTGCTATCCTTTAGTTTTTTTTCACTCACAACTGGTGTTCTACCACTGAAGCCATAGCTCCACTTCTGTCTTTTGGTGGTTAATTGGAAATGAGTTTCCCATCCTGGCTTCAAACTGTGATCCTCGGATCTTAATCATCTGAGTAGCTAGGATTACGAGCATGAGCCACTGGCATTTGGCTTTTTTTTTTTTTTTTAAATAGGGACTTATGTATTTCTTTATTTCTTTTTTCTTTTTTTTTTTGTCGGTCATGGGGCTTGAACTCTGGGCCTGGGCGCTGTCCCTCAGCTCTTCAGCTCAAGGCAAGCGCTCTACCACTTGAGCTACAGCGCCACTTCTGGCTTTCTGGTGGTTTTATTGGAGATAGGAGTCTCACGGTCTCTCCTGCCCTGGCTGGCTTTGAACCTCGATCCTCAGATCTCAGCCTCCTGAGTAGCTAGGATTACAGGCGTGAGCCACCAGCTCCCGGCTTTGTATTTCTTTATTTCTGCAGTGCTTTTGCCTGTGCCTCCTGTGTAGCTGGAACTAAAAACATGAATCACCACTGCTCAGCTTTTTTGTTGAGAAGAGGGTCTCAATACCTTTTTACCCAGGCTGCCCTAAAGCCACAATCCTCATGGTCTCTGCTTCCTGAATAGCTGGGATGACAAACATGGGCCATGAACACCTGGTCAATAATTCTCAAAGTACCTGCCTCATTAGGTTTGAGGATTAAATGATTAGTATGATTTGTTAATGCACATGAAAATTAGAAAGTGCCTGGCATACTCAAATGTTTAAAAATACAGCAAACCTCTGTCTCTGCTGTTGTGGGCATATAGTCTAAATGTGCTTTATGTGTACTCATAGTTGGATGTTATGGTTGTTATGCTGTAATCCCAATACTCCGGAGGGTTGTGAGTTTGAGGCCAGCCTGGACTGCATACTAAGATCAAAAAAAAGAAAAGGAAGACTAAGGCGAAAGCTTTCCCCTCCATCTCCCTCCTCAGAGTTCTTAGCAGCAGCTGGGCTTCCAAAGCTTTAAAAATAAAAATTCCAGTAGCAGCAACTGTTGTTGCTATAATCTGAATCTGTTTCTTGGGTTGGTTGTGTGAGGTACTTGGTTGTTATATATGGTTATCATTTGAGACTTCTCCTGATAGAATTTTTCCATATAATAAATTTGAGCTTCTGAACTTTATTTGGTCAGTTATGGGGCTTGAACCCAAGGCCTGGGTGCTGTCCCTGAGCCTCTTTGTGCTTAAGGCTAGTGCTTGACCAATTGAGCTACAGCTCCACTTCCAGGTTTTGAATGGTTAATTGGAGATAAGAATCTCTCAGGGCCGGGCGCTGGTGGCTCACACCTGTAATCCTAGCTACTCAGGAGGCTGAGATCTGAGGATCGCGGTTCAAAGCCAGCCCGGGCAAGAGAGACCGTGAGACTCCTATCTCCAATAAACCACCAGAAAAACCGGAAGTGGCGCTGTAGCTCAAGTGGTAGAGCACTTGCCTTGAGCTGAAGAGCTGAGGGACAGCGCCCAGGCCCAGAGTTCAAGCCCCATGACCGACAAAAAAAAAAAAATCTCTCAGGGACTTTTCTGCCTGAGCCAGCTTCTAACCTGGATCCTCAAATCTCAGCCTCCAGAGTAGCTAGGATTATAGGTGTGAGCCACCAACGACCAGCTGGAACTTTATTAATTAATTTATTATTATTATTTATTATCAAGCCCCATTCCTGGGGCTTGAACTCTGGGCATGGGCTTTCCCTGAGCTTCTTTTGCTCAAGGCTAGTGCTGTAGTACTGGAGTCACGGTGCCACTTTGGGCTTTTTCTGAATAGCTTATTGAAAATAAGCGTCTCATAGACTTTACTGCCTGGTCTGGTTTCAAACCTGGATCATCAGATCTCTGCCTCTTGAGTAGCTGGAATTACAGGTGTGAGCCACCAGCACCTGGCTTGAAACAGCACTCATAGCACTTCCGGCTTTTTCTGTTTATGTGGTACTGAGGAATCGAATCCAGGGCTTCATGCATGCTAGACAAGCACTCTACCACTAAGCCACCTTCCCAGCCTAGTCCAATGGTTTAGAATGTAAGGATCGTTATCCCTGGTTTGAAAATGAGGGCAGTAGATTGGGACAACAGCCAGGGTTGATAGTTTAAGAGTGTGACTTGAATTTACCAACTCCCCATATGGTACTTTTGACTATTGAGTGCCTAAAGAGGCATAAGAAATTAGATCATTGTTTACTGTCCTGTAAGATAATATTCCGAGACTACTTAGAGAAAAAGCACTTTTCCACCAACTGAATGTGTGTGGAGTGCGTGCAGCTCAGCTAAAACTCTGAGGCCCTATCTGCTAAAACCCTCATCCACGATGTAAGGAACAATAAGATTATCCCACTTCCTCTGTGAAGATCAGTGAGAGGATGAGTGTGAAGGCCTGGTGAGTATAAGGTGAATGGAAGTGAAGAGACCACTTTGGCAGTTTCCCCTTCCTCCTCTCCAGGAGTCCCGGCCTCTACATGTTGTATTGGGAAATGAAGCCTGTGACTTGGACTCCATGGTATCTGCTCTGGCCCTGGCATTTTACATGACAAAGGTGAGTACCTAAATAATCCCTTAGAATGAATAGATTTGAATTCAAGACCCAACTCTGCCACTTACAGTGGGTAAATTAAATCCCTTGACTGCTGAATCTCAGGTCACTATCTGAGAAGACGCTGTTTTACAGTGTTGTTGTGAAGGCCAAATGAATAGATATGTTTTGAGGGATATTTGTAAGTCATAAAGCAATATTTGAACTAATTATCATTGAATTTCAGAGATCCAGTATGTATTTCTTCTGTCAAGTCAGCTTTCGTGCCTGTACTTGGGCTTAGACTCAAGGCCTTGAGCACTTAGCTTTTTTTGATCAAGGCTGGCACTTTACCAGTTGCCATACCTCCATTTCCAGCTTTTTCCTGGTTAATTGGAGATAAGAGTCTCAGATTTCTTTGCCTGTGCTGGCTTAGAACCTCAGATCTTAGCTTCCTAAGTAGCTAGGATAACTGGTGTGAGCCATTGCTGCTCAGCTCCGGGTTAGTTCTTGAGCTCTGCTAATCCTTTCTCTACAGCAGCACTTCTATAACTAGGTCTTTTCCATGCTAAGAGGGAAGGGGCTTGAGATCCCTTTGGAACCAAGAGTGAAGGTTTAGTGTAAGTCTGTCAGAGTCCATACGTGGCATGAACTCCATTCTTTGTTGGCCTCAATTCCCAGTAAAAAAGGTAAAAGAAAAAAAAAAAAAGAACAATCCTTTTATTTTCATAGACTGGGTAATTGTGGCTTGGGGAAGATGGTAACTTGCCCAGGATCATGTATGTCTCCTTTGGTCTCAGTAGTCTTGTTAATTGAGCTATATTCGCCAGCCCAGGCTTGTGACTTCCTCCTGTGTATTCTAAAACATTTTGATTCCTTCTTTTCACTATCCAGACAACTGAAGCTGAGGAAATCTTTATACCAGTTTTAAATATAAAACGTTCTGAGCTACCTCTGCGAGGCGACAACATCTACTTTCTTCAGAAGGTTCACATTCCCGAGACAGTCTTGATTTTTCGGGATGAGATTGACCTCCATGCGTTGCATCAGGCTGGCCAACTCACCCTCATCCTTGTTGACCATCATGTCTTACCCAAGTAAGGAGATGGACCATACTGGAATTTGGTGAATGAACTGTAAAGAGATGAAAAAAGCAGTTTTATTTTCAGGAATTTCACAGCTAATTATGATTGACAACTTCATGTCTAATATGGAAAAATCAATATAAAATAGCATTACTGTGCATGTTTATGGCATAAAGTTGTGTACCATAATAAAAGACAAATAATAAAAAGAATTAAAATTTTAGTTTTTCAAACTAAAGAAAAACCCCCACAATAATTTAAATCTTCCTTTAGTATTTAAGACTTTTTTTTGGTCAGTCGTGGGGTTTGAACTCTGGGACTGGGCGCTGTCCCTGAGCACTTTAGCTCAAGGCTAGCACTCTACCACTTGAGCCACAGCGCCACTTCCACCTTTATCTGCTTATGTGGTGCTGAGGAATTGAATCCAGGACCTCATGCATGCAAGGCAAGCACTTTACCACTGAGCCACCTTCCCAGTCCCTAAGACTTTTTTTTTTTTTTTTTTTTTTTTGTCGGTCGTGGGGCTTGAACTCTGGGCCTGGGCGCTGTCCCTCAGCTCTTCAGCTCAAGGCGAGTGCTCTACCACTTGAGCTACAGCGCCACTTCCGGTTTTCTGGTGGTTTATTGGAGATAGGAGTCTCACAGTCTCTCCTGCCCGGGCTGGCTTTGAACCTCGATCCTCAGATCTCAGCCTCCTGAGTAGCTAGGATTACAGGCGTGAGCCACCAGCGCCCGGCTAAGTTGGTCTACTTTCTACAAATCTTTTTTTTTTTTTTTTTTTGGTTGGTCGTGGGGCTTGAACTCTGGGCTTGGGCGCTGTCCCTCAGCTCTTCAGCTCAAGGCATGCGCTCTACCACTTGAGCTACAGCGCCACTTCCATTTCTACAAATCTTAAGTATTTTCCTCAAGTATATCATGATTGGAATAAGAAAAGTACTGTACTCTGAATGCATCAGTGCATCTCCGAATCTGAGAGTATGAAGATGAAACAGTCTGTTTTCCTGAAGCTTTCAGTCAGGAAAAGAGCATCAGACAAACAGATTATTGTGATGAGTATAAATGATGGGATGTAAATTCAGTATACCTGAGGAGAATGGAAGGTATCAGAGAAGGTTTTGTAGCAGAATTGATCCTTGATCAGTCTTTTTTGTTTTTGTTTTTGTTTTTTGGTCCAGTTGTGGGGCCTGAACTCTGGGCCTGGGCACTGTCTCTCAGCTCTTCAGCTCAAGGCTAGCGCTCTTCCACTTGAGCCACAGCGCCACTTCCGGCTTTTTTCTTTTTGCTTATGTGGTGCTGAGGAATCGAACCCAGGGCCTCATGCATGCAAGGCAAGCGCTCTACCACTGAGCCACCTTCCCAGCCCCCTTGATCAGTCTTAAGAGACTTAAGAGTGGAGGAGGCAACAGTGCATGATAAGAAATGTATTCATTACCTTGCCCATGTAATTGTAAACCTTCAGTACGGTATTTTCACAATTAAAAAAACAATGGCCTAGGGGCTGGGAAGGTGGCTCAGTAGTAGAGCACTTGCCTTGCATGCCTGAGGCCCTGGGTTCGATTCCTCAGCACCACATAAGCAAAACGAAAAAAGCCAGAAGTGATGCTGTGGCTCAAGTGGTAGAGCGCTAGCCTTGAGCTGAAGAGCTGAGGGATAATGCCCAGGCCCAGAGTTCAGGCCCCAAGACTGGATCCAAAAAAAAAAAAAAAAGGCCTAAAGTAGAAAAAAAAAAAATCCTAAGAGTTCTAGGTGGGGGGCTGGGAAGGTGGCTCAGTGGTAGAGTGCTTGCCTTGCATGCATGAGGCCCTGGGTTAGATGCCTCAGCACCACATAAGCAGAAAAAGCTTGAAGCGGCGCTGTGGCTCAAGTGGTAGAGCTTGAGCCTTGAGCTGAAAATCTGAGGGATAGTGCCCAGGCCCAGAGTTCAGGCCCCAAGACCCACACACACACAAAAAGAGAGTTCTAGGTGTTTACTGCCTAAATGGGAGGGGAGATGTTTAAGAAAGGCATTCCAGGGCAAGGGAGTAATTAATAGAAGCAAAGCCAGGCAGGCATGAAATAGCATAATGATTTAGGGGGACTGGAATTTGTTTTGCACAGCTGAAGCATAAAATCAGAGAGGAAAGTAGGACATGGGAAAAGATGAGACTAAGAAGATAGGCAGGAGGTAGCTCACAGAGGCTTTGAAGGCCCTTTTAAGGAGATTGGACTTTTTAAGGTGATGTTAAATTTGATTATATTTATTCCTAACAGAATTTGCTTTTTTCAAATGATCATTGACAACTCTGGGAAGGACAATTTAAGAAGGCCCTTAGTCTGAAGTGGTGATTGGTTAAGAGACAGTTGAAAAAGTCTGGATGAGAGATAGTGAAGGCTTGAACAAAGCAGGCTGAAAAGGATGACTTGGTTAAAAACCCCAGTACTTGGTGATCTGCGTGGAATTTGAATATTGAGAGGTTTGAGGGAAGGAGTGAGAATTTGATGGGAATGGAAGAACCAACAAGGAAAGCAAAACATGTTTAAATACCATGTTACTTTCAACATTAAAGAGAATGAGGAGGTGTGAGGCAGAGGTAGGCTTGACAAGACATCTCCTATGTTTGCCTGAGACATCTATTCTCACCTTTATTGGGAAGGCAGACTAAGATTAGCTAGAAGCTGAAGTACCCCTGCCTATCTTTCTTTCTCTTTTACCCTCCCTCCTCACAGGAGTGACAGAGCTCTGGAGGAGGCAGTAGCAGAGGTGCTAGACCATCGACCCATCGATCAGAAACACTGCCCTCCCTGTCATGTTTCAGTGGAACTGGTGGGATCCTGTGCCACCCTAGTGACCGAGAGAATCCTGCAGGGGGCACCAGAGGTCTTGGACAGGCAAACTGCAGCCCTTCTGCATGGTAAATATGACTGTGAGCCATGAAATCAGAGTAGTTTCAAAGAAGTTGAAAAGTCTAGACTCTTCCAGCCTAACTATATGATCTCAAAGCCATTTAGTTCATGATGAGGGTGGGATTCTTTTGGAAACGGGCATTCAGTGGCCTAGGGCATGTTTTATTGGAGAAAGTGTGAAGGAAGCCCAAGGCAATAGACTAGACCTTGAAGCTTCCTATTGTCTATAGCAGTGTTTAATGGAAGGAGGAGGGGCCAAAGAGGCAGAATCCGGATTCTGATAGCACTTCCACCAGAAAATAGTTATGTGTCCATAAGTGAATCTCTTACTAATCTTTTTCTCCTATCTCCACTTATTAAAAAAGAGGATTATCTCTTCCAATTTAAAAATTGATAGAATTTAGCTCGCTGAAAATGTATTTGATGACATTAGGAAATTCCACCAGGACTTCTTAAGCTTCCTTTCCACCTTTGCTCCGTTTCCCTATTTTTTTTTTTTTTTTTGGTTTGGGGGAGGGGGTTGGTCATGGGGCTTGAACTTTGGGCTTCGGTACTGTCCCTGTGCTCTTCAGCTCAAGGCTAGGTCTCTATCACTTGAACCACAGAGTCACTTCCAGTTTTCTGGTGGGTAATCGGAGATGAGAGTCTCATGGACTTTTCTGCCTGGCTGGCTTTGAACCTCTGTCCTCAGATCTCAGCCTCCTGACTAGTTAGGATTATAAGCATGAGCCACCTGCTCCAGTGTTCAGCTCCCTACTTTTTAGGTTAGATTTGGGAAGTCTTAACTCAAGATACTGAGTCAATCAGTTGATGTTTCTCATTTTGTTTTCAGTGACTTTATCTTGCAAATCTCTTCTGTTTAGTTTGAAGGTTTTATGTGTCCTATGCTTGTAAGTGGTTGAATCACAGTATTAAAATTCTGTCACCTCCCTTCCTTAGGAACCATCATTTTGGACTGTGTAAATATGGATCCTAAAATTGGAAAGGCAACTCTAAAGGATAAAAAATATGTGGAAAAGCTGGAGGCTCTCTTCCCAGATCTGCCCAAGAGAGAGGATATCTTTGAATCCTTACAGAAAGCAAAGTTTGATGTCTCAGGTATAAAATTTCAACCTGAATTCTCCATCTTCCTCAGGAGTAGGCTGGTGGACAAGCATTGTTCCTTATATTCTTGAATGCCACCTAAACAATTTTAGAGCATGCGTAATGATTTAAGCTTTATACCAGAGAGAAGCGGAGTATGAACATATGAGTCCTGTCATTAACTCTTGGGTAATATAAGGAAGTATGATGGTGTATACCTGAAATCCTAGCATGTAGTGGGCTTAGACAGGATTTTGAGGTTGAGGCTGACCTTGGCTACAAAGGGAGACCCTATCTAAAAAAAGTCTCAGGTTTAAGTCAAATGTGAGAATATAGCACGTAAATAAAATATATTGAAGGGCTAGTGAATTATCAATGTGCTATATAATTGGTTGGAGGCAGAAGAAACATTTAGAGTGACTATATAGGACTGGTGATGTGGCTCAGGTGGTAGAGTACCTGCTTGGCAACCTGGAGGCCAAGTTCAAATTTCAGTACTATAATAATGAACATACAAATGATGAAGAGAACAAAAATATCCATAAACTCCAACCCAGCCACCACCTATTTAGATGAAAAGGAAAGAGGATTGTCTAGGGGAGAGGCAAGGAGAGATACTGGGGGTTGAAGAGGTCCAAAGTATATTATTTGCATGTGTGCCCATGTACACACCTGTGTGTGTGTGTGTGTGTGTGTGTGTGCATGAGTGAATGTATACATATATATATGTATATACATAAGTAGAGACACATAACGAAACCTACTAAATGCTGTTTGTAAAAGGGAGAAATTGGATGGGGGCTTAAGGAACATAATAAAGGGGGTAAACTCATTCCAAGTATGCGGTGCATGGATAGAGTGATAGAGGGCCTGACTAGAAAGCATATGACCTTGACTCCAAACTTCAGTATCATCAGTCAATTCAAACTCTTACGAAATTAGGATAATGAGACCTCCTTGTAGTATTACTATGTGCTAATTTAAAACAAGTGGAAGGAAAGAAAGAAAAGTACACATATACTTTTAGAAATTTAAAGCAATACAGAAGGGGGAAAGGAGGGCTGGGGTATAGCTCAGTAGTGCTGTACCTGCCTGCATGCAGAAGGCCCTGAGTTTATTAACCCAGCAGTGCAGAAACAAACAGCAAAGGAGCAGGAGAGGTGGAAGCCTCTCCTTCCTTTGACCTTTCTGTATAAAGTCCCTTGATCCAAAGGTAACTGCTGTGCCCAATTATTTAGCTCATTATAAAACAACATTTTGAGTTCTCTTTCGTGTTTGTTGTATCAAAGAGAGACTATGTTTTTCCTTTTCCTTGTTTTTCCCAACCTGGTGCAGGGACCTGGGTCTCCCATCGTACTCCTACTCTCACATCTATTTTCTAGGACTGACCACTGAGCAAATGCTCAGAAAGGACCAGAAGACCATTTATAGACAAGGCACCAAAGTGGCCATTAGTGCAGTATACATGGATTTGGAGGTAAGAACAAGTTGTGGTGTGAGTGGGAAGGGAAAACCTTTAGCTCTGATTGTGTGATTTTGCCCTTGTTGCCAGCTTAGCTTTAGAATACCTCTGTGCCCGCCTGTACTCTGTGACTCTACAGCCTATCGTCTCTCACTGCACCACATACTCGTTTCAGTTTCCCTGACTCCACTTCTGCACCTCTACAAATCACTCTCCCCACAGCAACCAGATCAATTGTTTTAAGATGTTAAATCATATCCAAATACTTCACCTTACTTCCTTTCCATTGTGCTTCTAATATAATCTAAAGGCCTCACTGTGGTTGCGGGACCGTAGCTCTATCTCAATCTGACCCTTGTCTGTCTGCCCTTCCTTCCTTCCCTCCTTCCTTCCTTCCTTCCTTCCCTCCTTCCTTCCTTCCTTCCTTCCTTCCTTCCTTCCTTCCTTCCTTCCTTCCCTCCCCCCTTCCTTCCTTCCTTCCTTCCTTCCTTCCTTCCTTTTGGTCAGTCATGGGGCTTGAACTCTGGGCCTGGGCGCAGTCCCTCAGCTCTTCAGCTTAAGGTGAGCTCTCTACCACTTGAGCCACAGCGACACTTCCAGTTTTCTGGTGATTTATTTGAGATAAAAGTCTTATGGACTTTACTGCCCAGACTAGCTTTGAACCATGATGCTCAGATCTCAGACTCCTAAGTAGCTAGGATTACAGGTGTGAGCCACTGGGCTGGGCTTTGTTTTGTTTTAGTCAGTTGAGGGGCTTGAACTCAGGGCCTGAGTATTGTCCCTGCACATTTTTGTTCAATCCTAATGCTCTACCACTTTGAGCCACAGTGCCACATCCAGCTTTTTGGTGGTTAATTGGAGAAAAGGGTCTTACAGACTTTCCTATCTGGGCTGACTTTGGACCTTGATCCTCAGATCTCAACCTCCTGAGTAGCAAGGATTATAGATAGGTGAGGAGCACCTGGCTGACTTGTCTGTCTTTCTTACCTCTTCTCATTCCAGTCCCACTTGTGTACTCATAGTCCAGCAGTTCTGTAGCCACCCCTGTTTTCTTTTCTAAAACCATTAAACTCAAGGCCTTTAAACTTGATTTTCTCTTTGCATATTGGCTTCTTCTTATCCTTCAGGCCTCAGCTAGGATTTATTTATTTTTTGTTTTGTTTTTTATTTTTATTTCTTGCCAGTCTTGGGGCTTGAACTCAGGGCCTGGGCACTGTCCCTGAGCCTCTTTGTGCTCAAGGCTAGCACTCTACCACTTGAGCCACAGCACCACTTCTGGCTCTTTCTGAGTAATTTATTGGAGATAAGAGTCTCAGGGAGTTTCCTACCTGGGCTGGCTTCCTCAGATCTCAGACCCCTGAGTAGCTAGGCATGAGACATAGGTGCCCAGCTAAAATAATTTTATTTTATGGTTTCTTTACTACACGTCTCTTATTTCTCTGCTGCTTTATCAGTTCCCCTAAAATACCACCATTTGTTTTGTTCTGTCTGGCACCTTTGACTGTGCCTGGTATAGTGGTTACTGTTGAATGAATGTTGAATGCCTTATTTCAAATGGAAATTTTAACTTTAACTGTAGTAATTTTTTGGCTATTGGGGAGGTTTTGAACTCGGGGATTCACATTTGCTAGGTAGGCACTCTACTGCTTAAGCCACACTTATAGCCCACACTTATAGTGTTTATTTTGGGCCAGTACCAGCTCTTGAATTTAGGGCCATAAGGCTCCTGCTCAGCTTGCTTGCTAAAAACTGGCACTCTGTATCACTTGGTCTGTGCTTCCAAGATTTTGCTAGTTAGTTGAAGGTAGAGTCTCAAGGACTTTTCTGTCTAGGCTGACTTCCAACTGAGATCCTCTAGGTCTCAGCCTCCTGAGTAGCTAGGATTATAGGAATGAACTATGTGTGTGTTGGGTTTTTTGTTGTTGTTTTGGGTTTTTTTTGTGTGTCAGTCCTGGGGCTTGAACTTGGGGCCTGGGCTCTGTCCTTGAGCTTTTGTGCTTTTTGTGCTCAAGGTTAGCATTCCACCACTTGAGCCATAGCTCTACTTCCAGCTTTTTTGGTAGTTAATCCTTAGATCTTAGCCTCCTGAGTAGCTAATACAAGTGTGAGCCACTAGTGCCCAGCTTCATTTTCTTTTGTTTGTTTTGTTTGTTTGTTTGGGTTTTTTTTTTTTCGGTCATGGAGTTTTAATTCTGGACCTGGGCACTGTCCCTGAGCTCTTCAGCTCAAGGTGGCTACTCTACCACTTGAGTCACAGCGCCACTTCCAGTTTTCTGGTGGTTGATTGGATCTAAGAGTCTCATAGACTTTCCTGCCTGGGCTGACTTTGAACTGCAATCTTCAGATCTCAGCCTCCTGAGTAGCTAGGATTACAGGTGAGAGCCACCAGTGCCCAGCTATCATGTTTAATTCTTTTTTTTTTTTTTTTTTTTGGGTCTGGTTGTGGGGCCTGAATTCTGGGCTTGGGTGCTGTCCCTCAGCTCTTCAGATCAAGGCTAGCGCTCTACCACTTGAGACATAGCTCCACTTCTGGCTTTTTTCTTTTTTCTTATGTGGTGCTGGGGAATCGAACCCAGGGCCTCAGGCATGCAAGGCAAACGCTCTACCACTGAGCCACCTTCCCAGCCCATCATGTTTAATTCTTAAAGCAAATGTTGATGTCTTATTTTGTCAATGAGGTAATTCAGGTTCAGGAAGTAGTTCAAGTCTTTAATCATATAGCAAATAGACAATAGGGCTGATTTTTTTCAAACCCAATCTGTTTTATCCAAAGCCTATTATTTTCCCCATTCTATCACACTGCCTCCCAACATGTCTATAACACAATAGTAGATATCTTTTTAATAGAGCACAAGTTGTAGGTTAACATATTGATGATAACAAGGATTGTCCAGCTTTAAGCCTTCATCCCTCTCCATTTCTTCCTTTTCAGGCCTTTCTGCAGCGATCCAACCTTCTTCCAGAGCTCAGTGCTTTCTGCCAGGCTCACAGCTATGATGCCCTGGTTGCCATGACTATCTTTTTCAATGCTCACAATGAGCCAGTGCGGCAGTTGGCTATTTTCTGTCCTCATATGGCACTTCGAATGTTGGTGAGTCTTCATCCTCCCCCAGCATGAGACCTTGCAGGGCTCGTTTTTGTTTTTTGTTTTTTTTGGTCGTGGGGCTTGAACTCTGGGCCTGGGCACTGTTCCTGAGCTCTTCATCTCAAGACCAGTGCTCTACCACTTGAGCCACAGCGCCACTTCCTATAAGGGCCTTTTTTTGATCGCCATCTTTTTTTGTCGGTCGTGGGAATTGAACTCTGGGTCTAGGTACTCTTGAGCTCTTCAACTGAAGGTTAGCGCTCTACCACTTGAGCCACGGCTCCACTTCTGGTTTTCTGGTGGTTAATTGGAGATAAGAGTCTCACAGAATTTCCTGCCCAGGCTGGCTTTGAACCACAGTCCTCAGATCTCAGCCTCCTGAGTAGCTAGGATTATAGGCATGAGCCACTGGCATCCAGGTTTGGTCCTCATCTTTACACAGAGGTTCTTTGACCTGATTTTAGGACCTCTCACTTCAGCTTTTTTCCATACTGTACACATGTGAAAATCCTTAATCATAGAGATAATAAATAATATTAGACACACGATTCCTGCCTATTAGGAACTTGAAATCTGGTTTAGGAAGAAATGTTACAAATGTGGAATTAGAATTCGATTCTTGGTTTAATCATTAACTTCTCACCCATGAAAAACTTTCCTTTCTCTTCTATTGCCCTGACATAGATACAAGAGAAGCCTAGAAGTGTGGCTTAGTAGTAGAGCCTCATATTTGAGGCCATGGATTCAGTTCCCAGCACCATAAGAAATAGCCAGCTCGGGGCTGGGAAGGTGGCTCAGTGGTAGAGCGCTTGCCTTGCATGCCTGAGGCCCTGGGTTCGATTCCTCAGTACCACATAAGCAAAAAGAAAAAAGCCGGAAGTGGCGCTGTAGCTCAAGTGGTAGAGCGCTAGCCTTGAGCTGAAGAGCTGAGGGACAGTGTCCAGGCCCAGAGTTCAGGCCCCACGACCGGACCAAAAAAAAAAAAAAATGAAATAGCCAGCTCATGTCTCCAGTTGGGAGGCTAAGGCTGGGATGTCACTTTTTTTTTTTTTTTTTTTTTTTTGTCGGTTGTGGGGCTTGAACTCTGGGCTTGGGCGCTGTCCCACTTGAGCCACAGCGCCACTTCCAGTTTTCTAGTGGTTTATTGGAGATAAGAGTCTCATGGACTTTACTGCTTGGGCTGGCTTTGAACCGTGATCCTCAGATCTCAGCCTCCTGAGTAGCTAGGATTACAGGCGTGAGCCACCAGCGCCTGGCTTGGAATGTCACATTTTGAGGCCAGCCTGAGCAAAAAGTTTACAAGGCCTAGCATCCCCATAGCAACCAATAACTAGTGTGGTAGTATATGCTTATTATCCCTAGCAACACAAGACAAGTGAATAAAGATTCTCAGTCCAGGCCAGTTTGTGCAAAAATTTATACTCTGTCTCAAAAGTACCCAGAACAAAAAGGGCTAGATGTGTGGCTCGGATGGCAGAGCGCATGCCTAAAAACTAACAAAAAACAGAAGAAACTTTTTCTACTATACAACATGCCTGGATTAATCTGTATGGTGTGAACTTTATAGGACAATGATAATATATTAAAGACCAGATTTGTTTCTTTTTTGGCCTTCCATTGGTCACCTCTCCTAACTCCTCCCTTTTTTTTCTCTCTCTCTTTTTTTGTTTTTTTTTTTGTTTTTGGTCATTCGTGGGGCCTGAACTGTGGGCCTGGGCGCTGTCTCTCAGCTCTTCAGCTCAAGGCTAGTGCTCCACCACTTCAGCCACAGCACCACTTCTGGCCTTTTCTGCTTATGTGGTGCTGAGGGATGGAACCCAGGGCCTCATTCATGCAAGGCAAGCGCTCTACCACTGAGCCACCTTCCTAGCCCACTCCCTTTTCTTTTTATCTCTTGGTTAAAGATTAATCCCTAAGTGGACTTAAGGCAGTTTAGGAGCTCTTTGGGTTGCTCAGACCATGTGAGGACTGCTAAAGATAAAATGTAGCCAGATAGCTGGGCACTGATGGCTCATCCCTGTAATTCTGGCTACTCAGGAGGCTCAGATCTGATGATCACCATTAAGAGCCAGTCCATGCATTACAGTCTGTGAGACTCTTATCTCCAATAAACCACCAGAAAACTGGAAGTGGCTTGAGCTGAAGAGCTCAGGGACAGTGCTCAGGCCCAGAGTGCAAGTCCCACAACTGACAAAAATAAATAAATAAATAAAAATATATGTATGTAAATGTATATAGCCAGATAGTCCTTTGTTTTCATGAAAGGTCTGTCTGCCCTATCTGTTCACCTTTGTTTTCTCCTCCAGAAAGACTGTGATTTTATTCACCATACAGGAGTTTTGACATTGTGGGAAGAACTAGATCTAAAAACTGTTCTGGATGTGGTAACACACACCTCTAATCCCAGCATTACAGAGGCAGAGGCAGTAGGCTAGTGAGTGTGAGGCTAGGCTGAGCGACATCACAAAACCCTGTTCCAAAAAATAAAATCAGGCCGGGCACTGGTGCTTCATGCCTGGAGTCCTAGTTATTCAGGATCCAAGGATCACAGCCTGCCAGGTAGGAAAGGCCACAAGACTCATCTCCAACAGACTACTCAGAAAAATCTGGAAATGGTGCTGTGGCTCAACTGGTAGAGCACTAGCCTTGAGCAAAAAGAAACTCAAGGATAGCATCTAGGCCCTGAGTTCAAACCCCTAGGCCCTCCCTGCCCTCCCCATACTCTAATAAATAAAATCAGAAACCTGTTGAAATTATTTTATGAAGGGGAGGGTGTGAATCTGATCAGAGTTCATTGTAAGCAAATATGAATATGTCAGAGTAAAACCCCCTTGAACAACTGATAGGTACTAATTTAAAAAAAAAATAGAGGGGGCTGGGAAGATGTCTCAGTGGTAGAGCGCTTGCCTTGCATGCCTGAGGCCCTGGGTTCAATTCCTCAGCACCACATAAGCAAAATGAAAAAAGCCGGAAGTGGCACTGTGGCTCCAGTGGTAGAGCATTAGCCTTGAGCTGAAGAGCTGAGGGACAGCACCCAAACCCAGAGTTCAGGCCCCATGACCGGCAAAAAAAAAAAAAAAAAAATAGAATGGGGCTGGGAAGGTAGCTCAGTGGTAGAGTGCTTGCCTCGCATGTATGAGGCCCTGGGTTCGATTCCTCAGTACCACATAAACAGAAAAAGCCAGAAGTGGCGCTGTGGCTTGAGCGCCAGCCTAGAGCTGAGGAGTTCAGGGACAGTGCTGAGGCCGAGTTCAAGTCCCACAACCAACAAAAAAAATAATTCAAGTAGACATACCTTTCTATTTGCCTTTGAGCTCTGGTAAATCAGTTCACTTGAATCTGAAAATGGCATACTAGTCCCTACTGGTTATTAACCTAATATCATACATTGCTGGGAACAGAATACTCAAAACATGGTGGCTTTTACTAATCATGTCATGAAGACTACCTACCTTTCAGAATCTAGTCCCTTCTCTACTGTTGTTCTGTAGCTCATTTAAATGAGATAATATTTTTTGGTCGGTCATGGGGCCTAGGCACTGTCCCTAACTCTTGCACAAGGCTAGTGCTCTACCACTTTGAGACATAGCTGTACTCCCAGTTTTCTCCTGGCTAGTTGGAGATATGAGTCTCGTGGACTTCCCTTCCTGAGCTGGCTTTGAACCATGATCTTCAGATCTCAGGCTCTGGAGCGGCTAGGACTACAGGTATGAGCCACCCGTACCCAGCCTTGTATTCTATCCATTCTATATAGCTGTTCTATATAGGTGCTAGTTCCAAGCTAAGTAAGGTTAGAGTTTAGATCTTCAAGAGCAGGTACACACGTGAAAATAAGTAGCTAGGATTACAGTCATGAGCCCCTGTAATTCTAGCTACACAGGAAGCTGAAATCAGGTTCAAAGTCAGCCTGGTCAGGAAAGTATGTAAGACTCTTACTCCAACTACCAAAAAGCTGGAGATAGAGCTGTGGCTTGTTAAAAATAGCTTGGGATGTTGGGGTAGTACATAGGAAGAATAAACACACGGGGGCTGGGAAGGTGGCTCAGTGTTAGAGCACTTGCCTTGCATGCCTGAGGCCCTGGGTTCAATTCCTCAGCATCACATAAGCAAAAAGAAAAAAAAGCCGGAAGAGGCGCTGTGGCTCAAGTACTAGAGTGCTAGCCTTGAGCTGAAGAGCTGAGGGACAGTGCCCAGGCCCAGAGTTCAGGTCCCACGACCGGACCCAAAAAGAAAAAGAAAAAAAAAAAAGAATAAACACACGAACGTTACTCAGCAAAGTTTACTTCTGCAGAGAGATGTGCCATCAGCCAAAAAACAAGCAAGCACAGAGCCAGGCTACTTTTTTTTTTTTTTTTTTTGGTAGTCTTGGGGCAGGCGCTATCCCAGAGCTTGTCAGCTCAAGGCTAGTTAGTGCTCTACTATTTGATCCACAGTGCCACTTTTTCTGTTTTTTTTGTTTGTTTTTTTGTTGGTCGTGGGGCTTGAACTCTGGGCCTGGGCACTGTTCCTGAGCTCTTCAGCTCAAGGCAAGTGGTCTACCACTTGAGCCACAGTGCCACTTTCGGTTTTCTGGTGGTTTATTGGAAATAAGAGTCTCATGGACTTTTCCTGCCCAGGATCCTCAGATCTCAGCCTCCTGAGTAGCTAGGATTACAGGCATGAGCCATCAGCACCCAGGTAGGCTGCTCCCTTTTTATCCCTAACCCAGCACCCTCTACCCCTCTGCTCACATTAGCTGAGCTCAGGTTCAACTGTCTGGAAAAGGATGTGGCTTGCTTAATAGGATATGGTTAAAATTCAAGGAACTACTAACAGGTTGTCTTAATTAAAGGTGTTCAGGAAAAGGATGCAGTAAACAAGGACTAATCCACCTGCCAAACCCTTCAGAAAAACAATTCTCTCAAGATTATCAGAAAGGAAACAAACTGCTTTGATAGAAAAGATGCTTTTCGGGCTGGGAAGGTGGCTCAGTGGTAGAGCTCATGCCTTGCATGCCAGAGGCCCTGGGTTTGATTCCTCAGCACCACATAAGCAAAAAGAAAAAAGCCAGAAGTGGCGCTGTGGCTCAAGTGGTAGAGTGCTAGCCTTGAGCTGAAGAGCTGAGGGACAGCGCCCAGGCCCAGAGTTCAGGCCCCATGACCGGACCCCAAAAAAAAAAAAAAAAGAAAAGATGCTTTTCAGCCAGGAGCCAGTGGCGCCTGTCTATAATCCCAGGTACTCAGGAGGCTGAGATCTGAGGATCAGGGTTCAAAGCCACCCCCAGGCAGAAAAGTATGTAAGACTCTTTTTTTTTTTTTTTCTGTCGGTCGTGGGGCCTGAACCCTGGGCCTGGGCACTGTCCCTCAGCTCTTCAGCTCAAGGCTAGCGCTCTACCACTTGAGCCACAGTGCCACTTCAAGCTTTTTCTGCTAATGTGGTGCTGAGGAATCGAATCCAGGGCCTCATACATGCAAGACAGGCACTCTACTACTGAGCCACTTTACCAGCCCCCATGAGACTCTTATCTCCAATAAACCACCAGAAAACCAGAAATGGTGCTGTTGCACAAGTGGTAGAGCACTAGCCTTGAGCTGAAGAACTCAAGGACAGTGCCCAGGTCCAAAGTTCAAGACCTACAACCAACCAAAAAAAAGGGTGGGGGGCTGGGAAGGTTGCTCAGTGGTAGAGTGCTTGCCTTGCATGCATGAGGCCCTGGGTTCGATTCCTCAGCACCACATTAGCAGAAAAAACTGGAAGTGGTGCTGTGGCTCAAGTAGTAGAGCCCTAGCCTTGAGCTGAAGAGCTGAGGAACAGCGCCCAGACCCAGAGTTTAGACTCCACGACCAACAAAAAAAAAAAAAAAAAAAGAAAGAAAAGATGCTTTTCTCACAGGCTTAAGTAATAGAGCACCAGCCTTGAGTAGAAAAAACTAAAGGACAGCGCTCAGACTCTTTGAGTTCAAACCCAGTGTCAGCAAAAAAAAAACCCTATTAGTTTAAGAGCTGAGGCTCCCTGGGTTCTGGCTCAGATTCTATTATCATCCACATGCTCTCACTGTAGATAATGTCTCTCAGCTCAGATTTCCTTATTCAAATGAAATTTATGTTTCTTTTGTTGCAAGCATTAAAACTGAAGTTTGCCTCCTTTGTCGCAGCCTCTTGCTTAGAAGCCTCAGCTCTTTGCTACACAAAGCTATGTATCACTTCTCTTCTTGTCTCCTTTATAGCTCTGTGGAGTCCTGGAACGCTCCCACTCCCCAGCCCTGAAGTTGACCTCTATGCCAAGCATCCACCCTGACCTCCAAGCCTATCTTCAAGGCAACACACAGGTCTCTCGAAAGAAACTTCTGCCTTTGCTCCAAGAAGCCCTCTCAGCATATTTTGACTCCATGAAGATCCCTTCAGGGCAGCCCGAGACAGCACACGTGTCCAGGGAACAGGTGGACAAGGAATCGGACAGGGCAACTAGCACCCTGATTTCTGGACTGAGTCAAGATGAAGATGACCCTCCACTGCCCCCCACGCCCATGAACAGCTTGGTGGATGAGTGCCCTCTGGACCAGGGGCTGCCCAAGCTCTCAGCAGAGGCCGTCTTCGAGAAGTGCAGTCAGATCTCGCTGTCGCAGTCTGCCAATGCCTCTCCATCAAACAAGTGACTCTGGGGAGAGAAGGGCTAGGAAGAGTAGGGGAGGTGGCTTAGTCACCTCTAGTGCATGTTTTGAGATGTTTGGCGAGTTCAGCAATTGTGTCTTTTATTGCTCCAGGATCTAGTGTACTGTTCTCATAAAACTGTGAGGAGAAAGAAGGGAAGGAAAGCAGCTGCTTTTAAGAATGGCTTTCTGCCTTTTCCCTCCAATCTCTTATCAAATCAGATTTTATTATTTAATTTTATTATTATTTAAATCTGCACTGATTTTCCTCTATTTTCCAGGGATACATTATAATATACTCAGTGTCCTAGCAGAGGGGACAAAAAGAATGTAGACCCCAAAAGTGCCCTGAGTAAGGATTGTACACAGAATCAGTATCTGTCACAGAATTCAATGTTTGTTGCTGGTCTCCGTTAATGCAGTTATTCATTTTTTTTCATTCAAGTCTTCATTGAATATCTACTTTGAACCAAAAGGAGTATGTTTTAGAAACTCTTCTTCCAGTTTTCAGCCTTCACTAGATTTTGAAGTCTCTCTCTTCTTTTGGCTTCAGTTAGATGATAGTGTTTGATTCAAAGATTTGAACTCTGTCTTCTGAGCTTATTGTAAGTATTTCATGTTTTACTTGGAGCAAATTGGAGTCCATTATCTTCTTTCTTGACCTTTTTTTTTTTTTTTTTTTGGTCGGCCGTGGGGCCTGAACTCTGGGCCTGGGTGCTGTCCCTCAGTTCTTCAGCTCAAGGCTAATGCTCTACCACTTGAGCCACAGCGCCAAGGTGCGGAATCAAATCCAGGGCCTCATACATGCAAGGCATCTACCCCTGAACCACTTTCCCAACCCAACCTTTCTTTGGGTCTCATGCTCACAGGGCCAAAAGAACCCTGAAGAAACCTGAAGATCCCTGTGGGTTTAGTTTGTTTTTTTGTTTTTTTTGGGGGGGGTCCAGTTGTGGGGCCTGAACTCTGGGCCTGGGTGCTGTCCCTTAGCTCTTCAGCTCAAGGCTAGCGCTCTACCACTTGAGCCACAGCGCCACTTCTGGCTTTTTTTTTTTTTTTTTGCTTATGTGGTGCTGAGGAATCGAACCCAGGACCTCATGCATGCAAGGCAAGTGCTCTACCACTGAGCCACCTTTCCAGCCCCATAGTTTGGTTTGGTTTTGATACTGGGTTTTGAACTCAGAGCCTCTAGCTTGCTAGGTGGGCACTGTACAGAATGATAGACAATCAGAACCCAATCTCTGGTTCTTGAGAGTTCAGAAGGCACTAGGGAAGACTTTAAGACTCCATAGGCACTTTTCCCAAAAGACAACCAAACTGGAATAAGAACCCTGGTCTGTCTGCTCACAGAAGACAGTTTTCCTCCCCCAACTTTACTTTCTTCCCCCCTCCACCCTTTTTCCTCTTTTTTGTTCATGTTAAAAAGCAGCATGCAACTCTAATACTGACTGCCATAAACTGTGTGTCTTTTGACAAGACATTTCCTTACTCCAGGTCTCGTTTTCCTCATCTGTAAAACAAAGGTTTGGACTAGATGTTCCCTGGTATTCTGTGGTCTGCCTCTGGCTGCCTTGCTTTCTCTCCTCTACTTCTCTGTATTTTCATTGGGAACGCTCGGGGTCACTGGACTGTCTGTGTTTATGTGTGATGGTACTAAGGGACTTAGCCTCATGTAGCATGTACAGGGGTGTGATTGATTCATACCATGATGACCCAACTAAGAGCTCCTTCCACTGACTTGTTCTGCATGTGTAATCTCCCTTTTTTCTTCTGACCAACCTCTTCCCCCCTTTCCATACCCCATGTAAGTTGCCAGCATTTCACCCAACAGCGGGGTATGTGAGGGATTTGGTATGACATCTTCCAGTTGAGGGGGACAGTGTGACTTTAAGGGTACGACGTCTGTAGCTATTTGGAATGTAAAAATGGTCGTGTGATTACTGAACCAAAGGAATTTATGTTTTGTAACTTGGGTACCTTATTTTGCATTTTGTTAAAGTATTAAATACTTTTTTTCCTGTTTGAGGTCTTATTGTCTCTTTTTACAAATATCAGGCTTTTCCCTTCAGTAATTTTTTCAGCCTCCTTCCCACTCTACTTTTTTTGTTGTCTCTGAGCCACAAGGTCTGAATCCTTCCCCTTCTTTTTTTCTTTTATTCATTCTCCTAGACCCTTCCTTGTAAGATACGTATCTCCAGTTTTACTTACAATAAAAAGTAGGCCCAAGATAGTCAGGCCTAAGATAGTCTTATAACCAAAGTATTAGTGACTAGCCACCTTCGCAAACACTCTCCTCCCCCAAGCCCGCCCCCACGTAGGAGGCAGGCTTTTTCTTTTGGGCAAACCTGCTCCTTGGGAGGAGAGGTGACAAAACCTGTTTGAAGTTGAGGTTCCCTCCCTTCCACACCTCCCTCTTCCTGAGAGGCAAGAGCAACAACAGCGGAGCCAGAAAAGGGTAAAGAAGTATTGGGGGGGAAGGGGGGGCTAGGACAGCCAGCTCCCTTGCAACTCTTTTGTTTAAAGAACAGAAGAAGATCGTGAAGATGGAGACTATACACGAAGCAGAAAAAAAATCAGATCTTGGGTAAGTCAAAGGTTGGCGCATTTGATTGGAATCAAATTGGAGTGAGGATTTTTCCCACCATCCAGCCCTTACTAGGTTGGATCTTGGGTTCCTCTAAGGGAAAATACTTCTAAGAGGTAATTTGCAGAGGAGGGCTGGGGTGGGTTTAGAAGTTAAAGGAAGGCCAGGTGCCCAGAGGGTGCTGAGTGACTCACGCCTGTAATCCTAGCTACTCAGGAGGCTGAGATCTGAGAATCATGGTTCAAAGCCAGCCTGGACAGGAAAGTCTGTGAGACTCTTCAATTAACCAGAAAACGAAATGGTGCTGTGGCTCAAGTGGTAGAGCACTCGCCTTGAACTGAAGAACGCAGGGACAGTGCCCAGGTCTAGAGTTCAAGTCCCACAACAACAACAACAAAAGTGAAAGTTTTCTTTAGTCTCTGATAAGTCTGCCCATGTTCTTTTCTTTTTCTGTCTCCCATCCTCTAGAATATCCATCAGAAAAGATGACTCAGAACTCCACTTAGAGCCAAGTTCTTCCCCAGCAAATCTCTCACCTCCTCCCTCCTCCATTGTTTCCCCTAGCCACTCCCCTGCTTGGTAGGAGAAAGGCGGGCCTGGTTAGGTGCCATCTTTCCCAACTTTGCCCAGGGATGGCTGGGACAGGTTTATCTGGGTTCTAGGCAATTGTAATATGGGACATCTCACCCTTACATTGTAGGTGGAGTCACTGCCATAATGGTAAATTATGATTAGCTTTATATTCTATTTTCTCTGCTCCACTGATCAGTGGTTGCTTTTGGTTCTAACAAGCAGTGAAGGTGGGAGAAACATCTATGGAGATAAGAGATGGGATTGTTGATTGCTTTTGTTTTTTGGTGCTAGTTTCAGGGCTTGAACTCAGGGCCTATCCCTGAACTAGTTTTAGGGCTTGAACTCAGGGCACTATCCCTGAGCTTTTTCACTCAAGGTTAGGGCTCTACCACTTTGAACCATAGCACCACTTTCAGTTTGCTGAGGGATTATTGGAGATAAGAGTCTCATGGACTTTGCTGCTTGTGTTGGCTTTGAACCATGATCCTCAGATTGCAGCCTCCTGAGTAGCAAGGATTAAAAGCATGAGCCATCAGCACCCAGCAGATGAGTTCTTTTGAAGGCCTGTCCATTGTACCGTAGTTACACTCACTCAGGACACTCTAGATTGTCTCTCTCTTTATTTTTTTCTTTTGGGGGACTATCTTAGGGACAAGGAGAATGTAGAAGCAACAGAATCAGGAGCAACCCTGAGACTTGAGGAGCTGGAGCTGAAGGAGGAATGGCAAGATGAAGAATTCCCTAGGTGAGATGATCACAAATATAGGGGAGGGAGGATGCATTAGGACTGGATGGGAAGAGGTGGGGACGCTGGGTGGGGGGTAAATTTATGGTGTGATGCCTTTAGTCTGCTGTATCTATGAGTCCCTTTTAATCTTTTCCCTTTTAGATTGCTTCCTGAAGAGGTTGGTCCTTCTGAAGATCCTGAAGACCCTCAAAGAGACTCACAGGCAGGTAGGTTTGATAGCAGCTAGGCCTCAAGTTTTTGGTTCTAGTGCACTGAAGGGTTATCTGTATTCCTGTGCATTTCTGTCTCCCCCTTTCCCAAATATCCCCCGTGGCACTTTGTTTCATGTTTTCCCCTATTATCATATCATATCATATATGTATATTTCTTTCTTTCTTTTTTTTTTTTTTGTCGGTCATGGGGCTTGAACTCTGAGCATGCGCGCTGTCCCTCAGCTCTTCAGCTCAAGGCTAGCGCTCCCCTCTTGAGTTACAGCACCACTTCCGGTTTTCTGGTGGTTTATTGGAGATAGGAGTCTCATGGTCTTTCCTGCCCAGGCTGGCTTTGAACCGCGATCCTCAGATCTCAGCCTCCTGAGTAGCTAGGATTACAGGCGTGAGCCACCAGCTCCCGGCTCGTATCTATATTTCTATATTTAGGAATTCTAGCCCCCACCCTCTGCCCCCAACTCACATCTTTCTATGTATTTTTTTCCTCCCTCTCTCCAACCCCAGGTACCCCAAGCACTTTATCTCTGTGTGGCCAGCGCCCCATGCGTAAACGTCTTTCTGCCCCAGAGTTGAGGCTGAATCTGACAGTGGGGCCCAGTGATAATGGAGCTCCTTCCACCCACTCCACATCTTCCTCCTCTGATGACAGTTCAGACCTGGAGGTGGATGAATTGGAGACGCCTTCAGACTCAGAGCAGCTGGACAGTGGACATGAATTCGAATGGGAAGGTGGGAAACTAATCCAAGGATTCAGGATGGATTTAATAGGGTTATTATTAGAACTGATAAGGCTAGGGCCAAAAAGAAAGGCTAGCAAAGTTAGAGCTTATACATCCATTGTGAGACTAGTCAAGAGGAGAAAAATCCTTTGTTTATGAAGGAAAACTTGAATGCCAGTTTCATGCAATCTTTCAATTAGGACTGAATTTTTGTTGTGCTTTTTTGTTTTGTTTTGTGCTAGTCCTGGGGCTTGAACTCAGGGCCTGGGCATTGTCTCTAAGCTTCTTTTGCTCAAGGATAGCAAGCTACCACTTGAGCCACAGCTCTACTTTTGGCTTTTTAGTAATTAATTGGAAATAAGAGTCTCATGGACTTTCCTGCCCAGGCTGGCTTTGAACCACAATCCTCAGATATCAGCCTCCTGAGTAGCTAGAATTACAGGCATGATCCACCAGTGCCTAATTCTGTTTTGTTCTGAGATGAGGATCTCACTATGTAGCCTAAGCTGGCCTAGAACTAGAAATACTCTTGCTTCAGCCTCCCTAAGTATAGGGAGCTCTATACTACTATACCAGGGATTTATAAAGACAAGCAAAATAGCCCTTCCTCTAAGTTAATACTCTGTTTAGTAGGAAATAAACATTATATACAAATAATGGCAATTAAAGGTTAGGTGCTACATGTGCTTAGCATACAGTAGAGAAGGCAAAGGTCAGTTTCTGTTAGGAAAGACTTTACAGAGGAGGTGATTCTCTGGTGAACTTTGAAAACTAAACCACAAAGCAATAGCATGGAAGCTGGGGAATTCAAAGTATGAAGCATGACTGCATACAAGAAAGGCTGGGAAGTGAAAAAAAGAATATGAAAGGAAAGCGCTGGGTCATGCAGGCAAAGGTCGAATCTCGAGGCACTTGCTGCCATGCTAAAGAGTCTACATTTGTGTTGTAGGCAGTGGGGATAATGTGCAAAGTTTAATCATGGGAGTAATTTGGTCAAATTGAAAGACTAAAAGATCCATCTCATGCGGCTGGGAAGGTGGCTCAGTGGTAGAGTGCTTGCCTTGCGTGCATGAGGCCTGGGGTTCGATTCCTCAGCACCACATGAGCAGAAAAAGCCAGAAAGGGTGCTGTGCCTCAAGTAAGCTGAAGAGCTGAGGGACAGTGCCCAAGCCCAGAGTTCAAGCCCCACTACTGACCAAAAAAAAAAAAAAAGCCATCCTAGCAGATATGGTGATGCACCTCTGTAATCCAGCCCTCAGGAGACTGAGGCAAGAGGATGGAGATCCAGGTCAGCCTAGACTGGGTTAGTGAGACATTGCCAAAAAAGCACTCAGCAGCTTACTTTGTGTATGTGTCTGTATATCGGTGTGTCTGTTTCTCTGTGTCTGTGTCTGTGTCTGTGTCTGTCAGTGCTGGGGCTTGAACTCATGGCCTTGGCACAATCCCCCAGCCTTTTCTGCTCAAGGTTAGCTTTTTGGTGGTTAATTGGAGATAAGAGGAGTCTCACAGTCTTTCCTGCCTGGGCTGGCTTTGAACTGCAATCCAATAGTAGCTAGGACTACAGGTATGAGCTACCAGTTCTCAGATTTTTTTTTTTTTTTTTTGGTCAGTCGTAGGGCTTGAACTCTGGGCTTGGGCGCTGTCCCTCAGCTCTTCAGCTCAAGGTGAGCGCTCTACTGCTTGAGCCACAGCGCCACTTCTGGTTTTCTAGTGGTTTATTGGAGATAAGAGTCTCAGGGACACCCTTCCATCCAGCAGTCAGCAGCTTTGCACACGTTACCACTAGGGAGCTGTTCCTGCACTTGCACCCAGGGTGGACCCCTCCCAAAGCACTACTATTTATTCCTGCCCTGCCTGTACTACCACCATCAGCACACCACCCGCTTCCCGAAGGCTGACCTGTGCTGACCTGGTCCATAATGTCAGCCTCTCTAGTGAGAGGTGTATAATCTTGTTTTAATAGATATGTGTAGCCGGGCGCTGGTGGCTCACGCCTGTAATCCTAGCTACTCAGGAGGCTGAGATCTGAGGATCAGGGTTCAAAGCCAGCCTGGGCAGCAGAGACCGTGAGACTCCTATCTCCAATAAACCACCAGAAAACCGGAAGTGGCGCTGTAGCTCAAGTGGTAGAGCGCTCGCCTTGAGCTGAAGAGCTGAGGGACAGCGCCCAGGCCCAGAGTTCAGGCCCCACGTCCGACAAAAAACAAACAAACAAACAAAAATAGATATGTGTGTGTGTGTGTGTATATATATATATATATATATATACATGTATTATATATACATATATGTGTTTTAAATTAAAATGTGTATAGTTACCTTTCAAAAAAAAAAAAGTCCCCTGGACTTTCCTGCCCAGGCTGGCTTTGAACTTCAATCCTTAGATTTCAGCCTCCTGAGTAGCTAGGATTACAGGCATGAGCCACTGGCACCCGGCTCAGTGCTCAGATTTTTTTAAAATATATTTTATGATTCTGGGGATTGAATCCAAGGCAAACTGCATGCTACTCTACTACTGCAAGTATTCTACTACTGAGATATACATACCCCAGCCCCATGCAACTATTTTTAAAGATGAGGCTGTTCTTTCTGGTGTTCTAGAAAAATCATGCTGGATGGTGGGTATAGTATATTATCATTTAAGTTAAAAAGCAAGAGCAGGGGGCTGGGAAGGTGGCTCAGTGGTAGAGCGCTTGCCTTGCATGCATGAGGCCCTGGGTTCGATTCCTCAGCACCACATAAGAAAAAAGCCGGAAGTGGTTCTGTGGCTCAAGTGGTAGAGTGCTAGCCTTGAGCTGAAGAGTTGAGGGACAGTGCCCAGGCCCAGAGTTCAAGCCCCAGAGTTCAAGACCAAAAAAAAAAAAAGCAAGGGCAGTTAGGAGGCTAGTACTAATGCCAGGTGAGAAATGCTAATAACCCAAACCATGGAGGTGGTAGTGGAAATGATGACCAAAGAAAATGATGGATGTAGAGGACTGGGGGATTTGAGTGCTGATAGTCTTTTTTTTTGGGGGGTGGGGGGAGGGGTACAGTGGTGGGCCTGAACTCTGGGCCTGGGTGCTGTCCCTCAGCTCTTCAGCTCAAGGCTAGGGCTCTACCACTTGAGCCACAGCACTACTTCCGGCTTTTTTTCCTGCTTATGTGGTGCTGAGGAATTGAACCCAGGGCCTCATGCATGCAAGGCAAGCACTCTACCACTGAGCCACCTTCCCAGCCCCTGATAGTCTTACATGATATAATTTTCTCTCAGGCAGCGAGGTAAATGGGATCAAGATAGGAAATACAAGGCAGAGGAAAAAATAGAATGATTTTGAGTTCTCTTTTGGGTCTGTGACTTGCTGACCAGATGATTCCAGCGGAGATGCCACTCTAGGCATTTACAGATATGAATCTGAGTAACAGAGACTATTTTGAGAGTCACCTTACTGGTTATAATTGAAGACATAGAAATAGTTGAGCTCAGCCTGGAAGAAGCATGTAAAGAAAGAAATGGAGAAGTAAGTGTGGTGATGCATGCTTGTAATCCCAAGTACTTGAGAGTCTGAGGTGGGAAGATCCCAGGTTTAAAGCCAACCTGGGTGACATAGTGAGAACCTCATCTCTAAAAACAAATGGGGCTCGGGCTGGGAAGGTGGCTCAGTGGTAGAGCACTTGCCTTGCATGCCTGAGGCCCTGGGTTCGATTCCTCAGCACCACATAAACAGAAAAAGCCGGAAGTGGCGCTGTGGCTCAAGCGGTAGAGCGCTCGCCTTGAGCTGAAGAGCTGAGGGACAGCGCCCAGGCCCAGTGTTCAGGTCCACGACCGGCAAAAAATAATAATAATAAAATTAAAAAATAAAAACAAATGGGGCTGGTGGTGTGACTCAAATGGTAGAGTGCCTGCCTTGTAAGTTAAAGGCCTTGAATTCAAGCCCTAATACCACCAAAAATAAATAAAAAATATAGAGGATAAAATTCTGATACTAGGAAGAGCCATAGACCTGCCATAGTACAAGGTCACCCTAAGACCTTGAAAAGGTGAGGCTAATGAATCTCAGGAGAAAGAGACCAGTAAGGGGTTGGATTAACTGGACTCACTGGGGTTAAAGATCAAGAGAAAAACTTGAGGAATGAGCTGGGCACAGTAGCTCATGCCTATAATCCATCTATAGAGATAGAGATCAGGAAAATCAAGTCTAAATCAGTCACAAAAGTTATTGAGACCCTCTGTCTCAATAAATAAGGCAGGTAGTTGTGCACGTCTGTAGTCCTAGCTATGCCAAAGGCCCTAGGATCAAGGTCTGAAGCTAACCTTGGACAGATATGTGAGACCCTACCTGAAAAATACCTAAAGCAAAAAAGGGCTGGGTTGTATGGCTCAAGTCATAGAACACCTGCCTAGAGAGTGTAAGGTCTTGAGTTCAAACCCCTGTACTGCTAGAAATAAATAAGTAAATAAATTTGAGGAATGTCAGGCACGTGGCTCATGTCTGTAATCCTAGCTACTCAGGAGGCTGAGATCTGAGGATCAAGGTTCAAAGCCAGCCTAGACAGGAAAGTCTATGAGATTCTTATTTCCAATTAACTAAACAGAACCAGAAATGGTGCAGTGGCTCAAAGTGGTAGAGCACAAAAGTACAGGGTTAGAACCCAGACTGAAAGTAGGAAATCTACTCTGTGGATTCTTCCCTACTCCTTTATTTTAGACGACCTGCCCCGGGCAGAGAGCCTCCGAGCCAGCGAGGCAGCTGAAAGGCTGGGCCGGGGTTGTGTGTGGGATGTGGCTGGAGAAGATGGTCACCGCTGGAGAGTGTTTCGAACAGGACAGCGGGAGCAGCGAGTGGACATGACTGTCATTGAGCCCTATAAGAAGGTCCTGTCTCATGGAGGTAATGGTTAACAGAAATGGAGGAGTCAAAACTATACCTTCTTTTTTTTTTTTTTTTTGGTCAGCCGTGGGGCTTGAACTCTGGGCCTGGGCGCTGTCCCTCAGCTCTTCAGCTCAAGGCGAGCGCTCTACCACTTGAGCTACAGTGCCACTCCCGGTTTTCTGGTGGTTTATTGGAGATAGGAGTCTCACGGTCTCTCCTGCCCGGGCTGGCTTTGAACCGCGATCCTCAGATCTCAGCCTCCTGAGTAGCTAGGATTACAGGCGTGAGCCACCAGCGCCCGGCTTTTTATAAGATTGTATTTTATTTATTTTTATTTATTTATTTTTTTTGTCAGTCGTGGGACTTGAACTCTGGGCCTGGGCGCTGTCCCTCAGCTCTTCAGCTCAAGGCGAGTGCTCTACCACTTGAGCTACAGCGCCACTAAAACTATACCTTCTTGACTAAACTGCCTAAGCTGGAGATTCAGCTATTAGGTTCACCACGCTTCCTGTAACTTCCAGAAACCTTCAGCATCCCTCAACCTAAACAGAGGGACTGTCTGTCATTTCATATTTGTGGCCTAAGTGAATTTTCCCTTCCCTCTAGGCTATCATGGTGATGGTCTCAATGCTGTCATCATTTTTGCTTCCTGTTATTTACCCCGAAGCAACATCCACAATTACACCTATGTCATGGAACACTTGTTTAGGTAAGGTGCAAAGTCTGAAGAGCCACAGAGAGGGAATAAGGAAGGGAAGGGAAGAAGCCTGTCCAAGAGCAATAGATAATACCCCTTCATTCCCCCAAACCAGCAACACGTACCTCACCTACCATTTCCTCCTTCAGGTATATCGTGGGAACTCTAGAGCTGCTGGTAGCTGAAAATTACCTGCTTGTTCACTTGAGTGGAGGCACAAGTAGGGCCCAAGTTCCCCCTCTGAGCTGGATACGCCAGTGTTACCGTACTTTGGATCGACGGTAAGACTATAGCTCAAGAGGACCACAAAACACTTTTCTAAACTTTTCCATCTTTTTAGTCTCTTCATCTTTTTATTTACGTACTTCTTTTTCTAAGATTAGATCTTACTATGTGGCCCAAGCTGACCTCAAACTTAATAGTCTCCTATCTTTGGAGCCAGGTACCAAATAGCTCATGTCTGTAATCCTGGCTACTCAGGAAGATGAGATCTGAGGATCAAAATTTGAAGCCAGCTGGGCGCTGGTGGCTCACGCTTGTAATCTTAGCTACTCAGGAGGCTAGGATATGCGGATCACGGTTCAAAGACAGCCCAGGCAAGGAAAGTCCGTGAGACTCTTATCTCCAATTAACCACCAGAAAAAAACAGAAGTGGCACTGTGGCTCAAGTGCCTGTCTAGACCTGAAGAGCTCAGGGACAGTGCCTAAGCCCAGAGTTCATGCCCCACAAATAACTACAAAAAAAAAAAAAAAAGCCAGCCCAGGCAGGAAAGCCATGAGACCTGTCTCTAATTAAACACCAAAACTGCTGAAGTGGAGTTATGGCTCAAGTGGTACCGGCCTTGAGCATAAAAGCTCAAGGACAGTGCCCAGATCTTGAATTCAAAGCCCCAGGACCAGTTCAAAAAAATAAAAATAAATTCTTCCCTCTTAGTCTCCTGAGTTCTGAGGTTGCAGGTGTAGACCGCCTCATTTGATTCTCTTTATCTTTCATTCCTCCATAGCCCCTTCCAAAGCCTCTTCTATCTAAGGTCTACTCCTGGCACCAGGGCTATCTAGCTTTGAATCTTGTTTTTATCACTTATTAGCTGAATGATCTGGACAAGTTGTTTCACTTTTCTGGGCCTCAGTTTCCTCGTCTATAAAATGGCAATGGTAACCTTTGCCACTAGGCGTCTGTGGAGATAAAAAACATCAGCATATTTCCTGACAGAAGGCTCTCTTTCTCTTCTTCAGTCTGTGTTTACTTCCCATTCCACATGACCATTGTCTTTTCATGAGATTTTTTTTTTTTTGGTCCAGTTGTGGGGCCTGAACTCTGGGCCTGTGTGCTGTCCCTCAGCTCTTCAGCTCGAGGCTAGCACTCTACCACTTGAGCCACAGTGCCACTTCCGGCTTTTTTCTTTTTGCTTATGCAGTGCTGAGGAATTGAACCCAGGGCCTCATGCATGCAAGGCAAGTGCTCTACCACTGAGCCACCTTCCCAGCCCATGACCATTGTCTTCTCTTCCTTCTACCTGTTCCTCATGTCTTTTCCTACTTCTATGTTCCCTTTTTTTCTTTTGCTTCTCTCATCTTCCCTTTGCTTACTATTCTTTTTCCTGCCCTTTTTCTTCCTTATTGATTTTCTTCCACTTGAATTTTTCTTTTTTTTTTTTCTTTTCTATTTTTGAGGTGTTAGGGCTGGAACTCAGGTAGGCACTCTACCACTTGGGCTACTCTTCCAGCCACAATGGAGTTTTATAAATAGTCCTGGTCAGGAAAAGAGGTGGTTCATACCTGTAATCCTAGCTACTAAAAAGGCTGAGACTTGGAGGATCATGGTATGAAGGCCAGCATGAGTAGGAAAATTTGAGTGAGACCATCTCCAATTAGCCAGCAAAATGCTGGGCTAGAGGCATGGCTCAGCATGATAGCATACCAGTTGTGAGCAAGCAAGCTGAATGAGACTATGAGGGCTTGAATTCAAACCCCAGTACCAGCACACACAGACCCCCCAAAATTATTTATTTTTGCAAAAGGAATTTTCAGAATAGGGCATGAGGGAAATGGGGTAAAGAAGGCTAGACTCGCCGGGCACTGGTGGCTCACGCCTGTAATTCTAGCTACTCAGGAGGCTGAGATCTGAGGATCCCAGGTGAAAGCCAGTCTGGGCAGGAAAGTCTATGAGACTCTTATCTCCAATTAACAATCAGAAAAACCGGAAGTGGTGATGTTGTTCAAGTGGTAGAGCGCTAGCCTTGAGCTGAAGAGCTGAGGGACAGCTCCCAGGCCTAGAGTTCAAGCCCCACAACCGACCAAAAAAAAAAAAAAAAAAAGGCTAGACTCAGATATTCTGAAAGGAAGATTTCCTAAAAATGAGCGTGGAGGGCTAAATAAGCTGGGTGGAGCTGAGACGGCAGCTAATGGAATGGGATTAGACCCAACTGCTGGAGAAATCTAGAAATTAGAGAAGCCAAGGAGCTTGCAGGATGGAAGAGAGCGCCACCTGATCTCCAGGATGAAGCTGGAACCAGGAATAAGCCCATTTCCTCATGTTCTCCTGCAGGCTCCGGAAAAACCTACGCGCCCTAGTGGTTGTCCATGCTACGTGGTATGTGAAGGCATTTCTGGCCCTGCTTCGGCCCTTCATCAGGTACTAGCCCTGGGGAGAAGGACTCCCCATTTTCCTGTTTTCAAAATCAAGACTTAAGAGATTCTTCCCCAACCTAGCGCTGGTGGCTCACACCTAGAATCCTCGCTACTCAGGAGGCTGAGATCTGAGGATCACAGTTCAAAGCCAACCCAGGCAGGAAACTCTGTGAGACTCTTATCTCCAATAAATCACTCAGAAAACCAGAAGTGAGGGCTGGGAAGGTGGCTCAGTGGTAGAGCGCTTGCCTTGCATGCATGAGGCCCTGGATTCGATTCCTCAGTACCACATAAGCAGAAAAAAGCTGGAAGTGGTGCCGTGGCTCAAGTGGTAGAGTGCTCGCCTTGAGCTGAAGGGCTGAGGGACAGCGCCCAGGCCCAGAGTTCAGGCCCCACGACTGACAAAAAAAAAAAAAAAGGAAAAGAAAACTCGAAGTGGTGCTTGTAGCTCAAGTGGGTGCTTGCCTTGAGCTAAAGATCTGAGGGATGGCACCCAGGCCCAGAGTTCAAGCCCCACGACTGACAAAAAAAGAAAAGAAAAAAAAAAAGGAGATTCTTCCCCACCATTCTATTTGATACATTTTCCTTTGCACTTGGGTTTGAACCTGGGGCCTTGCACTTAAGTGTTTTGCCACCTGAGCCACAACACAGCCTTTGGTTGTCTGTGAGATAGATGATTGTGGCCTATCCTCTTGTCTTAGCCTGCTGAACTGCTAGTATTATAGCCATGCCCAACCATGCCCAACCCTTTATAAAGATGTACAGGGCTGGGAAGGTGGCTCAGTGGTAGAGTATTTGCCTTGCATGCATGAGGCCCTGGGTTCGATTCCTCAGCACCACATAAGCAGGAAAAAAAAAAGCCAGAAGTGGCACTGTGGCTCAAGTTGTAGAGCGCTAGCCTTGAGCTGAAGAGCTGAGGGACAGTGCCCAGGCCCAGAGTTCAGGCCAATGACTGGACATAAACCCCCCCCCCAAAAAAAAAAAAAACAAGGATGTGCAAATACTGGCCTCTCAGTACAAAACATATTTTGTATATTCTTTTTTTCAGTTCTAAATTCACACGAAAAGTCCGTTTTTTGAACAGCCTGGAGGAGTTAGCCCAACTCATCTCTTTAGATCAAGTCCACATTCCTGAAGCTGTCAGACAGTGAGTATTCTTTAAGGAGGAAGGTTGGGGTGCGATGTGTAAAGCCAGTGTCTCTCTCTCCCTCCCCCACTCCCTCTCTCCCTCCCTCTCTCCCTCCTCCTCTCCCTCTCTCCCTTTCTTCCTCTCTCTCTCACCCCTCTCTCTTTGTGCCAGTCCTGGGGCTTGAATTCAGGATCTAGGTACTGTCCCTTAGCTTTTTAGTTCAAGGCTAACACTACTACTTGGGCCACAGGCCCACCTGTGGCTTTTTGCTGGCTAATTGAAGGGAAGTGTCTCATAGACTTTCCTGCCCCAGCTGGCTTCAAACCATGATCTTTAGATCTTAGCCTCCTAAGTAGCTAGGATTACAGGCACAAGCAACTGGATCCAGCAGTCCCCTCCTTTCCTTACCTTTCCTTTCCTTCCCTCCCTCCCTCCTTTCTCTTTCTCTTTCTCTTTCTCTCTCTCTTTCTCTCTCTCTTTCTTTCTTTCTCTCTCCTTCCTTCCTTCCTTCCTTTCTTCCTTTCTTTCTTTCTTTCTTTCTTTCCAGGCCTGGGCACAGTCCCTGATCTTCTTCTGTTCAAGACTAGCACTGTACCACCTGAGCCACAGCACCACTTCTGGTTTTTTCTGCTTATGTGTTGCTGAGGGATTGAACCCAGGGCCTCATGCAGGCAAGGCAAACACCCTACCACAGAGCCACTTTCCCAGCCCCAGTCCCCTCTTTTTTAATGCCTTGGGGAAGCTACAGAAGAACTAAATAACTTTTTTTTTTTTTGTCAGTCGTGGTACTTGAACTCTGGGCTTGGGCGCTGTCCCTGTGCTCTTTAGCTCAAGGCGAGCGCTCTACTGCTTGAGCCACAGCACCACTTCTGGTTTTCTAGTGGTTTATTGGAGATAAGAATCTCACAGACTTTTCTGCCTGGGCTGGCTTTGAACCATGATCCTCAGATCTCAGCCTCCTGAGTAGCTAGGATTACAGGCATGAACCACTGGTGCCCGGCTCTAAATAACTCTTTTAGGTCTTCAGTGTATCTGGAAAATGTTCATCTGCCTAGAGGAGAAATTAGGGCTACTATTACATTCATCAAGAACAAATGAAAACAATTACATATTAAAATTCAGAGACATTGAAGAATAATTATAGCCCAGACTTTACAATCAGAACAACCTAGAGATTAGGATGGGCCATGTTGACAGTGCTTAGATTATATCCAGTGGAGAAGGAAGTATTAGGAAGCAAAAGATGCTATGTAATGACTCAAGCACCCAGTCTTCTAGTCTGTTCAATTCATCTTCCTTCCTTCCCCAGATTAATAAATAAACCCAAGCCCTGACCCCAAACCACTTCTTTTCCCCACTCACTTATATAGGTTGGACCAAGAAGTTCATGGCTCAGGAAAACCTAGCACGACTGGATAAAAGACCTTAGAACCAAGCAAAGACCTGCCTACACATCAATCCCAGAACCATCTGAGCTGCTTTGTAAATCATCTCACCCTCCATCCCAGCACCACCCCATGGCATCTTGACTTCTTGTGATGACATTCCCTCCGTGGTGCTGCTGGAATCCAGGAGGGTTTGGAGGCTGGGAATCTGATCTGCCAGTGGTTTTCATTACCATTGTCCCAATGGAAAGCTGACTGACTGTAGTAGCATTGGAAGTGTCAGACTCTGGATTGCAACCCTGCTTTAGCTGTAAAAGCTTGGCCAAATAACCTCAGGTCTTTGGGTCTCATTTTCCACCTCTGTAAGAGAAGGGGCTGAGGGGAGATGAGGTAGAGGAGCCAACCACAGCCCAACCTGCCTGCTGGGAGCCGGGAGGGCGCTCCCAGGACCTCAAGAACCCATATATATACCTGCCGCCTCTGCTCCTGGGAAGGAGCACTTTGAACGCCTGTGTTTTTGTCTTTGTTAGTAAATTCTGCCCTGTAACTGTTAATAAACGGAGGAGAGATAAAGTCTGTATCAAGGAAGTAAACGACCCTTGTCCCATCCCCTTACATCACAATCCGCCTTTTGGTTCTAGCTCGGAATTCTCACTGGCCCAGGTTCCCTAGGATTTTGAGCTCAGCCCCACCTCAGGGAGAGGACTTAGGGGAGGGGCGTGGGTCGTGGTGAGTGGAAGGGAGGGAGAGAAGGTAGGAACCCGCCCCCTCCCAACCCCAAGCCTCCCAGCCCCATGGTCCCCGCCGCCGGCGTGCTGCTCTGGGCCCTGCTGCTTAGTCTGGGGTCCCCGGCGGCGGGGGCCCACAACTCTACCTCGGCTCCCACGATGACCACGGGGATGCAGCGGGTCAGCTTCCGCTTTGGGGCTCCAGCCCGCAGCCGCAGGACCACAAACAACGCCAACCAGACCACTCTTCGGAAGCCCAAGATAACTCTGGAGGACGAGAACGATGCCCTGGCCACCGCTGACCGCCTGGCCGGCCCGGCGGCTGCCGAGCTCTTGGCCACCGTGACAGGCATCAGCCGGACGGCTATCCCCAGCCCCAATGAGGACGAGGACGGGTCTTTGGAAGAAGGGGTGGTGATTGATGCCCGAAAGAATAACACCAGCTCTGGGACGCCCAATACAACTCCCAATAAGGTGTTAAGTTCCAGCGCCCGCAAGGTGGTTGCTAACAGTCAGGATAAAGAAATCAGGATGACCACAGACCTGCCGCCCCTCACTGCGAAGTACACTGATGAACTGCTGAGCTCCGTGGCCTCCCTCAACCAGTGGTCCACCGCGGGCTCCACCCCCAAGACGTGGCCATCATCTTCACACACAGCCATGCCAGCTCCTGAGGATCTGCGGTTGGTGCTGATGCCCTGGGGCCCATGGCACTGCCATTGCAAGTCGGGCACCATGAGCCGGAGCCGGGCCGGGAAGCTGCAAGGCTTATCTGGGCGCCTCAGAGTTGGAGCACTGAGCCAGCTCCGCACCGAGCACCGACCTTGCACCTACCAGCAATGTCCCTGCAACCGACTGCGGGAGGAATGCCCCCTGGACCCCGGGCTCTGTGCTGAAAGCAGCTGCAGTTCTCAGACGACCACCACCTCCCGGACCACCACCACCACCATCCTGCCCCCCATCCACCTCCGACGAAGACCCCTCCCGGTGCCTCCCACCACCCCCAGCCCAGCTCTCGCTTTTTGGAAACGGGTCAAGAATGGTTTGGAAGATATCTGGAATAGTCTCTCTTCAGTGTTCACCGAGATGCAACCAGTAAGTGTTTGAATGATGAGCCAGTATCTAACAATTGGGGATACTAAGCAAATCCTGTTGCTATGCCAGTGTTTGCACAGACTGTTACTATCTTGGTTATGGATTCATAAGATGCACTACTTATTCATATTATCGTTGGCCATTCTACCCATTTCCATTTTTCCTTTTGAGACAGGGTCTCAGTATGTTGTCTAATCTGGTCTAGAACTTCAGGGCTCAGGTGATCCTCCTGCCTCAGTCTACAGAGTTAGACTACAGTCTAACTAGACTCAGTCTACAGGCATAGACTACTATACTTCTTTTGTTGTTGTTGTTTTTCCATGCTGGTCCTGGGTTTGAACTCAGGGCCTAGACGTTGTCCGGAGCTCTTTTGCTCAAGGCTAGTGCTTTACCTCTTTGAGCCACAGCTTCACTTCTAGTTTTTGAGTGGTTGATTGGAGATGAGTTTCATGCACTTTCCTGCCCTCAGTCCTCAGATCTCAGCCTCCTGAGTAGGTAGGATTACAGGCATGAACCACCAGTGCCCAGCTCTGAACTCTTTTGTGCTGGTAGTAGGGCTTGAACTCAGGGCCTAGACAGTCCCGTAGCTTTTTCACTCAAAGCTGGTGCTCTAGCACTTGAGTCACATCCCCACTTCTACTTTTTTTTTTGTCTGTTGTGGGGCTTGAGCTCTGGGCCTGGGCACCGTCCCTCAGCTCTTCAGCTCAGGCTAGCACTCTACCACTTAAGCCACAGTGCCACTTTCAGTTTTCTGGTGGTTTATTGGAGATAAGAGTTTCACAGCCTTTCCTGCCTGGGCTAGCTTTGAACTGTGATCCTCAGATCTCAGCCTCCCGAATAGCTAGAATTACAGGCATGAGTCACCAGCGCCTGGCCTTTTTTTTTTGGTGGTCATGGGGCTTGAACTCTGGACCTGCGTGCTGTCCCTCAGCTCTTCAGCTCAAGGCTAATGCTCTACCACTTGTGCAAACAGCACCACTTCCTGTTTTCTAGCAGTTAACTGGAGAGAAGAGTCTTCTGGACTTTCCTGCCTTGGCTGACATTGAACCTTGATCCTCAGATCTCAGCCTCCTGAGTAGGATTACAGGTGTGAGCCACTGGCACCCAGTTCCCACTTCTACTTTTTGGAGAGAAATATGGACATTCTTGCTTGGGTTGGCTTTGAACTACAATACACATACAGTACTCTTTAGTAGCTAGGATTACATGCATGAGCCATCAGGCTAACTTGGTTTATTTTTTCTAGTGTTGGGGATATTGAACCCAGAGCCCCATTTTAGGCAAGCTGTCTGTACTCTACCACAGAGTTGGAGCTTTTTTTTTTTTTTTTTTTCTTTTTTGCTAGTCCTGGGGCTTCAACTCAGGGCCTGGGCACTGTCCCTGAGCTGCTTTTGCTCAAGGCTACCACTCTATCACTTGAGCCACAGTGCCACTTCTGGCCTTTTCTCTTTATTTGGGTCAGAGGAATTGAACCCAGGCAAACACTCTACCACTAAACCACATTCCCAACTTCGGTGCTTTTTATTTTACTATGTGGTACTGAGGTTTGAACTCAGGGCTGCACTTGCTAAGCAGGTGTTCTACTTCTTGAGCTATTCTATCAGTTTTTTTGTGTTTTGGTTTTTTTGGTGGTAAGGCTTGAACTCTGGGCCTGGGCACTGTCTCTGAGCTTTTCAGCTCATGGTGAGCTTCTTTTCACCCTGGTTATTTTTTAAATAGGGTCTTGCTTTATGCCTAGGTTGTGATCCTATTTGTGCTCTCCCCCCTGCCCCACTTTTTTTGTCAGTTGTAGGACTTGAACTCTGGGCCTAGGCACTGTTCCTGAGCATTTTAGCTCAAGGTGAGGGCTCTACCACTTGAGCCACAGCACTGCTTCTGGTTTTATGGAAAGTAATTGGAGATAAGAGTCTCATAGACATTTCTGCCCAGGCTGGCTTTGAACCGCAATCCTCAGATCTCAGCCTCCTGAGTAGCTAGGATTACGGGTGGCACTGGCGCCCAGCTGTGCTTCCCTTTGTTGCTGGGAAGACAGATGAGGGGCACTGTGTCCAGCTACTGCGCTTCCCCCATAGCTTGGGAAGTCAGGTTCCCCTTCCCTCCCCCCAAAAGGCCAGAAGTGGAGCTATAGTTTAAGTGGTAGAGCACTAGCTTTAAGTGAAATGGCTAAGAAACAACATCCAGGGCCTGAGTTCAAGCCCCAGTGCGGGCATACACACACATGCAAATCCTCAAGAAAAGGACAGTCCTTTGCTTTACCAAGAATTATAAATGTTTGAATTGACCTGATAGAGTAGTCTTAACTGCTAGGGATAATGGGTATGTGAGAGATAATAAAGGGTATATAGGGCTGGGAAGCTGGCTCAGTGGTAGAGCACTTGCCTTGCATGCCTGAGGCCCTGGGTTTGATTCCTCAGCACCACATAAGCAAAAAGAAAAAAAGCCGGAAGTGGCGCTGTGGCTCAAGTGGTAGAGCGCTAGCCTTGAGCTGAAAAGCTGAGGGACAGCACTCAGGCCCAGAGTTCAGGCCCCACAAGTGGACCCCCCCCAAAAAAAATAAAGGGTATATATACAGAGTGATTTTGCTGGCTTATAGACATTTTTGGTGGTAATGGAGTTTGAATTGCTAGGCAGCCCAGTATTATTTTTAGTATAAAAATGAAAAGCCAGGCGCCATTGGCTCACGCCTATAATCCTAGCTACTCAGGAGGCTGAGATCTGAGGATTGTGGTTGAAAGCCAGCCTGTGTAGGAAAGTCTGTGAGACTTTCACCTCCAATAAACCCCACTACAAAACTGAAAGTGGCGCTGTGGCTCAAGCAGTAGAGTGTTCCCTTGAGCTGAAGAACGCAGGGACAGCGCCCAAGCCTAGAGTTCAAGCCCCATGACCGACCAAAAAAAAAAAAATGAAGCATGGCTGGGCTGGGAAGGTGGCTTATTGGTAAGTGCTTGCTTAGCATGCATGAAGCCCTGAGTTTGACTCCTCAGTACCACATACTCTGAAAAGTCAGAAATAGTGTTGTAGCCCAAGTGGTAGAGTGCTAGCCTTGAGCAAAAGAAGCTCAGGGACAGTGCCTAGGCCCTGAGTTCAAGCCCCAGGACTAACCAAAAAAAAAAAAATCAAATAAAAGAAGCATAGCTGGGTACCAGTGGTTCCTGCCTGTAATCCTAGCTACTCAGGAGGCTGAGATCTGAGGATTGTGGCTTGAAGCCAACCAGAGCAGGAAAGTACATGAGACTTTTATCTCCAATTAAGCACAGGAAAATAAAACAAAGTGGCAAGTGGTGCTGTGACCTCAAGTGGTAGAGCACTAACCTTGTGCAAAAGGAGCTCAGGGACAGCGCCCACACCCAGAGCTCAAGCCTCCATGCAAGCAAAAAGAAGAAAAAAAGCATAAAGACAGCTGTAGGATCCATGGAGTCAGGACTTGTCAAAGGGTAGGATAAAACAAGGAAAGGATGAGACTATAGATCTGGTTATAATTTCCCTTCTCTATTTTTTCCCCATATTCAGACAGACAGAAACCAGAGGTAATGGCCACTTCACCCACAAGAGGCGCTATCAGCATCTCAACCTGTTGCTCCCCATTCAATCCCAGAACCCACTAGATATTTTTCATATAAAAATACAAAACTGAAAAATTACTTGGTTTTGTGCCTTTTGTTGGGTGGTGCTGGGGATCAACCTTAAGGCTTTGTGCATGCTCAACAAGCACTCTTCCACTGAGCCACCCCTCCCTTCAAAATCTGGTTTTGTGTCTTTTTTACAGAGCTATTTGAGGATGGCCATAATACTTTGCAGCCCCACATTTCAGAGCCAGCAGCCTCTGACCTTCATGTCCCAGGTTGTTTAAAACAAGGAGGAAAGACTCCAGCCATTGGAAGATTGCTGTTTCTCAGGGCTGGGCCCTTTCTCTCTGGAAAAGGCAGTATTGGCACAAAATTCCACTTCAGACACTTTCCTCAGCCACATCCTTTTTTTTTTTTTTTTGTCTGTCATGGGGCTTGAACTCAGGCCTAGGCGCTGTCCCTGAGCTTTTTTGCTCAAGACTAGCACTCTATCACTTTGAACCACAGATCCGTTTACAATTTTCTGGTGGAGATAAGAATCTCACAGACTTTCCTCTGCCTGAGTACCTTTGAACTACTATCCTCAGATCTCAGCCTCCTGAGTAGGATTACAGGCATGAGCCACCAGCACCCAGCTTCACATCAATTCTTTGAATCCAACACAACACTTGTAGTAATTACTCTGCAATTATTTTGCTTACATTTTTTTATTTGAAAAATGTATTTAAAAGTCTTAACAATTTTTCAATATAAATTATGACTCTCAAACCCGTTCCTATCACTTTATTGTTAAAGTGATGCTAGCATACATGTAAGAGAAGGTAGCTCAAGGCAAGAGAGCACCAAAGAGAAGACTGTGTCCAAAGAACAGGTATTAGGATGAGGCTGGAGGTCTGGAGTCCCCAACCTTTCTACCCTATCCTGTTACCCCTTTAGATCTCTAGTCTAGTGCACTCCTTTAGGGCGGCAAGGTAGGCTGCTTTTAGAGCACCTAGATTGATGAAACAGAATAAATTGGTAACAGAGTAAATTGATGACCGGTCTTAGACCCTAAAAACTGCAGGAAGTACATTGGAACTGGAAACATGGTAGAACCTCAGCCACTGTAGGTGGGGACAGACTGGACAGACGGTGGAATCAGCAGAATGACTATCAGTTCCTACAATCCTGACCCCACTACCATAAAACAGGCTTCCTATACCAGAGCTAATGATGCCAGATTTCTTGTCTTAGAGCAGGCAGGAACTCTTCAGTCTTATTCTGCCTAATTACCCTTAAGAAAGGGCCAGAACAAACAAACAAAAAAACACCTGAGAAAACTGAAAATGCCTAAAGACCCTGCTCTCCTACATTGCTCTCCCTTCTATCTAAAGCACTGTCTAGCCAGGTGAGAGTGGGACATGGTCTTCAGACAAAACTCCCTGAGTCTTATTTGTGTCTGGTTCTAGGACTAGGGCACAGAAATAGAACTTGGGGAAGACAACTAAGGTATGTCTGCCGCTTTTACCTCCCCTTCCTCCAACACCAACACACCCTAGTCATGTCTCCACACTGCCCCTCTTCCACTGAGCAAGAAAAGCATAGCGCATGTCCACCAGAGAAACTTGAACTCCTGCAAGCACAAGCAACACATTGAATAAAGATTATGAGCAGCTCTTTTGAGCACATTCTATTAGGGGGCCTGGGTCATCCATGGGTCAAGCTGAACATGAATGAAATCACTTAAGAGAAACATCTTTGGAGCTGTGGCTCTCAACTGTAAGTGATTTTTATCTTAGGAGGCATCTGACAATTTCTGGGGATATTTTTGGTTGTCTTAACTGAGATGGGCCAGGGATGCCACTAAATAGCTTGTAAGATACAGCTCTTCATTACAAGAATGTCTGTAATGTTCTAGCACCTCCCCGTGCTTGCATGCTATGAAGATCTTATGGCCATTACTCTCTGATAACTGTTTCCCACCTACTCATCTCACTGTCCCTAAGGATGAAGTCCACTTCAAGACCTAGTTTTTCTGCAATCTGTGGCTTTCTATCCACCCTCTCTTCCTCCTCTCATCTGGGCCAGCAGGGAGGTTGGCAGAGGATATGCTAGGTCTCTCCAAGACTTAAATGGAATGTCATCTGGTTAAGAGCCACCTCATACCTCTTATTTAACGAAGTTCCTAATAGGGAGGAGGTTAAGGACAGAGGTAGTAGCGGGATAGGGCTAATTGAAAAAACTCAAATTAAAACTTTTTTTTTTTAAAGGGAACATTGTTGGGATGCTAGTAATGCTATAGAAATACAGGGTTAGAGGACCAACTCTCCCTGATACTGGGAGAGTGAAACTGAGGAGCTTAAGATCTGAAATCTGAAGAGAAAGAGTGGATTAGGCAGTGGTCCCCCTTCCAGCCCCCTGATATCTGCTTTAGCTCATTCCAGAAGGAAAAGAGGTATACAGGGAAGTAGGAGGCGTCTCAGCAAAGCTAACTTCTGCTTTGTAATCTCACCTACCTGCCCCATTTAAGGAATTCCAGATAAGAAGTTTAAAATAGTTGGTACCCAGACCATCATTCAGGAGAGGGGAATTCATTCCAGGTTTCCACAGAACTCCTAGCTCAGATCTCGGGTACCCAGGGCTTCCATTGAGCTCCTCTGGCCAATGGGTAATCACTTGGTCAGTCCTGCCGCCTTGACCCCATCACCAGGAGGGGCAATAGCCAGAGGAAGTAGAGGGAGTCCAGCCCCCACGCCTTTTGAGGCACTGTTAGGCAGGAAGGAAAGAGGGGCCCTTGGGTCACTGGTTCTAGAAGGATCTGGTAGGGGCAGCATTTCTTCTGGGCTGGACACAGAGTGGGAGCTTCAAGACACCAAAACCTAAATTGAAAAAAAAAAATCAGATTTGCCTCTAAGAAAAATCAAGACAGTTATGTAATGGTCTTGTAATCCCTCTGTACATCACCTTTATAACAATAAAAAAAAAAAAAAGCCGGGTGCTGGTGGCTTATACGGATAACTCAGGAAGCTGAGATCTGAGGATCACAGTTCAAAGCCAGCCAGGGCAGGAAAGTCCCTGCGACTCTTATCTCTAAAAAACCACTCAGAAAACTGGAAGTGGTGCAGTGGCTTAAGTGGTAAAGTGCTAGCCTTGAGCTGAAGAGCTGAGGGACAGCACCCAGGCCCAGAGTTCAAGACCCACCACTGACATAAATAAATACATACATACATACATAAATAAATAAATAAAGCCAGGCTCATACCTATAATCTTAGCTTCTCAGAAGTTGAGATCAGAGGATCCCAGTTCAAAGCCAGCCTGGGCAGGAAAATCCATGAGACTCTTATCTCCAATTAATCACAGAAAAAGAAGTAGTACTAGCCTTGAGCAAAATGGAGCTCAGGGACAGCACCTAGGTCCAGAATTCAAGTCCTAGGACTGGCATAAAAAATATATGCATATATACATTACTTATGTATTTATGTATGTATTTATTCATTTAGTGGGTCATGGGGCTTGAGCTCTGGGCCTCGGCACTGTCCCTCAGCTCTTCAGCTCAATGCTAGCACTCTACCACTTGAGCCACAGCGCCACTTGCCACTTCGGAGATAAGAGTCTCACAGACTTTCCTTCCTATGCTGGCTTTGAACCATAATTCCTTCCTGTGCTGGCTTTGAACCATAATCCTTACATCTCAGCCTCCTAAGTAGGATTATAGGCATGAGCCACTGGCCGCCCGGCTGGAACACACACACATACACACGCGCACACACACACACACACACATGCACGCACACACACACATATTCAAGGCAGGGAGAATGTACGGGTAGTATGAATTTTAAACTATTTGTACAATATGCTCTTTCTCAATTCCTTTTCTTTCTTTGTTTGGTCATGGAGCTTGAACTCAAGGTCTGGGCACTGTCCCTAAGCTTTTTTGCTCAAGGCTAGTGCTCTACCACTTTGAGCCACAGCTCTACTTCTGCTTTTCTGGTGGTTAATTGGAAGTTAGAGTCTCATAGAGGGTTGGGAAGGTGGCTCAGTGGTAGAGCGCTTGCCTTGCATGCATGAGGCCCTGGTTTCTATTCCTCAGCACCACATAAGCAGGAAAAAAAAGCTGGAAGTGGCGCTGTGGCTCAAGTGGTAGAGTGCTAGCCTTGAGCTGAAGAGCTGAGGGACAGCACCCAGGCCCAGAGTTCAGGCTCCATGACCGAAGAGTCTCATGGACTTTTCTGTCCAGGATGGCTTTGAACCTCAATCCTCAGATCTCAGCCTGCTGAGTAGCTAGGATTATAGTACAGGCATGAGCCACTAGCGCCTGGCCTTGAGCTATTTTTGCTCATGGCTAGTGCTCTACCTCTTGAGCCACAGCTTCACTTCCGTTTATGTATGTGTATATGATTAACTGGAGATAAGAGAATAACATACTTTCTTGCCAGGCCTAGTTTCAAATTGTGATGTTCAGATGAGCAACTGGTGCTTGGCTCAATTTCTGTCTATATAATTATTCCCTCTGCCTTTCTGGATGGATCCATTCTGGAATCTTCTCATTCTTGCACCCCTACTTTCTATTCTTGTATTAGAAGACCACAGTTCTGTAACAGAGCAGCAGGGTACTGTGCAAATGGATGTTAGGTGTTAGGTGGGTTTCTCTAATAACTCACCATTCCTATGGAGCTACAAGCCCCTAGAATTGCTCCACGGCCTGTCTCGATTTCCTTTGGATCTCATCTGCTCCTGAACTGCGCCTGTCTGTTGAAAAGCACACATGAGAACCCTTCCAAGTCTTCACATCCAACAGTAAGAGTCTACCCCGTGCCATCCAGGGAAGAGGTTTACCCATCTCCTTGACAATAATACTCATCTGAAAAGTTCAAAACCAACCACCCTCCTTGCTAGGAAAGTCCAGGTCTTCCCTTCATATTGCATTCAAGGTGAAGTAAAATGAGCCACTTACTAATAAGATCTCACAGAAAAATCCTCCCATGTGCGTTTTGTCATCAGTGTAAATTCATTACTATTTTTTTCTTGTTTTGGTCAGTCATGGGGCTTCACTCGGGGCCTGGGCGCTGTCCCTCAGCTCCTTTTGCTTGAGGAGACCACTCTACCACTAGAGCCACAGCACCACTTCCAGCTTTTTCTGCTTATGTGGTGCTGAACAATCAGGGCTTCATGCATGCTAGGCAAGCACTCTACCAGTAAGCTACATTCCCAGTCCCATCATCACCATTTCAAGGCCCATCTCCCCACCTGTGAGAGCAGAAATGCATTCGATACTTTTTAGAACAGAGGCCCTCAGTTTTTTTCATGTCCCAAAACTGATAAGTTGTTAACAACTTAACACAGTAACAATATGATTTAATTGTGGCACTGATTTCACAATTCTTAGAAAAGATGGTTCTTTTAGGAAACACATTCCAACTATTAAAAAATATATTTGTTTTTCTCCAGTCCAACAAAGAACAGTATGTTAATGGTAAATATGAGGGAATGTAGGCCCAGAGATCTGAAATGCCAAGTCAGGTTTACACAACTAATGACCAACATTAGAATCTAAGATTCTTGCTTCCCTATTATGTTATGCCTCTTGCTTGATCTTCCTAAAAGGGTCCCAGTCACATTTCCTCATTACCATGGCAAGTCCATCTCCAGCCCCCATCTCCCCAGAGCCGATGTGAGTCAGGTGGACAAAATTCATTGGTTCCCCAATCATGGTGCGGTCAATCCGTCTTCTCTTCTTCTTCTGCTTGGAGAAGATAAGAAGCAATCAGGTATGTAGCCCCATCTCTAGTTACAGTGGAGAAAAGGGAAAGAGCCTTAAAAAAATCACTTAAGGAAGAGCTATGGGGCAGGTGGGAAGAGGGGATGTGGTACTGTAATAGGGAGGTTACTAAATAAGAAAGATTAGAACAACATAAAGAAGACCAGAGGACCAGAGTTACAGGGGCAGTACTTGGAGAGTGAAGTAATGCTACACAAACAAAGGACATGGAAGCTGGATGCCAGTGGCTCAGGCCTGTAACACTAGCTACTCAGAAGGCTGAGATCTGAGGATCATAGTTTAAAGCCAGCCCAGGCAGAAAAGTCTGTGAGACTCTTAACCTCCAATTAATGACCAGAAAACCGGAAGTGGCGCTGTGGCTCAAGTGGTAGAGTGTTCACCATGTTCACCATGAGCTGAAGAGCTGAGGGATAGTGCCGAGGCCCAGAGACCAAGCCCCACAACCACCGCCACCAACAACAAAAAGACATGACATGCCAGCCTAGACAGGAAAATCCATGAAAGTCATCTCCAATTAACCACTTCAAAAATCCAGAAGTGGAGCTGTGGTTCAAAGTGGTAAAACGCTAGCCTTGAGCAAAAAAAGCTTAAGGACAGTGCCCAGGCCCTGAGTTCAAGGCCCACAGCTGACCAAAAAAGAAAAGACATGGCAAAGTCATTTATGGCTGATGAGGGAACAATGTGGGGGAACTGGCAGGTCTTACCTACAATCCTAGATACCTCTGAGTGGACAGGAACAGGAGATGATAGCTAAATTTATACTCTTCATCACACAGTTTCCTTTATTACATGTGAGCAAACACCTGCCTGGCCACAGAAACTGCCTCCCTGGGGGGGGAGGGGGGGCGGAAGAGTAGTGTGCTTATCAGAAGACAGATCCTAGATGGTCTATCTACTTCATGGTAACTTATTTCTGGGCCTGTTGGAGTAAGGCGGGGAGACTCACCGGCTGGGGTTTCTCTACCACACAGCAGCCCAACTTATGCCAAAATTCACTCATATTCCCTGATGGTTCCAGCTTCACTCCTCTGCCAGAGGCCCCAGAGGGCACTTGCTCTGGTGCCTTGGCCACCCACTCCTTGTTTTCGTCCCGTTAAGGGCACCCTGGGTTCACTTGGCTGGATGGGTGTGGAGAGGGTGAACTCCTCAGGCTAAGCAATGAAGGTCAGGGTCTCAGAATCCAGAAGACAAACAGGGCCGGGGAAGGGTGGCAGGCAGGAGCAAGGCTGTCTTCCTCAGATTTAGAATCCTGGATTAGCAGAAATAAAGGAGGAAAAAAAGGTAATGAAAAACATAGCCCCCCCCCCCAACAATCCCCCAGAAACTGTCTGATGTCCCTACCTTCCCAAATATCACTTAAAGGACATACTCCACCCCAACAGCAATCTTTTCCAATTGTAGGAACCTAGCCGGGGGTTGGAAGCTCACACCTGTAATCATTGCTATTCTGGAGACTGAGATCTGAGAATCACTGTTCAAAGCCAGCCTATGCATAAAAATACTAAAGACTCTATCACCAATTAACCGATAAAAAGCTGGTCTGAAGGCATGGATCAAGTTGTAGAACAGCAGCCAAGCCCCAAGTTCATCAAAGCCCTGAGTTCAAACCTGAACCCTGAGTTAAAAAAAAAAAAAAAAAAGGGCCGGGCACAAGTGGCTCACGCCTGTAATCCAAGCTACTCAGGAGGCTGAGATCTGAGGATCACGGTTCAAAGCCAGCCTGGGCAAGAAAGCCCATGAGACTCTTATCTCCAATAAACCAAAAGTGGCGCTGTGGCTCAAGCGGTAAAGCACTCACCTTGAACTGAAGAGATTGAGCTGAAGAGTGCAAGGACAGCACCCAAGCCCGGAGTTCAAGCCCCATGACCGACCAAAAAAGAAAAAAAAAAGGGTTGGGAAGGTGGCTCAGTGGTAGAGCGCTTGCCTTGCATGCATGAGGCCCTGGGTTCGATTCCTCAGCACCACATAAGCAAAAAGAAAAAAGCCAGAAGTGACGCTGTGGCTCAAGTGGTAGAGCACTAGCTTTGAGCTAAAGAGCTGAGGGACAGCGCCCAGGCCCAGAGTTCAGGCTCCACGACCGGACCCCTCCCCCCCCCCAAAAAAAGGGAGAGAGCAGGGCACCAGTGGCTCATACTACTCAGGAAGTTGAGATCTGAGGATTATGGTTCAAAGCCAGCCCAGGCAGGAAAGGCCAGGAGACTCATCTCCAATAAACCACTCAGAAAACTGGAAGTGGCGCTGTGGCTCAAGTGGTAGAGCACTTGCCTTGAGCAGAGAAACAGCGCCCAGGCCCAGAGTTCAAGCCCCACCACCAACCAAAAACAAAAACCAAACACCTCACCGTTTGACTCTCCAAGAAAGCAATGGACCCCAAAGGGTTAAGGAGCAGTATGTTGGCACCAAGAAAGGAAAGAGGCTACAGGGTCTCCTCTCCTTTGAGGGTGGACCAAAAGAGTGTGGCAGAAATGAGAGAAGTTTCGTGCTACAAGCTTCAGCTCTTGTCCATAGGTTTAGGGCAGAAGGGGAGGGACATTTCCTCTGAAGAGGAAATAGTGGTTTTTTGTTCTCACAAACAAGACCTCCACCCTTTTCCTCCCATTTTACTTACCTTGCCTTGAACACCTAGATTTTAAGAATAAGATTCACTTCAGCCACTTAGTAAGCTGGTTCTAAAGAAAAACTTTTTTTTTTTTTTTTGAATGATGGTATTAGAGTTTGAACTCCAGGCCTGGGCACTGTCCCTTAGCTATTTTGCCCAAGGATGGTGCTCTACTACTGGAGCCACTTGCCTTTTACTGATTAATTGGAGATGAGTCTTGTGACCTTCATGAGCTTTCCCTGCCTGGGCTGGCTTTGAACTTGAATCCTTTTTTCTCAGCCTCCTGAGTAGATAGGATTATAGGCATGAGACACCACCAGTGATTGCCCTAAGACCTTCTATAATGAGGAATTTCTTCCCTCTCTCAGTTTACTGTGCTTTTTTGTGTGTGGGGGTGTGTGTGTGTCAATTTTGGGGCTTTAACTCAGGGCCTGGGTGCTGTCCCTGAGCTCTTTTGCGCAAGGCTAGCACTCTACCACTTGAGCCAAAGCACTACTTGTTTTTCAGTGGTTAACTGGAGAGAAGAATCTCACGGGGACTTTTCTGCCCAGGCTTGCTTCGAAAGGTGATCCTCAGATCTCAGCCTTCAGCCTGGCTAGATTACAGGTGTGAGCCACCAGCACCCAACTCACTGCCCTTTCTTCTCATTTCCCTCAACTGAGATCACACGGCTCCCAGAATTCATTTAGCAGTTCCTTTAATACTTGACCTTGAGATCCTTCCTGAAAGCTGTTTACTCTCTGTCCTGCACTCCTGTGCATGTACCTGTTTGTACAGCATGGCCGTATCGTACCTGTTTGTACAGCATGGCCGTATCTCCATGTCTTGTGTATCTGTGCACAAGTACAGGTGCTGAGTATCTCTCTGTCCCATGAGGAATCATTTCCAGCTCCCCCACCCTTCTCACCTGTTCTACCTTGCAGCTCTGCCTTGCCTCACACCCTATAGGGCCCAGGCCTCCCTCCTTCCCTCCTCCCCTCATGCTGTGACCTGTTCTCTCCTCCCTCCTCACCACTCCTACAAGCAGGCTTCACCAGTCAACCAGACACAGGAACTTTCCAGTAGGGCTAGTGTTCAAGGAAGAACTTTCTGTCCTCCCTCCCCCACCCCCTGCACTGGTCCTGAACTTAGGGCCTGGGTGCTGTCCCTGAGCTTTGCTCAAGGCTAGCACTCTACCACTTAAGCCACAGTTCCACTTTCAGCTTTTAAGGTAGTTAAATGAAATGCAATCCTCAGATCTCAGCTTCCACAGTAGCTAGGATTATAGGCGTGAGCCACCAGTGTCCTTTTGACTACTGCCAGTCAAGGGTAGGGCCCATTTGGGCTTCCCTATACTCACTGCATTTCCCTATCCTGCGCTATAAGCAGCCAAAAAGATTCCAAAAGAAACGGTTTATGGATATTTCGAATCACATCCACTCACCAGGCCTGGAACCTTAGTGCACAGGTCTAGAACAACATAAAAACCTTTTTTTTTTTTTTTTTTTTAGTGGACTCAAGCTGAGATCACACAGACACTGAAATGCAGCTTCTAGGGGAGGAAAGAACCCTAGAGTCTGGGCTTTCTCCCACTTCCCTTCCCACCCCTGGAAGGGAGGAGTAATCAGGGCGGAAGTCAGAACCCAGCTGTCCAGAGTGGGGAATGGTGCTCATTGGAGAAGTCAGTCAGTCACAGGGTTTGTGGTGGTGGGTGCAGGTGGTAAGGATTGGGGGGAAGTGAAGAAAACAATGAAGAATCAGAGGAAACCCCCAACACCATGAGACAGCCCTTACTGAGACTGTAGTCTCCCCAACATTCCCCACTGTGCTCCAAGCTGAGTGGATCGAGGTGGAGGGTGCTGGCAGTGGGGAGGAGGAAGGAGAGGGAAAAGGGGCAGTGAGGGAACAAGGCCTGGTCTGTTTCTTTTCCAGGGATCTGACCAGAGCTGGGTGGAGGGAAAGTATGTGTGGGACTTGGCATGAAATGACCAATGACGTTGGGAACTGACCAGGAAATGCCATTCCCTAGGACATTAGGGTCTCTGAAACTTGGGGGTGGGGTGTGAAAAAGACAAGACAGGGTCAAAGTGGCAGCAGTTGGTGTGTGTGTGTGGGGGGGGAATGGATGGAATCCAAGCCAGAAAGGAAATAGGAGTGTGTGGCTGTCATTCTCTTTTAAAGCAGCTAGAGAAGAGGAGGTTGGAGAAAAATGAAGTCCTCAACTGGTCAACAGAGGAGGAGGTGTCCACCGGTTTCAACCCCACAGTGAATGAATGGGAAGGGGCTGGGAAAACAGGAGCTGTCAAGGATTAAGGCAGTGGAAGGCCACAACCTGACAGTCGAGAAGTTCTGACAAGTGGGCCCCTCCGTTCCGAGCAAAAGTGAAATAAGGAACTGAGGAGGGCAGCCTCCAGATCTCCAAGGTCATGGCCTTAAGAATCTCAAAGCTGTTGGGGGGCAAGCAGGAGAAGCGGGGGGGGGGGGGGGGGACAGGAAGGATGTACAGAGGTAGTTCCTAGGTCCTGTGGTAGTCCCAAACCGGTTCTCCCGGTCTGCTCCCTCCCGCCCCAAGGCTTCCAACCCGCTGCCTGACAAGCCTTCACAAGAAGCAGCTGGAGAGACGGAGAATGGAGACTGGAGTGGGCAAATCTGGCTATCAGCCCAGGGATGCAGCTGGTCGAGGGGGACCCTCCCCCCCCAGGCACGCAGGACTGTTGAAGGGCCTTGAAGAGGGGGTGTCGACCCTATATTTCAACCAAGTGACAAGTTGCCCAGCACCAACCCTGCCCTTCTCCCCCGAAGGTCTAGAAAAGGCTACGAGGAAACCGCTGGAGACACTCAGCTTCCCCTCCCCCAATCTATCCCATCACCTAGTCGCCCGTCCTGCCCCCCCCCCCCCCGGACCTCGGGGTCGCTTTGGGGCTCTGTCCCTGCTCTTCGCGGCCGCCTCGGTCTGACCGAGCCCTTCCCAGACCCAGCTACACGCCGTGTCGCCGAGCACAGGCCACCATCGAGGTTAGGGGCACTGGGCGAAGTCCCGGGTCCGTCCTTCCCCCGCCCTGCACCCCAATCACCTCTTCCCCTCCACTCTCCGCGGTCTCGGCCTGCGCACCGAGGACCGGTCCCCCCGGGAGCGCAGCCCCGGCCCCCCGCCCCGGCTCCGCGGTGGCCCCGTACGCCCTCCCCCCCCCCGCCCCGCATCCGGTGCGTCTCCGCCGGGCGCGGCAGGCGGGGCGCACGGCGGGGGGGGCGCTCCCCGGGCTCACCTGCTCTTCCCCGGGCATCGAGGTGTCCAGCCGCGGCTGCGGGCGGGGGGCAGTACCCGAACCCGGGATGGGTTCGTGGGCAGCCTCCACGGCGCGGCGCGGCGCGGTGCGGAGCGGAGCCGAGCCGAGGGCGGGCCGGCAGAGGTGGGGCTGGCCGAGGGCGGAAACGCCGGCGACGCGATTACGAAACCCGTCCGGTGGCGGCCGAGCACACTGCGCCCCCCAGGACTGCCCGGGCACTGCACCGCCGAGGGACGCGGGACCCGGTCCCCGCAGCCCCCGGAGGGGAGCGGGGGCAACTCCGGAAAGGCCTGGACCCGGGCTTGGGCTCCCTGGAGTCCCGCGCCAAGCCGTGCGGGGCGAAACCCTGTGCAGCCCCGAAATCAAGTCCTTCCCCCCGGCCCCCAGCAGAATCCAGAGATCTGCCGAAGCCCCCCACCCCAGCCCCCCAGTCTTTTGTGCGGTGCCCCAAATGGAATGAGACTGGGTTTACTGACCCATTGCAAGGGTGGAGAAGGGGGGGCGGGGGGTGACAAGGGAGGAGGGATGAGGGGGGGCGATTTTTTTTAAATCTGAGAACCATCTGGTAACCTAAAATGTTAGGAAGAACGGGACATTCCTGCAGTCCATTGTGGTCGAGTGGAGGTTTTTAATCCACAGATGTAAATCAGGACAATTAACTGCTCATTCATTGCACACACACACACACACACACACACACACACACACACACACACACCACCCCGCCACACACACACACACACACACACACACACACACACACACACCACCACCACCACCACCACCACCACCACCACCACCACCACCACCACCACCACCACCACCACCACCACCACCCGGTCAGCAGGAGGGATGCTGGAGAGGCCCAGGAAGAATGGGGTAGACCAATAAGCCGGTGGAGATGCTTTCAGCGCCCCTCCCTCCCCAAAGTGTTCTGGAACCTATCATTTGAATTAGCCGAGTCAGGCTGGGAGCGGGCGGGGAGTCCTCCCGCCCTTCTTAGGAGGGGCTGCATTGCAGGGGGAGACGGAGCTGCAGACTCTGTCACTGAAGGGAGGAGCGAGGAGACAAAGCCGGCAAAGCCCCTACCAGCTTCCTCCTTCTCCAGCCCAGCGCCCGACCCCGGAGCCTCTGAGGCATCCCCTCCATCTTTGGAACTCGCTAGTAATTCATTGATAACAGGTAAATAAATTGAGGAAGGGGGATCTGACTGAAGACCCCCCCAGATAAGATTGGGGTGGGGGAAGTGTTCAAGAAGAGAGAAGGGGGCGCTGTGAACAATAGTATTCACCGATTTAGATCTCTTGACTAAGATCTCTATCCATGCCTTGTTATCATGTACCTAGGCATTAATTTCTAGCAATTTTCAGGTGATTACATCCCGACACTTACCTCCTTATTTCAAGTATCCATTTTCCTATAATTTTTTGTCCTGTGTATTTTCTTCACTCCAGTTATATCTTCTTTCTCAAGCTATAATTTTTTTTTTCTGCCAGTTGCTTGTGGAATCTCTACTCCTATAATCTCTCTAACCTCTACCTCCCTATATCTCCCCCGCTACCTCACCCAACAGTGTTCTATTTGTCTCTGAGAGAATTTGGGTGGGTGGGGTATGGGTTAGAGTAATCCTGACCTTTATTTTTAATAGATCCTTCCCATTGCAAATTTTCCCAGGCAGTTTGAGGTAGGAAAAGTGGGGACCTGTGTGTCAGAGAAAAGTCTCATCTTGTATTGAAATCAGTATAGCCAGAGGGTTTGCAGCTATGAAAAAAACTGGGGGAAGGTTGTGGCTAATAGCAAAATCCAAGCTCAGAAGAGGCACGTGAGATCCGAGAGCTTCCATTCCTCTCCACCCTCGCTCCTATGGTGGCAGCATGACACAGCAAGGCTGTGTGGACTAGGCCTTGAAGGCCCACCAAGGATCTGGACAAAGGGTATTTGAGCATGTCTATATGGTTCAGAGAAAGTATGTCCTTTTAATATGTATATATGTATTAATAGCTCTTAAGAATAGACTGTTTAGAAATTACCTTTGTCTAAAATACCCCACTAAATTGAAGGATATTGGGAAGATTCATTGGGCATATATACCATGGAACAAGACACTGTCAAAACTAATAGAAAGATGAGATCATGCATGGTGGAGAATATTGGGAAAGGGAAGCGAGCAGAAAAGGTTGCTTTTACAAAACTGGAGGACTTAGGGATTAATGTTTTCATTACTACTGTCTTTTTTAATAAATAACCTTTGGTATTTAAGCTTCAGTTTTCTGTGTTGTCTTACATTATATTCTTTTTGTTTGTTTTGTCGGTCATGGGGCTTGAACTCTGGGCTTGGGCGCTGCCCCTCAGCTCTTCAGCTCAAAGCAAGTGCTCTACCACTTGAGCCACAGCGTCACTTCCTTACATTATATTCTTAATTTTAATGCACATATGCTTGGACATCTACCATGTATTCATTCCATGTCTTTGGGTCCATGACATAGCTAGAGATTTTAGTCTTTTTGCATTATGTTTCACAGAATTTCCTTTAGCCTTATTTAGTTTTATTTTTTATTCTTTTGAGATAGGGGCCCCTTATATAGCCATCCTGTCATTATCCTCCTTCCTCAGGATTACCAGTGTGTGCCAGTTCACCTAGCTGTAAGCTTTTTTTTTTTTTTGGGGTCAGGTCATGGGGCCTGAACTCTGGGCCTGGGCGCTGTCCCTCAGCACTTCAGCTCAAGGCTAGCACTCTTCCAGTTGAGCCACAGCGCCACTTCCGGCTTTTTTTCTTTTTGCTTATGTGGTGCTGGAGAATCGAACCTGGGGCCTCAAGCATGCAAGGCAAGCACTTTACCACTGAGCCACCTTCCCAGCCCCCCCCTTTTTTTTTATATTAAACTGCAAGATAGCTCTACCAGGGCTGGGAACGTGGCTTAGCAGTAAGGTGCTTGCCTAGTGGACATGAAGCCCTGGATTCGATTCCTCAGTACCACATAAACGGAAAAAGCCAGAAGTGGCACTGTGGCTCAAGGGTAGAGTGCTAGCCTTGACCAAAAGAAAGCTCAGAGACAGTAAGTACCCAGACCCAGAATTCAAGCCCCAGAACTGGCAAAAAAAACAAAAACAAAAACCTCTCCCAAATACTCAGACTGTTCAGACAATTTTTATATATACTATAATTTTAAGAAAAGGAGTTTGTTCAAAAGGTCTTTTCACTTTTCTCAAATTCTAGCTTAGTCTATACTGCCCTTCACATTTTCCCTACACAGGGATAATCATAAGTTTTGAGAATACAGATATAGGGTTATATAAAGCTGTATGCAATTGTATATAATACAAGCAGGACTATATTAAGACTTAAGAGCCCGGCTGGGCGCCAGTGGTTCACCCCTGTAATCCTAGCTACTCAGGCGGTTGAGATCTGAGGATCACGGTTCAAAGCCAGCCCAGGCAGCAAAGTCCTTGAGACTTATCGCCAATAAACAACCAGAAAACTGGAAGTGGTGCTGTGTCTCAAGTGATAGACCCCTTGCCTTGAGCTGAAGAGCTGAGGGACAGTTCCAGGCCCAGAGTTCAAACCCCACGACCAACAACAACAACAAAAAAAATATATGAGCTGGGTGCCGGTGGCTCACACCTGTAATCCTAGCTACTTAGGAAGCTGAGATCTGAGGATTGCAGTTCAAAGCCAGCCCGGGCAGGAAAGACTTTTTTTTTCTTTTTTCTTTTTCTTTTTTGTCGATCGTGTGGTGCGGCTTTAACTCTGGGCTTGAACTCTGGGTAGGCTAGTGCTTTACCACTGGAGTCACAGTGCCACGTCAGGCTTTTTCTGCTTATGTGGTGCTGAGGAATCAAACCCAGGGCCTCATGTATGCGAGGTAAGCACTCTACCACTGAGCCACCTTCCCAGCCTGAGCTACCTTCCCAACCCCAGAAAGACTCATCTCCAATTAACCAACCACCAGAAAACTGGAACTGGTGCTGTGGTTCAAGTGGTAGAGCACTGGCTTGAGCTGAAGAGCTGAGGGACAGCGCCCAGGCCCAGAGTTCAAGCCCCACAAACAACAACAACAACAACAAAAGCCAGATAACTAGGGGAAAAAACAAATATAGTAAACAATCCCAATAGAATCCATTGTTTATTCCTAAAGCCTACTTTTTAGGATCTCTGTACTCCCAGTTCAAAATTGGCATTGGTTGATTAATAGGTATAACCTTTTCTTTTTCTTTTTGCTCACTTTCTATGCTCATGTCTCTGCAAATTACTGTGGAGATGATCAGAGATGAGTGTCATAGGATGATCTCACCTTTCCAACCTACTCCCCCATCCTGAATCACTTTCCTTTTAAGAGCTTGTCTGCTGAGTAATGATCAGTTCCCAGGGTTTATTTTGGAGTTTGAAACTATGTGTGTGTGTGTGTGTGTTTTTTTTTTTTTAGACAAGGCTATGTAAACCAGCCTGGCCTGGAATTTGCTATGTAGCCCAACCTGGCTTTAAACATGCTCTTCTTACTTCAGCCTCCCTCCTGATTGCTGGGATTACAGGCTGTGTCACCATACCTAACTCAGCAATTCAGAATGTGGTTTTTGTTTTGTGTTTGTGCTGGTACTTGGGCTTGAACTCAGGGCCTGTCCCTTAACTCTCTCACTCAAGGCTAGTGTTATGCTAGTTTAGTCACAGCTCCAATTCCAGCTTTTTGGTGATTAACTGGAAATAAGCATCTTAAGGACTTTACTGCCTGGTATAGCTATAAACCCTAATCCTCAAATCTTAGCCCTTTTGAGCAGCTAGGATTATAGTCTTGAACCACTAGCACCTGGTTTGTTTTGTTCTTTGGGAAAGGGTCTTGCTATGGAACATTGGCTGGGCTGGAACTCGACATGTAGCCCTTATTAGCCTTCTCCCTTTGCTTCCCAATTACTGGAATTATAGGCATGTATTACCTCACAGGCAACTAGGATTCTGGTGACACATCCTTTAATCCTACTTGGAAGGCTGAGGCAGGAGAATCACAAACTCAAGGCTGGCTTGCCTAACTTTTTAGGTGTAGATCCTATAAATAAATAAGTCAATCTAGTCTACCCACCCAGCACTCCTAAAATCTCCACACTCTCGCAGATCATTGTGTTGTGTTCTAAATTAAAGGATTTCTTTTCCCACTTATAAACAGACATTTCATATTATATGGAAGCATTTTGGAACCTACTTAAGGCCTCTATTTAGACGTCTTGGGCTTGGTGAGAGCCCATGGAGTGTGCTGGAGAAAAAGCTTTTTCAAACTTAGGGTTCTATTTTTGGAGGCAGCGGAATGTTCTTTCTGCTCCTTTAGGAACATTTCAACTAAAGCTTCTTACCCCTTTCCTTGGCTAGTAAGCAACAGGGTGGAAGCTCCAGGGAGCTATAGTAGTCATAGAACATCGGGCAGGGCACAGATAGGATGAACAGAAAAGGTGATAGAAGGCCGGGCGCTGGTGGCTCACGCCTGTAATCCTAGCTACTCAGGAGGCTGAGATCTGAGGATCATGGTTCAAAGCCAGCCCGGGCAGGAGAGACCGTGAGACTCCTATCTCCAATAAACCACCAGAAAACCGGAAGTGGCACTGTAGCTCAAGTGGTAGAGCACTCGCCTTGAGCTGAAGAGCTGAGGGATAGCGCCCAGGCCCAGAGTTCAAGCCCCACGGCCGACCAAAAAAAAAAAAGAAAAGGTGATAGAACTACGTAACATTAAAATATGGAAAAATAAAACCAGGTGCCAGTGGCTTATGCCTAGCAACTCAGGAGGCTGAGATCTGAGGATCACAGTTCAAAGACAGCCTGGGCAGGAAAATCCTTGACTCTTATCTCCAATTAATCATAGAAAAAGCTGGAATAGGTATTGTAGCTCAAAATGGGAGAGTGCTAGTCTTGAGGAAAAGTTGCTCAGGGCAGGGTGATGGTGGCTTACTCCTATAATCCTAACTACTTAGGAGGCTGAGATCTGAGAATCTAGGTTCAAAGCCAGCCCATGCAGGAGAGACTGTGAAACTCTCCAATAAACCACCAAAAAGACCCCAGAAGTAGCACTGTGGCTCAAGTGGTAGAGTGCTACCCTTGAGCTGAAGAGCTGAGAGACAGAGCCCAGGTCCAGAGTTCAAGCTCCCAAACCAACAACAACAACAATAACAAAAAGGAAAAATATATAATTTTGTTACAATATTTTCTTCCAACCTAAACTTTACTTCCTTAAATAATATTTCCAGTTAATTTGCTAGGGATACTCTAGCACTAGGATAAAAGAACCTATTGTAACATAGAAAATTTTTTCTTGCACTGGATTTTGGTCTGAAAGAAAGCAGTTTATAGGCTGGGAATGTGACTTAGTGGTAGAGTGCTTACCTAGTATGCATGAAGCCCTGGGGTTCCATTCCTCAGTACCACATAAACAGAAAAAGCCAGAAGTGGAGCTGTGGCTAAAGTGCTAGCCTTGAGCAAAAAGAAGCTCAGGAGCAGTGACCAGGTTCTGAGTTTTGCCATGACTGGCAAAAAGAAAAAAAAAAAAAAGAAAAGAAAAGAAAAAAAAAAGAAGAAAGTAGTTTACAGAGAAACCAAGACTTTGCTGTGTAGTAAGTAATAGGTGAGAGTTGGCAAAGTATTTATGGTCTTAAATAGTGAAGGAAAATTAATCAGCAGCCTTGAATGTCTTTTTCTGCCAAGTCTAGCACCTGTAGTACTCAGAAAATAGACTGGGAAAGTTTACCCTCAGGGAAACTTTTAATCTATTCAAGGAGATAAGACCATCCTATAAACACATAACCATTATCTGTAATCATAAATGAAGTCAGGTAAAACTCTCCAGAGGAGGGAGATGCAGGGGGGAGTAGCGTAGACAGAGCTGAGTAAGTTAATGGAAGCTGTTCTGGAAGAGATGAGTTAATAGTAGGGTTTAGAAGAAGGAAAATACAAAGCAGAATGTTATAGAAGCCTTGTGTAGTGCTAGAGCAAGGCCCTTGGTTTGAACATTGTGCCACCTGAAAAAAATTATTTGTAGCTGAGTGCTGGTAGCTCATGCCTGTAATCCTAACTACTCAGGAGGCTGAGATCTGAGGATCCCAGTTTAAGCCAGCCTGGGCAGGAAAGTCCTGAAACTCTTATCTCCAATAAACTACTCAGAAGCTGGAAATGGTGCTGTGGCTCAAGTGGTAGAGTGCTAGCCTTGAATACAAAGAGGCTCAGGGACAGCACACAAGCCAAGTTCAAGCCCCAGGACCTACAAAAAACCAAAAACCAAAAAGTTACTTGTAAATACCAAGAGTTAGAGATTTCTCTAAGGACCTGAATAGAGCCTTAAAAAATTGGGAAGTAGGGCTGGGAAGATGGCTCAGTGGTAGAGCGCTTGCCTTGCGTGCATGAGGCCCTGGGTTCAATTCCTCAGCACCACATAAGCAAAAAGAAAAAAGCTGGAAGTAGTGCTGTGGCTCAAGTGGTAGAGCGCTAGCCTTGAGCTGAAGAGCTGAGAGACAGTGCCCAGGCCCAGAGTTCAGGCCCCACAACTGGACCCCACCCCCCCAAAAAAATTGGGAAGTATTTTAAGGTAGAAGAGTGGAGGAGTTGAACAAGACAATGAGCATAAGTACAATTAGTAGACGCTGTACTATTGCTAGGAAGAGAGGAAACAGATTTTAGAACTTAAAAATCAGATCCAAGATAAACAATCCAGTAGTCAGTAAATAAATCATACCAATATAGGAAAAGTTAGGAAATGATAGAAAATAATAGAAGAAAAGTTCCTGTTTGAGGATCTTGGATTACTTATAGAGATAAGTAGGGAGTGTGGAAACTCTTTTTTTGTTTTTTTGGGTCCAGTCGTGGGGCCTGAACTCTGGGCCAGGGTGCTGTCCCTCAGCTCTTCAGCTCAAGGCTAGCGCTCTACCACTTGAGCCACAGCACCACTTCTGGCTTTTTTTTTTCTTTTTTCTTATGTGATGCTGAGGAATCAAACCCAGGGCCTCATGCATGCAAGGTAAGCGCTCTACCACTGAGCCACCTTCCCAGCCCCTGGAAACTTTTTTTTTTTTTTTTTTTGTCGGTCGTGGGGCTTGAACTCTGGGCCTGGGCACTGTCCCTCAGCTCTTCAGCTCAAGGCGAGTGCTCTACCACTTGAGCTACAGCGCAACTTCCGGTTTTCTGGTGGTTTATTGGAGATAGGAGTCTCACGGTCTCTCCTGCCCGGGCTGGCTTTGAACCGTGATCCTCAGATTTCAGCCTCCTGAGTAGCTAGGATTACAGGCGTGAGCCACCAGCGCCTGGCCCTGGAAACTTTTTATATATGTGCCAGTCTTGGGACTTGAACTCAGGGCCTAGGTACTGTCTCTTAGCAAGCACTCTATCACTTTGAATCACAGCTCCATTTCTGACTTTTTGGTGTTTAATTGAAGATTAGAGGCTCATGGACTTTCCTGTCCAGGCTGGCTTCAAATCATAATCCTCAGATCTCAGCCTTCTGAATAGCTAAGATCACAGGTGTGAGCCACCAGTGCCCAGCTGGGGATGCGGAATTTGAGTATGGAAAGACCAGGGAGTTTTATCAATAAGAATAACAAGCGGTTTCTTCCTAGGAAGCTATGAGGGATCCTGTGAGCAGCCAATACAGCTCCTTTCTTTTCTGGAGGATGCCCATCCCAGAACTGGATCTGTCAGAGTTGGAGGACCTGGGTCTCTCCGATACATCTACCTACAAGATCAAAGACAGCGGCCCTGGCAAAGTAACCGGACAAGCAACTGCAGCAGATCAGGAGAAAAGCCCTGAAGGTGATAGTCTCCTTGAATACAGCACCTTCAACTTCTGGAGAGCTCCCATTGCCAGCATCCACTCCTTTGATTTGGACTTGCTCTAAGGCTAAGACCTCTCCCATGATCTTACCTTTATTGTCTTCCCTTTGAAGTCCTTTCCCATTTCAATCTTGTTCTCTTTTCTCTATTGTGTTGGTGGTGCTGATGAATTTGCCAGTTGAATTGTATCTCTATATTTATTTATTTATTTATTTATTTATTTATTTATTTATTCATTTATTGAATGATCTGTATACTCAAATTCTCTCAAAGGCCTTCACAATGTATAGGGTTCAACCAATGGCGTAGTTGATAACAGGGATTCCTCACACTCCAAACTCCAGGATTATTAATCCTAGAAAAACAGAGTTTATGGAGAAGGTGGGGACTAAAGAGTAGTATAGTAGAGAAAAATGGAGGGTTATTTCATTCCATTTTAGTCAGCGTCAAAGATTACTCACATCTTCCTAATTCCTGCTCTAGGCCAATAAATATTTCCTCAAGGGTGAAAATGTGGAAGTTTCCAGATATTTGCTACAAAACAAGTAGGATTTCTAAAATATTAAGGTAATAAGACTTTTGCTTTTTTGAGTCTGCTCCTTCATACAATACATTTTATTCCAAAAAAAAAATTTGAGGAGAGTTTAATAAAAATGGAGGAAATAATACATCATGGAAAATGAAACTAGGGGAAAATACTGAAACATTTCAGAAATACTGAAGTACTTTCTCGAGAGAACTTAGCTTACTTACTTTACAACTTTGCCCTTATCTCTGTGCTGAAATCTAGAACTGAGGAAAAATATTTTAATTGTTAAAAAGTTACCCTTCCATTAGAACAATTTGTAAAGTTTTGACTCAGTCATGTAACAGAGGGTTTGGTCTTTAATATGTCTCCCCACCTCTCCCTGAATTTTCAATATATAATACTGATCAATGGGTCTCAGGCCCTATACCTTGTTTCCCCTCCCCTTCCAAAATATTGCTGCTGATTTGTGCTGCCATTTACTCATTTATTTAATAAAGACATTAAATCCCAAGGCTGGATTCTTGTTGTCTCTTTCTTCCCACAGGGAAACAGTACACACCCAGAAATTGCTCCTAACTACACACACACACATAGCATATACATTTATCTTTCTAATATTCTGCTTTGAGGAAGAACAATTTGAATAGCATTTATACATTATATGGTGCATTTCAAGTTGAACAGGTAGGTAACAAAAAGTGAGTTCAATTTAAGATTAACATAGTTAAAGTAGAAAGTTCTGCTTGCTTATAGTACCAACAGGTTTGAAGTAGTAATTTTCTTTCTTTCTTTCTTTCTTTTTTGGTCCATCCTTGGGGCCTGAACGCTGTCCCTCAGCTCTTCAGCTCAAGGCTAGCGCTCTACCATGTGAGCCACAGTGCCACTTTCAGCTTTTTCTGCTAATGTGGTGCTGAGGAATCAAACCCAGGGCCTCATGCATGCAAGGCAAGCATTCTACCACTGAGCCACATTCTCAGCCCCTCAAGTAGTAATTTTCTTAGGTGCCTAAGAAACTTATTTGATCAAATGTTATGTGCTTCTTTCTTTCTTTCTTTCTTTCATCAGTTGTGGGGCTTGAACTCTAGGCCTGGGCACTGTCCCTCAGCTCTTCAGCTAAAGGCTAGTGCTCTACCACTTGAACCACAGTGCCACTTCTAGTTTTCTGGATTTATTGAAAATAAATTTATTGGGGGCTGGGAAAGTAGCTCAGTGGTAGAGTGCATGCCTTGCAAGCATGAGGCCCTGGGTTCGATTCCTGAGCACCACATAAACAGAAAAAGCCGGAAGTGGCGCTGTGGCTCCAGTGGTAGAGTGCTAGCCTTGAGCTGAAGAGCTGAGGGACAGCACCCAGACCCAGAGTTCAGGCCCCATGACCGGCAAAAAAAAAAAAAAAGAAAAGAAATTTATTGGAAATTAGAGCTTCACAGAGTTTCCTGCCTGGGCTGGCTTTGAATTGCAATCCTCACACCTCAGCCTCCTGAGTAGCTAGCATTACAGGCATACACCACCGGGCCCTGGCTATGTGCATATTTCTCACCTCATTCCAAAAGACTATTTGGAATTTACAAATAGTTTTTTTCAGGGCTGGGAAGGTGGCTCAGTGGTAGAGTGCTTGCCTAGCATGCATGAAACCCTGGGTTCGATTCCTCAGCAACATATAAACAGAAAAAGTTGGAAGTGACACTGTGGCTCAAGTGCTAGAGCTCTAACCTTGAGCTGATGAGCTGAAGGACAGCACCCAGGCCCAGAATTCAATCCCATGACTGCCAAAAAAAAAAAAAAAAAAAAAAGCAAATGAAAAATATAGTTTTCCGGGGCTGGGAAGGTGGCTCAGTGGTAGAGTGCTTGCCTTGCATGCATGAGGCCCTGGGTTCGATTCCTCAGCACCACATAAGCAAAAAGAAAAAAAGCCGGAAGTGGCGCTGTGGCTCAAGTGGTAGAGCGCTAGCCTTGAGCTGAAGAGCTGAGGGACAGCGCCCAGGCCCAGAGTTCAGGCCCCACAACGGGACCAAAAAAAAAAAATATATATAGTTTTCCTACTACATGAAAGGCACAGCCAGACAATAGAATATTCACAGGAATGAGAGAAGAACATAACCCATATGGAAAGTATACTTTTTTCTTTTTTTGTCAGTTGGGATTGAACTCAGGGCCTGGGCACTATCCTTGAGCTTTTACTCAAGAGTAGCTAGCTACCATTTTAAGCCACAGTTCCATGTCTGGCTTTGAGATGGCTAGTTGGAGATTAAAGTCTCATGGAGGGGCTGGGAAGGTGGCTCAGTGGTAGAGTGCTTGCCTCAAATGCATGAGGCCCTGGGGTTCCATTCCTCAGCACCACATCAACAGAAAAAGCAGAAGTGGCGCTGTGACTCAAGAGCATTAACTAACCTTGAGCTGAAGAGCTGAGGAACAGTGCCCAGGCCCAGAGTTCAATCCCCATGACTGACAAAAAAACAAAACAAAAACTGTCATGGAGCCGCGCGCACCAGAAAACCAGAAGTGGAACTGTGGCTAAGTAGTACAGTGCTAGCCTTGAGCAAAGAGCTCAGGCCCTGAGTTCAAACCCCATGACCGACCCCCCCCCAAAAAAAAGAGAACAGAACTTAGAAGGGGAGACTTGTAATATTTCCTAATGTCCACCCTCAACAATCAAATATGTCTACATAGATAGGTACATCCTGGAAGCAGAAAAGGTAAATGACAGGTCCTTTGCTGACTGCTCACGGAAGTCATGGAACTTGTGGAGATGAGGATCGACTATGTAGTAGGTGAAGTGACAAGGAACTTTGAACCCATGGGCCATCCTCTTGCAGGGCCCAGGACAGGCAGGTCTCGGGAGTCCCTGACAGCTTGCTGCAGGGCGCTTCTATGGAGGCTGTACAAGGAAGTGTGTCCCTCAGGCTGCACAGCCTGCCTCACTCGCAAAGCCAGGGATGTCCCGAATACTACCACCCAGGGTTGGGACAAAGAAGGTGTTCCCCCTCAGTCAGCCCTCCCCCTCCCCGCTCCCCCGGGGAGCTCAAAAGACCCCGGGTGGATCTTCCGTGGAGGTTCCCAGGCTCTTAGCGCCAAAATCACCACCGCGGCCCGTCCCCTGCCGGATCTACATTCACGTGAGAGCGTAATCAATAACCCTCCGCCACAGCAAATAGTCCCATCCAGAGGCGACCCTCACGCTCTTTCCCCAGGGCTTAGGCGGCCTCAAGGAGATAAGAAATGAGCCTCGAGGGTGCTTCGTCAGTCCCCTTCCAAGGGAAACGTGAGCCTTCTCTGCAGTTCCCTTCCACAGATTCTTCCGCCGAGGCATTGGCTGCGCCTCCACTTCCGGGACCGCCATTTTGATGCCTCCATTTCTCCACGCGGGGGGGGGGGGAGGCCCCCAAAATATGCATATATGAAAAAAAGCCAAAAAACAAAAAGCAGCCGTCACTGACAGGGAGTCTTAACTAGAGAGAGAAACAGGACCAAACTGGCGGGCTCGGTGACAGCGAAGCTGGCAGCGCCCCGGACGAGGAGGTGAGGGGGAAGAAGAGATGCGTGGAGACGGGAGGGAGGGAGGGCGGGAGAGCGGGAGGGAGGCCAGGGGCGGACTGGACCGGCCGGGGCAAGGACCGCTCCCCAGCCCGGCCCCAGACTGGTGGGGGCCGACCTGCCGACACCCCCCCCCCCACCCCTCGGGGGAGGGAGACGGAGGAAGGGGATGCAGTGGAGAGGAAGGGGAGGGGACTGGAAGGAGGTGAGGTAGGGGGTGGGTGCAAGACCTGGGGCCGGGGAGCTGGACCGAGGGAAGCCCAAGGACACGGAGGTGACCACTAGAGGGCGGCGCGGAGCAGGCCAGGCCGGAGGGGCGGGGTGGGGGCTGCAGGGGCTCCCACCTTAGTGCTCCCGGATGCATACACTGACCCTCCTCTTTTGCTACGAAAATCTAGGTGTGAAGCAGTGAGGGGGTTGTGATAGAGGAGCAGACGGAGACCCCTTACGCTCTGGTTTCAGGAATAATTTGAGCATTTAGCCAGCTCTGTAATCTGAACCCGAGCGATCCTGGCCCCACCCTCAGTGCTTGCACAGTTGTTTGTGCAGCTAGCCGCCCAGTGGGAACTTACACAGCTGCAAAAAAAAAAAAAAAAAAAAGTCGTTTCCATGGATTCTGCAATTGTTTCCCCTCTCTAATTTTCTCCTATTCTTACAGATTTCCTTGAACCATCACTCTGTTCTTCTCCCTCGTCCCATAAAGGTTCTTTTCTACTGTCTTCTGTCTGTCTCACCATCTATTGAAAAGGACATTCTGCAGTCTACCTTGAACAATTTTAACTATTTTTTTGATGATCTGTAACCATATTTTCATGGTACCATTCGATCCACCCTAGACCAGGAGAGATTATCTTTTCTTTTTTCTTTTTTTTTTGACCAGTCATGGGGCCTCAACTCTGGGCCTGGGCACTGCACTGTCCCTCAGCTCTTCAGCTCAAGGCTAGTGCTTTACCACTCGAGCTATAGCATCATTTCTGGCCTTTTCTGCTTATGTGGTGCTGAGGAATGGAACCCAGGGCCTCATGCATGCAAGGCAAGCACTCTACCACTGAGCCACCTTCCCAGCCTGAGAGATGATCTTTAACAACATTTTCCAACGCGTTTTTGATAAAGACAACTATCTTACTCCAAGTTATTATGTAAACAAAAGTAATTACTCTTTGATAATAGAGTGCTGTGTTGGCTCAAATACTTCATAGTTATTAAAACACACTTACTGGAAGTTCTTGTGTTTTTATTAGGGAGGTGGAATGGGTGCTTTGTTATTTTATTCACAGGACCTATGAGGCAGGGCTAGGGGTAGAGATAGCTCAGTGGTAGCTTGTAGTGCTTTCCTGAGGCCCTTGACTCAATCACCAGAATGGGTGGGGGAGGACAGAGAGAGGGGAGAATGCTACACATTACACCAAGTGGTTTATTTATTTATTTATTTATTTATTTATTTTTGCTAGTCCTGGGGTTTGAACTCAGGGCCTGGGCTCTGTCCCTGAGTGCCTCTGTGGTCAGGGCTACCACAGCACCACTTTCAGCTTTTTCTGTTTATGTGGTACTGAGAAATCGAACCCAGGGTTTCATGCAGGTTAGGCAAGTACTCTACCACTAAGCCACATTCCTGGCCCAGGTTTTATTTATTTTTTATTTTTTGTTTTGTTGGTCGTGGGGTTTCAACTCAGTATGGGCCGTGTCCCTCAGCTCTTCAATTCAAGGCTAGTGCTCTACCATTTGAGCCACAGTGCTACTTCCGGCTTTTTCTGCTTATGTGGTGCTGAGGAATTGAATCCAGGGCCTCATGCATGTGAGGCAAGTACTCTACCACTGAGCCACCTTCACAGTCCCTTGTTTTCTTATTTGATAGAAGTGAAAGTAAATCCACTAAAGGAAAATGTTTTCTATTTGTTAGTAAAATTGTCTAGATTTTTCTCTTGAGATAGGGTACTGGGAGAATGACTGGGAGAGTCCCACTGCCCCCAACATTATTACTTAAAAATGCATTTTACTTTTACTTCAGATAGGTACTTCAGGTTAAATCCAGAGTAACTTAGCCAGTTGCCAGTAGTTCATACCTATAATCTTAGTTACTCAGAAGACTGAGATCTGACAATCCAAGGTTCAAGGCCAGCCTGGGCAGACAAATCTTCACCATTCTTATCTTCAGTTAACCAGGGAAAAGACAAGTCAAATGGCAAAGCACTCAGAGCCCTAGGCCCTCAGTTTAAGCCCCAATAGCAGCGCGCGCGCGCGCGCGCACACACACACACACACACACACACACACACACACACACACACACACACACACACACACACACACACACACACACACACACACACACACACACACACACACACACACACACACACACACACACACACACACACACACACACACACACACACACACACACACACACCAAAAAGACAAAACAAAAAAACAACCCCATTACTTGGAGGGCACTGGTGGCTCACATCTGTAATTCTAGCTACTTAGGAGGCTGAGATTTGAAGCCAGCCCAGACAGGAAAACCCATGAGACTCTTATCTCCCAATTAATTACTAGAAAACTGGAAGTGGCCCAGTGATAGAGTGCTAGCTTTGAGCACAAAAGCTTAGGGACAGCTCCAAGGCCTAGAGTTCAAGCCCCACGACCAACAAAAAAAGGTTACCCAGTAACTTGGGAAAGAGCAAGAAAAGAACACATTTCTAAGATGCTCTTTTATACCAGGGTGATGGACATAAGGGCCTATTTACATTCTAACTTCAAAGTTTAATTATATCTCTGTATAGGCTTCCCAGCTGGGCACAATGGTTTATGCTTGTAATCTTAGCTGCTTGGGAGGTAGAGATCAGAAGAATGATTTGAGGCCAAGTAGGGTGTGGTGGTGTTCATTTGTAATCCTCACCTGTGAGGGTGGCATAAAATAGGATCACAGTCCAAGCTGTCCACAGGAAGAAATGTGAGGCCCTACTTGAAAAGCAACTAAATCAAAAAGGGTTGGCTCAGGTGGTAGAGTTCCTGTCTAGAAAGCACAAGGCCCTGAGTTCAAATCCTAGTAATACAAAGGAAAAAAAAGTCTTTTTCATGGCTTAAAGAATGAGATTGCAGATGAGTTTTGTGGCACAAGCTTGTACAGCACTTAAGAGAAGCAAAAGGGATTAAGAGTTGCCTTCATATAGGTACTTAGTGCTTTTTTTTGTTGTTGGTCGCGGATCTTGAACTCTGGGTCTGGGTGCTGTCCCTTAGCTCTTCAGCTCAAGGCGAGCACTCTACCACTGGAGCCACAGTGCCACTTCCAGTTTTCTGGTGATTAATTGGAGATAAGAGTCACATGGACTTTCCTGCTAAGGCTGGCTTTGAACCATGATCCTCAGATCTCAGCCTCCCGAGTAGCTAGGATTGCAGACGTGAGCCACCAGTGCCTGGCGATAGTGCTTTTTAAAACTCGTATGTATGGATCAGTTGGTACACTGCTAGCCAATGAATAAATGTAGCAGCAGGTACTCACTTTGAATCCCAGTCTTGGGCCTGAAAGAAAATGATCTCCTCCCTCCCCAGTCCTAGGGCTTAAACTCTGGGTCTGGGCACTGTCTCTGCACTCCTTTTGTTTAAGTCTAGTGCTCTACCACTTTGAGCCACAGCACCACTTCTGGCTTTTTCTGTGATTAATTGGGGATAAGAGTCTCCTAGGCAGGTGCCAATGGCTAACACCTGTAATCCTAGCAACTCAGGAGGCTGAGACCTGAGGATCGCAGTTCAAAGCCAGCCCAGGCAGGAAAATCTGTGAGACACTTATCTACATTTAACCACCTGAAAACCAGAAGTGGCACTGTGGCTCAAGTGGTAGAGTGCTCACCTTGAGCTGAAGAGCTGAGGGACAGGGCCCAGGCCCACAGTCCAAGCCCAATGACTGACCAAAAAAAAAGAAAAAAGTCTCATGGACTTTCCTACCCAGGTTGGCTTTGAACTGTGATCCTCAGATCTTAGCCTCCTGAGTAGTAGTAAGATTATAGGTGTAAGCTATGGGTGCCCAGCTAAAAGATACTATTTGGGGGTCCGGTCGTGGGGCCTGAACTCTGGGCCTGGGCGCTGTCCCTCAGCTCTTCAGCTCAAGGCTAGTGCTCTACCACTTGAGCCATAGTACTACTTCTGGCTTTTTTCTTTTTGCTTGTGTGGTGCTGAGGAATCGAACCCAAGGCCTCGTGCATGCAAGGCAAGTGCTCTACCACTGAGCCACCTTCCCAGCACTAAAAGATGCTATTTGTAAGTCAGATATCACTACCACTAAATGGCAACTGATCTAAATATGACCTCTCTCTGTCTCCACCCCAACCCCCTCCCCCCCCCCCCCCCCCCGGCACATATGCCACCTTGGGGCTTGAACTCTGGGGGCTTGGGTGCTGTCCCTCAGCTCTTCTGCTCAAGGCAAGTGCTCTACCCCTTAAGCCACAGCATCACTGGAGATAAGAGTCTCATAGATTTTCCTGCCCGGGCTGGCTTTTAACTGTGATCCTCAGATCTCAGCCTCCTGAGTATCTAGGATTACAGGCGTGAGCCACTACTGCCCGACTTCTTTATTTGTTTGTGTGTTGGTCCTGGGGTTTGAACTCAGGGCCTGAGCACTGTCCTTGAGTTCTGTTGAAGCTGAAGACTAGAGTTCTAGCCTGGGAAGGTAGCTCAGTGGTAGAGTGCTTACCTAGCATGCATGAGGCCCTGGGTTCGATTCCTCAGCACCACATAAGCAAAAAGAAAAAAGCCGGAAGTGGTGCTGTGGCTCAAGTGGTAGAGTGCTAGCCTTGAGCTGAGGGACAGCACCCAGAGTTCAGGCCCCACGACTGGACCCCCCCCAAAAAAAAAAAAAAAAAAAGACTAGAGTTCTACCACTTTAGCCACAGCTCTACTTCTAGCTTTTTTGTTGTTGTTGTTGTTCATTTTATAAATAAGAGTATCACAGACATTTCTGTTTGGGCTGCCCTTGAACTAGGATTACAGGCATAAACCACTGTTGGCTGACTGCCCTGGAAGTCTTGATCCTAGGTTGCAAGAATTACAGGCATCCACAGTTATATTCAGCTGTTTTTTTTTTTTTTGTTGTTGTTGTTGTTTTAAGACAATTTTCTTAATTATCAAAATGATCCTACATGAAATGTCAATTATCATACATGTACAGAGTACAGAGTAGGCATTCAGGTTTGTGTATCAGTTCCTATGCAAATGAATCACTTGACCATCTTCAGCTCATTTAATTGCTTGATGTCTAAACTCTGTGATAGTCATGGTTTTAGAAAACCCATTCCATTCTGGTGCAGAAAGAATGGCAGAGTAGAACAGTACTCATCCACATTGGACATTCTTGCCAAATGGCCCAGGTTGGCCTCTGTCTTCCTTGCCTCCATCTCCCAAACACTGAAATTACAGGCATTTGCTACCACACCCAGCTCTTTAATACCTTTGTCAGATAATTGTAGGTTTGCTTTGATGCTGCATCAAAACTTGAAAAATGGTCTTTTTATTTGTGGTGCTAGCAATCAAACCCAGGGCCCTGCATGCAAGATAAGCACTCCACCACTGGACTACATTTGGTTGTGCGGCCTGAACTCTGGGCCTGGGCGCTGTCCCTCAGCTCTCCATCTCAAGGCTAGTACTCTACCACTTGAGCCACAGTGCTTTTTCTGCTTATGTGGTGCTGAGGAATTGAACCCAGGGCCTCATGCATGAAAGGCAAGCACTCTACCACTGAGCCACCTTCCCAGCCCTGGACTATATTCTGTGCTAGATTTTTCTTTTTTCTTTTTTTTTTGGGTCCGGTCGCGGGGACTGAACTCTGGGCCTGGGCGCTGTCCTTCAGCTCTTCAGCTCAAGGCTAGCGCTCTACCATTTGAGCCACAGTGCCACGTCCGCTTTTTTCTTTTGCTTATGTGGTGCTGAGGAATTGAACCCAGGGCCTCAGGCATGCAAGGCAAGCGCTCTACCACTGAGCCACCTTCCCAGCCCCCCTGTGCTAAATTTTTCTTAAAAGTTAGTTACAAGAGGGAAGCGAGGATGAGAGGAGGGGGGACATTATATGTATATATGGACATGTCATATGAACCCCCCCTTGTATAACTTATTTATGCTACTAAAAAAGCAGACAAAATAAAAAGGGAATAAAAATTAGTTGAAATGAGAAATTGGAAATCATATCAATGAACTTTTGTACTCTGTACTCCAAAGCACTTTGTCAACAAGTATTGGTCTTTGGAAAAGCATTGGCTTACAAAATTGTGTAATTCCAAATGTTGATTCATTTCATTTCATTGTACAGTATCAAAAATCACATTACTATCACCACTAATTCTGTCAAAAGTCTTTAGTAGTAAGCTATCAAGCTCATGATGGTAGATTCAAGTTTTCTAAAAAACATTTTGGGAATTGAGCAGTTTGAACTCAGAGCTTTGTGCTTGCTAGGCGGGTGTTCTACCTCTTGAGTCATACTCCCAGCCTTTTTTCACTATATTTTTCAGATGTGTCTTGTATTTTGCGAGCTAGCCTCAGCTCATGCTCCTCCTACATATGCTTCCCATGTAGTTGTAGCTAGAATCATAGGTACAGGCTACCACACCCTGCTTATTTGTAGAGATAGGTAGTCTCAAAGACTGAAAGAGGTGAGGGTCTCACTAACTCTTTGCCTGAGCTGCCCTTGAAGTCCTGATTTCTACCTCCTAGGTAGTTGCGATTACAGATATGAGCTGCTGCACTGGATTTGGTGTCTTTTTGCTTTGGGCAGTACCGAGGTTTAGGCTCAGGGCCTTGTTGCTCAGGGCTGGCATTCTACTACTTGAACCACAATCTCTAGTCCCTGTTTTTTCTTGACTGTGTTTGAGATAGGTTTATATTTCCTGCCTGGAAATGGGCTTAAACCGAAATTGTATCTACTGTAGGCTTCCCATTGTTTCTGAGATCACAGGCACATGCCAGGGAGTTCAGCTTCGCCCTCAACCCATAGCTTGAGTGAACCTTTCTGCATGTATTGGCTTCAAACCACTGTCCTCCAGATCTTAGTTTCCCACAGGAGCATGTTTTTTGTTTTTTGGGGTTTTTTTTTGGCTGTTACTGAGGCTTGAACTCAGGGTGTAGGCACCATCTCATACTTTCCTACCTGAGTTTCCTGCCTGGCTTTGAACTGGGAGCCTCAGATCTCAGTTTCTTAGTTTCTTAGTTTCTGTTTTCTTTTTCTTTTGTTCTTTTCTTTCTTTCTTTCTTTTTTTTTTTGGTGGTAGGGCTTGAACTCTGGGCCTGGGCACTGTCCCTCAGCTCTTCAGCTCAAGGCAAGTGCTCTGCCACTTGAGCCACAGTGCCACTTCCAGTTTTCTGGTAGTTAATTGGAGATAAGAGTCTCACGGACTTTCCTGCTGGGGCTGGCTTTGAAACTGTGATCCTCAGATCTCAGCCTCCTGAGTAGCTAGGATTACAGGTATCAGCCACTAGCACCCAGCTCTTTTTTTTTAAAGAAAGTAAAAATGGGGGCTGGGAAGGTGGCCCAGTGGTAGAGTGCTTGCCTTGCATGCATGAGGCCCTGGGTTTGATTCCTCAGCACCACATAAGCAAAAAGCCGGAAGTGGCGCTGTGGCTCAAGTGGTAGAGCGCTAGCCTTGAGCTGAAGAGCTGAGGGACAGCTCCCAGGCCCAGAGTTCAGGCCCCACTACCGGACCCCCCAAAAAAAAAAAAAAAAAAAGAAAGAAAGTAAAAATGGTTCTTTCTATGTAGCCCAGACCAGCCTCAAACTCTTGATCCTCCGGCTTCTATCTCCTGAGTGTCCACCTCTGTTAGTCATTCTTTCATATAAAAATGGAGTGATAGCCAGGTACCATTGGTGCACACCTGTAATCCTAGCTACTTAGGAGGCTGAGATCTAAGGTTCACAGTTTGAAGCCAGCCCAGGCAGGAAAACCTGTGAGACTCTATCTCCAAGTAAGCACCAAAAGATCCAGAAGAGCTGTGGCTCAAGTGATAGAGCTCTAGTCTACAGCACAAAAGCTCAGGTACAGGGCCCAGACCAGTGCCAGTGGCACATGCCTGTAATCCTAGCTACTCAGGAGGCTGAGGAAAATCCATAAGACTCTTATCTCCAATAAACCACTAGAAAACCAGAAGTGGCTCAAGTGGTAGAGAGTTCGCCTTAGCTAAAGAGTGCAGAGAGAGCACCCAAGCCCAGAGTTCAAGCCCCACCACCAACAAAATTGAATAAATAAAAATAAAATAAAAAATACTAATGGTGCTAAGTAATAAAAGAAGTTACTTCAGTTTGCAACTTAATTGCACAATCCTGTTTCCCAAGAAACCTGTTGTATTTTGGCATGCAGAAGTGCTTTATATTTTATTTCCCTTTCTGTTACAGGAATTATAAACACTCATTTGGATGTTAATTTAATAAAGGGCTGAGAAGGTGGCTCAGTGGTAGAGCGCTTGCTTTGCATGCATGAGGCCCTGGGTTCAATTCCTCAGCACCACATAAGCAGAAAAAAAAAAGCCAGAAGTGGCGCTGTGGCTCAAGTGGTAGAGCGCTAGCCTTGGGATAAAGAGCTGAGGGACAGCGCCCAGGTCCAGAGTTCAGGCCCCCAATCCCCAACCCCCCCCCCAAAAAAAATAAATAAAGTTAGTAATGTTTACTATTGCGTCCAGGATATTCTGAAGTAGAATTGGCCTCCCAGCCCCTCTTTCTCAAAGAACATGCCAGTAAAGAATACAGTAAGTGGGGGGTGGGGAGAGGATGGGAAGGGATGGGAAGGGGAAATAAAGGAGGAGGCTACAATGTTTGATAAGAAATGTACTCATTATCTTGCCCATGTAATTGTAACCCCTCTGTACAGTATTTGCACAATAAAAAATAAAATAAAAACATAAGTAGAAAAATAAATAGAAGACAAGTAAATAAAAACATTTCCAAAAATGAAAAAAAAAAGAAAAAAAGAATACAATAAGTTTGTTTCACAACTTGATTTCTGCTAAAACACAAGCAATCCTAACAGTGAAAAAGGCAGATAATGTTTTGTCCTATGCATCCCTGAAAGACTGTGAATTGGTCCATGAACCAGATTTTAACTGCTAGCTTAAGCCGATGAGTATTTAACTACTAGGAATTTGCCCTCTATACATTTTGGTCCTTATTATATCAGTATATCACAGTTATATTTAAAAAAAAAAAGATGGGGGCTGGAAGGTGGCTCAGTGGTAGAATGCTTGCCTTGCATGCATGAGGCCCTGGGTTCAATTCCTCAGCACCATATAAGCAGAAAAACCTGGAAGTGGTGTTGTGGCTCAAGTGGTAGAGCGCTAGCCTTGAGCCGAAGAGCTGAGGGACAGCGCCCAGGCCCAGAGTTCAGGCCCCATGACCAAAAAAAAAAAAGATAAAAATTTAGAGCCTTTGATGTATCCTATTCCATTGTGGCATCTAAAGACCTATACACCTCCAGAAAGAAATGAGGGGCAAGAGTATACCTCAGAGAGCGTTTGCCTAACAAATGAGAGGCTCTGGTTGGATCCCTGGAACAGGAGGGGAAAAAGTAAGCTAGGCTCCCATGGTTTATGCCTTAATCCTAGCTACTCAGAAGGCTGAGATCTGAGGATCAGGTTTGAAGCCAGCCTGGGTAGGAAAGTCCATGAGGGTCTCATTTCCAATTAAACACTAAAAAAGCCAGAAGTAGAGCTATGGCTCAGTTGGTAGAATGCTAGCCTTGAACACGAAAGCTCAGGGACAGAGCCCAGGCCCAATTCAAATCTCGGGACTGGCAATAAATCATTTGCTAATAAGGAATCTAACAATTTTCATCAAGTAAAAGCTTCACCATGGGCATCCTTTTTGCATCCTGCTTGGAACTAGGATGAATGTTTTATTACTTTGCACTCTGGGTTTTGGTTTGTTTTTTGTTTTTTGTCACTTGTGGGGCTTGAACTTGGGACCTGGGTGCTGTCCCTGAGCAGTTCAGTTCAAAGCTAGCACTCTACCACTTGAGCCATAACAACACTTCTGGCTTTTTCTTTTTTCTTTTTTCTTTTTTTGCTGGGGGGAGGGGGTCCGGTTGTGGGGCCTGAAATCTGGGACTGGGCTCTGTCCTTCAGCTCTTCAGCTCAAGGCTAGCGCTCTACCACTTGAGCCACAGCACCACGTCCGGCTTTTTTCTTTTTGCTTATGTGGTGCTGAGGAATCGAACCCAGGGCCTCATGCATGCAAGGCAAGTGCTCTACCACTGAGCCACCTTCCCAGCCCATTTCTGGCTTTTTCTATTTATGTGGTACTGAGGAATCAAACTCAGGGCTTCATGCATGCTAGGCAAGCATTCTACCACAAAGCCATATTCCCAGCCCTGCAGTGTGTGCTTTTTGTTTTGTTTTGTTTTTTCTTGGTCATGGGGCTGTACTCTGAGCCTGGGTACTGTCCCTCAGCTCTTTAGCTCAAGGCTAGCACTCTACCACTTGAGCCAGAGTGCCACTTCCAGCTTTTTCTGTTTATGTAGTGCTGAGGAATCTAACCCAGGGCCTCATGCATGCAAGGCAAGCACTCTACCATTGAGCCTCCTTCCCAGCCCTGCAGTGTGTTTTCTAAACTCCTATTCTACCATGAGTCATTTCAATGGAATGAAATTCTGTTTTATGGATTCTTTATATTAGGAAGGTTGTACTGTGTCATATGTGTGTGTGTGTATAGTACTGGTCTAGAGATTAAAAGTGAGGGAACTATTGTTTAGAATCAAAAACTTTGCCCAAATATCTGGTTTGTATTAGTTGAAATAGAAAAGAAGGGACTAGGGCTGGGAAGGTGGCTCAGTGGTAAAGCCCTGGCCTTGCATGCATGAGGCCCTGGGTTCGATTCCTCAGCACCACATAAGAAAAAAGCCGGAAGTGGCACTGTGGCTCAAGTGGTAGAGTGCTAGCCTTGAGCTGAAGAGCTGAGGGACAGCGCCCAGGCCCAGAGTTCAGGCCCCACAACCAGACCCCCCCCCCAAAAAAAAAAAAAAAAAAAAAGAAAAGAAGGGACTACCACCAGGCTCTGGTGGCTCACGCCTGTAATCCTAGCTACTCAGGAGGCTGGGATCTGAGGATCGTGGTTCAAAGCCAGCTCGGTCAGGGAAGTCCATGAGAGTCTTACCTCAAATAAACCACTTGAAAACTGGAAGTTGCACTGTGGCCCAAGTGGTAGAGTGCTCGCCTTGAGCTGAAGAGCACAGGGATAGTGCCCAAGCCCAGAGTTCAAGCCCCATGACCGACAAAAAAAAAACAAAAAAGAAGGGACCACTTGACAGTCTGCTTGTGTGTGTGTGTGTGTGTGTGTGTGTGTGTGTGTGTGTGTGTGTGTGTGTGTGTCTGTGTGTCGTCTGTGTGTCTGTGTGTCTGTGCCTGCATGCCTGCCAGTCCTGAGTCTTGGACTCAGGGCCTGGGTACTGTCCCTTAGCTTTGTTTGCTCAAGGCTATCACTCTACCACTTGAGCCACAGCGCCACTTCTGGCTTTTTCTGTTTATGTGGTACTGACAAATCGAACCCAGGGCTTCTTGCATGCTATGTAAGCACTCTACCACTAAGCCACTTTCCTGGACCCAAGACAGTCTACTTGAGATGTATCATGTACACATGCATTTATTATATAAGAAGTCTTCTAAAAACATTTTATAGGCTTATTTCCTTTTGTTTGAATTTTAGCCACCCAAAACCTTTTGTTCCTATGCATAAAGATGTCTTTGGTGGACTTGGGGAAGAGGTTGTTAGAAGCAGCAAGAAAAGGCCAAGATGACGAAGTAAGAACATTGATGGCAAACGGTGCCCCATTCACCACAGACTGGGTAAGATTAGCAGAAATGTCTCTTAATTGTTTTCAAAAATGTGCTTTTACCATCCTTTGTCTCTTCTTTTCTTTTTTTCTCTTTTTGTGCTGGTACTAGGGCTTAAACTAATGCCCTCCTTCACTTTTATCTCCAATTAACCAGTGAAAACCTAGAATTGGGGCTGTGGCTCAAAGTAGTAGAGTTCCTGCCTTGAGTGGAAAAAGCTCAGTGACAGTGTCCAGGCCCTGAATTCAAGCACGCCAGTACCAGCACGCACTGCAAAAAAGTGCTGCATAAATAAGGAAAAGGGAGGGAAGTTTCTACCTCCCTTTTCCACCTCTTCTCCGCCCCCCTCCCAAAAAAAAAGGTTTTTGTGAAGTTCATGGATTTTGTCATTTTAACAAAGATGTTAATAATGTTAATGAACAAATGAACTCTATTGTGGAGGTAATTAATTAATAACTTCAGAAGGCACAGGTTCTGCCAGGCACCAGTGGCTCACGTCTTAGCTATTCAGGAGGCTGAGATCTGAGGATCACAGTTCAAAACCAGGCTGGGAAGGAAAGTCTGAGACTCTTATCTCCAATTAACCACCTGAAAACTGGAAGTGGCTCAAGTGGAAGAGTGCTTGCCTTGAGCTGAACAGCTTAGGGACAGCACCCAGGCCAAAAGTTCAAGCTGTATGACTGACCAAAAAAAAGAAGGCACAACCTCTTAGCAAAAAGAGTTGAAAGAAATCTATGAGATGAGCATTTCTATAAATAAACCTTTAGGAAGCAATATGAATTAAATTCGGTCAGGCATGGAGGCTGAGTCTAAAGTGAACAGATTAAAGAGCAACATAAGGAAAGAGACAGATATGTGTGCAGAACGGATGCTGATGGATAACTTTTACAAGGGTTGCAGAGATGGTATACAAACTTAACTGCTGTCAGAACACCATCTCTAAATTTTTGGTGCCTCTTCATCTCATCATTTTTTTTGCTCTGCTTTACTGTAGCAACAAACTTCTATTCCAGGCAATTTTCACCCTGAATTCCACATAACTTCCAGTAACCAGTCTTTTCCTGAGGATCATTGGAGTCTGTCTTTACCCCTGACTCAGAATGTTCTTTTCTTTACCCTTTCCTTTCCTTTTCTTTTCAAATCCTTTTTTTTTATTTATGTGAATTCAGTAAATAGTTTTATGCTGATCATTGTTTTCTGGTTCTGGGGCTTGAACTCTGGGCTCATTATGCTCAAGGCAAGCTCTCTATCACTTGAGCCACAGTGCTACTTCCAGTTTTTTCTGTTATTAATTGGAGATGATTCTCAAGGACTTTCCTGTCCAGGCTGCCTTTGAACTGTGATCCTCAGATCTCAGCCTCCTTAGTAGCTAGAATTACAGCCATGAGCACTTATGCCCAACTCTGATCATTGATTTAAAACTAAGTTTGGGATATTTGGTTGCCACTGAGGTGAATGGGAAAAGGTGAGGCTTCTTAACCCTTTATTAACTTCAGGTTAATGCATAGGATTTTAAGTTTTCATCTACTGATTGTGCATCTTCAGGGCCTCCAGTCAGTACTAGAAATAAGAAGGCATCTATGGAAGTGGCGCTGTGCTCAAGTGGTAGAGCGCTAGTCTTGAGCTGAAAAGCTGTGGGACAGTGCCCAGGCCCAGAGTTCAAGCCCCATGACCAAAAACAACAACAACAAAAGGCATCTATGTATTTACTAACTTTAAGCTGAGTAGAACGTTAATCCCTTAACTCAAGGACCTTAAGAGGCAGACCAATGACAAAAGGCTGCAGCCATGAGAATTTATATACCTCATTGGGATGCCCTCAGAGATCAAGACCTGTGTGGAAACCCAGGTCTCCATTAGAAATAATAATTGTTGACATGTGCTGGATGGCTCCTGCCTGTAATCCTAGCTACTCAGGAGGCTGAGATCTGAGGATTAAGATTCAAAAAGCTAGTCAAGGGCAGGAAAGTCCATGAGGGTCTTATCTCCAGTTAACCACCAAAAAAGCCGAAAGTAGAACTGTGGCTCAAATTAATAGAGTGTTAGCCTTGAACAAAAAGCTTAGGGAAGTGCCTAGGCCCTGAGTTCAAGCCCTACAACACACTCAAAATAAAAATACATTGTCTCCTTTCCTGGGTCACTTTTTTTTTTTTTTTGTCAGTCGTAGGGTTTGAACTCTGGGCTTGGGTGCTATCCCTGCACTCTTTAGCTCGAGGCGAGCACTCCACCTCTTGAGCCACAGCGCCACTTCTGGTTTTTAGTGGTTTATTGGAGGTAAGAGTCTCATAGAGTTTCCTGCTCAGGCTAGCTTTGAACCGTGATCCTCAGATCTCAGCCTCCTGAGTAGCTAGGATTACAGGCTGAGCCACCAGTGCCTGGCTCTCCTGGGTCACTTTTGATTCCTGGGAACTAGGGCTCAGGCAAGCATCCCAGGCCAACACACGACTCAGATCCACCAGTTGTCCTGAGTGGGCTTTTGATGGCCCATCTGACATTAGCCGACCAAGGACAACTGGGTTCAGACTTCCAGACTGTGTAGGGAAGGCTAGAATGAAATCAAAGCTCCTGCTAGCTCACCTCACACCTCTGAAGAAACCAGACTGGTACAGGTGAAACTGCGAGTAGACTTGGCCTAGAGGACCTTTGCAGCTGTGCTCCCACCATAGTCCATTATGAGGGGGCTGGGTGCCTGCCAGTGTCACAGCAAGCGGGAGCCCCAGAGAAGCCCTTACATCAGCCACACCACTTGACATCATCTTAATCATGTAGCCCACACTGGCCTAGAAATTATGATCTTCCTGCTTTAGCCTTCTGTGATTACAGATGTTTGTCACTATATCCAGCTTTAGAATCTCTCTTTCTCTCTCTCTCTCTCTCTCTTTTCCCCCTTTTTTTGGTCAGTTGTGGGCTTAAACTTGGGGCCTGGGCACTCATTACCCCTGAGCTTTTTGTTCAAGGTTAATGCTCTACCACTTTGAGCCATAGTACCACTTCCAGTTTTCAGGTGGTTAATTGGAGCTGAGTCCCATATGGCCTTTCCTGCCCAGGCAAGCTTTGAACCTTGATCTCAGCCTCCAGTGCTTGGCTAGAATCTTTTTTTAATAGCCCTTTTTTTAAAAAAACAAACAAAAAAAAACCACTTTCTAAAATAACCATGGTTAAAATCTTTTTTTTTTTTTTTTTTTTTGACAGTCCTGGGGCTTGAACTCAGGCCCTGAGCTCCTTTTGTTCAAGGTTAGCTTTTCTGTTGATATGGTACTGAGGAATGGCGCCTAGGGCTTCATGCACATGAGGGATTTATCTGTCCATTACTATTTTAATTTTTTTTTTTTTTGGTTGGTCATGGGGCTTGAACTCTGGGTCTGAGCGCCCTTCCTCAGCTTTTCAGCTCAAGGTGAGCACTCTACCACTTGAGCCACAGCACCACTTCCGATTTTCTGGTGGTTTATTGGAGATAAGAGTTTCAGGGACATTCCTTCCCGCGCTGGCTTTGAACCGTGATCCTCAGATCTCAGCCTCCTTAGTAGATAGGAGTATAGGCAGGAGCCACTGGCTTCTTTAATCTTATTTGCCCAGATTGTGTCTCCATGAACAGGAACCATAGGATTCACCTTGCTGCTGTGTATCCAGCAATGTTCTAGAACTCTGCACATAATAAATATTCAATGAGTATTATTTCCTTACAGCTTGGAACATCACCCCTCCACCTTGCAGCCCAGTATGGTCATTATTCCACAGCAGAAGTGCTCCTTCGTGCAGGTGTTAGCAGGGATGCCAGGACCAAAGTGGATAGGACTCCTCTGCATATGGCTGCCGCTGATGGACATGCACACATCGTGGAACTGCTTGTTAGGGTAAAGCAAGAATAATGGCAGAGATATGTTATAGAAAATATACCACCCAACCCCACCCCTTTTTTTTTTTGGTATGTTGTGGGGCCTGAACTATGGGCCTGGGTGCTGTCCCTCAGCCCTTCAGTTCAAGGCTAGCACTCTACCACTTGAACCACAGGGCCACTTCCGGCTTTTTCTGCTTATGTGGTGCTGAGGGAATCAAATCGAAGGCCTCATGCATGCAAGGCAAGCACTCTACCACTGAGCCACCTTCCCAGCCCCCTCCTGGTTTGTTTGTTTTTTAAATAGCAGTAGGAAAATGGGCTGGGAAAGATTAGGTATAGATGACTTACAGTATTGAGTTGTACCTCTTTTTTTATAGTTGTCATGGCTATGATCATTATTTTCTAATTTTTTTTTTTTTTTTGGTCCAGTTGTGGGGCCTGAATTCTGGGCCTGGGCGCTGTTCCTTAGCTCTTCAGCTCAAGGCTAGCACTCTACCACTTGAGCCACAGCACCACTTCCGACATTTTCCTTTTTGCTTATGTGGTGCTGAGGAATTGAACCCAGGGCCTCAGGCATGCAAGGCAAGTGCTCTACCACTGAGCCACCTTCCCAGCCCTGTTTTCTGATTTTTTAAAGGGCTAAATAGATTTTATTGATTTTTTTTCTTCATTCCTTTTCTGCAGGTTTTCTGTGCTTATGCATATTTTTTTTGGCATTCAGCTCTGAAAATAATTACAACAAAAATCTGTTCTTTCCCCCTTCCTCTCCCATCTGCTATAATTTCCCAGTAATGTCCTTAGAAGACCCACTCATTGAAAGCATAATGTTTATCAGCATTTAGGAGAACTTGAGAAATGTTTTTCTCTTTGCTATTTTGTAAATGTGATCTAAATTTAAGTATGTATGATCTCTATGGAAGTCTTCTGTATCTAGTGATAGGATTTTGCACCTGTGCTGTGGTAACCAGTGTCTATTGAAATGTTGCTTTTCTATGACAGAATGGTGCAGATGTGAATGCCAAGGACATGCTGAAGATGACAGCTTTACATTGGGCTACAGAGCATCACCATCGAGATGTTGTAGAGTTACTTATCAAATATGGAGCTGATGTCCATGCTTTCAGCAAGTTTGATAAATCTGCCTTTGACATAGCGCTGGAGAAAAACAATGCTGAGATTTTGGTCATCCTCCAGGTATGGTTCTCTTTTTTATACTCCCCAAAGTATACTTCAAATAAAGTATAAAGACTTTTTTTTTGGTGGAAGTTGAATTAAAAGTGAATTTTCCACATCTTACCAATGTGTCTTAATATTATAACGCATTGCTATTAGTACTTTTATTTTTTATTAAATTTATTTCTTTTTCTTTTTTTTCTTTTTTTGGTCCAGTCGTGGGGCCTGAACTCTGGGCCTGGGTGCTGTCCCTCAGCTCTTCAGCTCAAGGCTAGCGCTCTACCACTTGAGCCACAGGGCCACTTCTGGCTTTTTTCGTTTTGCTTATATGGTGCTGAGGAATCGAACCCAGGGCCTCAGGCATGCAAGGCAAGTGCTCTACCACTGAGCCACCTTCCCAGCCCCTAAATTTATTTATTTTTCTGAAGTAGGGTCTCACTAGATAGTCCAAGCTAGCATTAGGCTCCAAGTACTCCTGCTTCAGCCTTCCCAGTACTGGGATGCCTGGTTATAAATGCATTTAAGAAGACTACAAAGCCTTGAAGGTAGTTAAAGAAGAATGTGGAAAGATTCGCTGCCCCCCATTGCAGAGGAGAGCTCTCTGAACCTCTTCATGTTCTGAAGGTTGCCTGATTGAAAAATCACTTTTTGCTTAAAAATAGACAGTCAGTTGTTGTTTTTTTTTTTTTTTATGATCAGTATTAGTGTGGAGGCAGTGGCTCAAGTGGTAGAGCACCTGCTTAGCAAGTGTAAGGTCCTGGGTTTCAACCCCAGTTCTGCCAAAGCAAACACCTTTATTTTATTTTAGAATATGCTTTCATGAAATATTCCCTTTCTCTAATGAAACTTGACTTAGAACAACATTAAAACACATAAGCCAGGCGCTGGTGGCTCATGCTTGTATTCCTAGCTACTCAGGAGCTAAGATCTGAGGATCATGGTTTGAAGCCAGCCGGGTCAGGAAAGTCTGAAACTCATCTCCAGTTAACCACCAAAAAGCCAGAAGTAGAGATGTGGTTCAAATGGCAGAGTGCTAGCCTTGAGCAAAAGAAAGCTCAGGGACAGCACCCAGGCACTGTGTTCAAGCTCCAGGACTGGCACCAAAAAAAAAAAAAATTATATTTTCTGAATGTATACCAACTGAGATGGTATTTAGCTCTAAAGCATATTGGGTGAAAAAGTCATCTCAGAATTAAAACTAGTTATGATGTTTTTTTTTCCTTTTTTTTTTTTTATTGTGAAAATGCTGAACATAGGGGTTACAGTTAAGTTACATGGGCAAGATAATGAGTACATTTCTTGGGGGCTGGGAAGGTGGCTCAGTGGTAGAGCGCTTGTCTTGCATGCCTGAGGTCCTGGGTTCGATTCCTCAGCAACACATAAAGAAAAAAGCCGGAAGTGGCACTGTGGCTCAAATGGTAGAGCGTTAGCCTTGAGCTGAAGAGCTGAGGGACAGCACCCAGGCCCAGAGTTCAGGCCCCACGACTGGACCCCCCCCCCAAAAAAAATGAGTACATTTCTTATCAAGCATTGTAGCCTCCTCCTTTGTTTCCCTTTCCCATCCGTTCTTATCTGCCCCCTGACCCCCCAACCAATCCTCCCCGCCCCCAGTTATGATGATTTTTTTTCCTTTTTTTTATTGTGAAAATGCTGAACAGAGGGTTACAATTACATGGGCAAGATAATGAGTATATTTCTTATCAAGCATTGTAGCCTCCTTTGTTTTCCTTTCCCATCCGTTCTCATCTGCCCCTGACCCCCCACCCAATCCTCCCCCCCCCAGTTATGATGCTTTTTATTCATTCATTTCTTTTTTTTTTTTTTTGAGAAAGGCTTTAAACTTGGTCTAATGCTTGCTGGCAATTGCTGGCAACTGTTGTTCTACCACTTGAGCAGGCCTCCAACCCTTTTCCATTAATTTTTTTTTTTTTTTTTGGTTGGTCATGGGGCTTGAACTCTGGGCCTGGGCGCTGTCCTTGAGCTCTTCAGCAAAAAGCAAGCACTCTACCTCTTGAGCCACAGAGCCACTTGCAGTTTTCTGGTGGTTAATTGAAGATAAGAGTCTCATGGATTTTCTTGCCCAGGCTGGATTTTAACCACGATCCTCAGATCTCAGCCTCCTGAGTAACTAGGATTATAGGCGTGAGCCATCGGTGCCCGGCTCATTAATTTCTTAAGCCAGCATTTGTATATCATAGAACAATTGGACAGAGGATACAGAACTTTTTCCCTTGAGGTACTAGGGTTTTGGATTTAGGGTATATCACTTGCTAGGGAGGAACTCTATTACTTGAGCCAAAACTCCAGCCCTCATACAAAAATTGGTAGGATATATGGCCTTGCCTTTGGAATGATCACATCAGGTCAACTGACAAAGCATTAGTGTACCATATACTATCTAGCAAAAATTAGGGGATCACAAAGGAATATTATTGATACTTAAAAGGATTGAAGTATATGTATAATTCAAACAGTGTTTTGAACAAGTAGATAGAAGTAAAAGAATTATATTCTAGGCTAGAAAAGGCAAATGAAAGACATAGAGATATGAAGAAGTATGAAGTGTTAAGAAAGAATAAATAATTATATGACCAATGAATGGCCAAAGAAGGAACAGCAAGTGTTAAGGCTTGAGAGTTAGACTGGACCCTGAATTATTATATAGGTATTAAGAATCTAATAGAAGCTTCTTTTTGTTGGGTTTTTTTTTTGGTTGTTTTTCAAAATACTTTTACTGACTAAATTTTGTTTTGTTTTGTGTTATTGGTCATGAGGCTTGAACTCTGGGACTAGATGTTGTATCTGAGCTCTTCAGCTCAAGGCAGTGCTCTACCATTTGAGCCACTTTGCCACTTCTGGTTTTCTGGTAGTTAATTGGAGATAAGAGTCTCACAGACTTTCCTTGCCCAGGCTGGCTTTGACCTATGATCCTTAGATCTCAGCCTCTGGAATAGCTAGGATTATAAGCACGAGCCTCTGGCACCCATCTACTGACTAGTTTTTGTGTATGTATTCTGATGCTGGGGCTTGAACTCAGGGCTGCACATTCTTGTTTACCATTTTCACTCAAGGCTGGTACTTTACCACTTGAGCCATACCTCCAGTTCAGACTTCTTTTTTGGGGGGGGGGGTCCGGTCATGGGGCCTGAACTCTGGGCCTGGGCACTGTCCCTCAGCTCTTCAGCGCAAGGCTAGCCCTCTACCACTTGAGCCACAGCGCCACTTCCGGCTTTTTTTTTTCTGCTTATGTGGTGCTGAGAAATCGAACCCAGGGCCTCAAGCATGCAAGGCAAGTGCTCTACCACTAAGCCACCTTCTCAGCCCTCAATATATATATATATATATATATATATATATATATATATATATATATACATATTTTTTTTTTAATTTTAATTTTTTTTGGGGGGGTCCAGTTGTGGGCCTGAACTCTGGGCCTGAGCGCTGTCCCTCAGCGCTTCAGCACAAGGCTAGCGCTCTACCACTTGAGCCACAGCGCCACTTCCGGCTTTTTTTTGCTTATGGGTGCTGAGGAATTGAACCCAGGGCCTCAAGCAAGCGCTTTACCACTGAGCCACCTTCCCAGCCTTCAAAATATTTTTATTAGAATATATTAATTGTACAAGGCAGGGTTCATTGTCATACTTCCATACATACGAGCAATGTACACCAATCAAACTCATCTCTTTCCCTTATCCATCGCTTTCCCTATCTCTCCATCTCTTTCCTTTATCTCTCCTGGTTCCCTTCTTCAATTTTACCAGGTGCTATTCTATTTTCATGCATGCATATAAAGTACTTTGCTATATTCACCCTCCTTCGTCCTCTCTATTGGTCCTTCTTTACTCCATCTGCTACCTTCCCCCCAATATAGCCTGTTTTAGTTTCTGTGATTTTTTTGGATATATCATTTGTTTGGATATTTCATTCAAAGAGGTTTTACCATGGTAATTTACATATAATTTACTAAATTTAACTTCATCTATTGCTGTCTCTTTCCCCATCCTCCCAGCTCCCTCATTGTTCAGTAGCTTTCAGTGAGTTTCCTTATGTCATCTTCATAAGAGACATGATGTATTTCAATAGTTCATCTCTTATCATTCTCTTCCTATCTTCTACTACTCCTCCAAGCCATCCCATACAGTTACATTATATATAATATAAATGTATATATATAAAGCACAAATAAATATATGCACACATATATTTACATATATATATATGCATATATATAAGTATATATATATATATAATAATCTTCTAAGTCTAAATTCCACAACTGAGTGAAAACATGCAATATTTGGCTTTTGAACTTGTCTTACCTTGATTCAACATGGTGAGCTCCAGTTTCATCTGCTTTCCTACAAATGATATAATTTTACGTTTCTTTTTGGATATGTAATAGTGGGGTTTTGTTTGTTTATTGTTCTTTTGTTGTTGTTGGTGGTGGTGAGGCCTGAACTCTGGGCCTGGCACTGTCCCTTAGCTCCAGCTCAAGGCTAGCGCTCTACCATTTGAGCTACAGCACCACTTCCGGTTTTTTCTGCTTATGTGGTGCTGAGGAAACAAACCCAAGGTCTCATGCATGCAAGGCAAGCGCTCTACCACTGAGCCACCTTCCCAGCCCCTATTCTTTCTTTTAAGACAGGATACTGCTTCTCGGGGCACTGGCAGCTCACGCTTATAATCCTAGTCACTCAGGAGGCTGAGATCTGAGGATTGGAGTTCAAAGCCAGCCAGGGCAGGGAAGTCCATGAAATCATATACCCAATTAAACACCAGAAAATGGGAAGTGAGCCGGGTGCTGGTGGCTCACGCCTGTAATCCTAGCTACTCAGGAGGCTGAGATCTGAGGATCATGGTTCAAAGCCAGCCCGGGCAAGAGAGACCGTGAAACTCCTATCTCCAATAAACCACCAGAAAACCGGAAGTGGCGCTGTAGCTCAAGTGGTAGAGCGCTGGCCTTGAGCTTGAAGAGCTGAGGGACAGCGCCCAAGCCCAGAGTTCAAGCCCCACGACCGACCAAAAAAAAAGAAAATGGGAAGTGGCACTTGTGGCTCAAGTGGTAGAGCACTTGCCTTGAGCTCCTGCCTCAGCCTCCCAAGTGCTGGGAGTATAGGTGTATGCCATCACACCCACCTTCAAGGAAGTTTTATAGTAGAGGATTGGTATGATTACATTTGTTGTTTTTAAAAGGTAATTGTTTGGAGTATGGCACACAGATTGGAGAGGGAAGACAATGCTAAATAACCATATGGTGACTTTCATTAGACTAGGCAAGCGCTGATGAGAGCTAGAACTAAGGAAGTGATGGTAAAGGATAGAAAAAGGGGCAGAGTGAAGAAGGAATTTAACAGTGCTCAGAGTGAATAATCTGTTTCAATTGAAATTCTTAGTCAAGGGGATAATTGCATATGAAAAATAGCCACTTCTGCTGCAGTTTCAGCTTTTTGTTTTCCCTAACAGATGGTTTCCCAGAGACTGGTTATTCTCTTCAACTTCCAATAATTGTTTATAGAGCCCTTTCATAACTGGGCTTTTTAAGTAGTGATCATGTTTTTATAAAAGTTCTGAAAGTAGTTGGGCACTGGTGACTCAGGCCTGTAATCCTAGCTATTCAGGAGGTTCAGATATGAGGATCGCAGTTCAATGCCAGCCCCTGGCAGGACAGTTCGTGATACTCTTATCTCCAATTAACTACCAGAAAACTGGACATGGTGCTATGGCTCAAATGGTAGAGTACTTGTCTTGAGCTGAAGAACTCAGGGACAGTGCCCAGGTACTGTCAAGCCCCACAATCAACAAAAAAATATTTTAAAAAATTAATTAGAGGGGCTGGGAAGTTGGCTCAGTGGTAGAGCGCTTGCCTTGCATGCCTGAGGCCCTGGGTTCAATTCCTCAGCACCACATAAGCAAAAAGAAAAAAATCGGAAGTGGCGCTGTGGCTCAAGTGGTAGGGCACTAGCCTTGAGCTGAAGAGCTGAGGGACAGCGCCCAGGCCCAGAGTTCAGGCCCCACAACCGGACCCAAAAAAAAAAAAAATTAATTAGATAATAGAGAAGCATCCTTTTACCAAAATTGAGCAAATATCCCTGGAAATGAAAGTACAACATATGGTACTTTAAAGTCTACTTGATTTTGAAATCTGGCACTCATTTATTTGCTCGTTATATATTCTCTTAGGAATTTCCTCCGTGGCAGAATGGAACAAGTAGTTGGACAAAACTCTAGAGAATATTTTTCTCTTTAGAGATCTCCTGCTAGCACATTGACTTGTAGATAATTGATCTCTAGTGAGGTAAATTACTTTTTAGACTATTTAGATCAATTCCGTCATATTTCAAGAAAAAAATTTCCAGAGAAGGTAAGTGAATTATCTAGAAGTTGTTGGAAATAATACATCTTTCTTTTTCTCAAGCAGAAATAAGTTTCAGAAAGCAACCTAACATCTCTGTTAACTCTGATTTAAAACACAAAACAGAAAAAACAGTATTCTTAATGAGATCTGAGCTCCCTGGGACATTGTGTGCCAGAACTAGTTCAGCTTGATAGAGCACTGGCAATTGAGGAGGTGCATTTCTGTTCAATGACTGTATAACTAAGGTTAATCAGTGTTCTGACTTTGAAATACCCTGCTTCATTTGGTAGGAAGCAATGCAGAATCAGGTGAATGCTAACCCAGAGAGAGCCAACCCTGTGACTAACCCTGTGACTGTGGCTGCTCCATTCATCTTCACCTCAGGAGAGGTAGTTAACCTCGCTAGCTTTGTTTCTTCAACCAGCACCAAAACAACCTCAGGTAATGGTCAATAACATGACATTGCTTTTAGACCTAAAATGAAGAGAACTCCAAGTTTTTCTAGAAATGAATGAATACTCTAAAGGTATGATACTCATCCTTTTTTGGGGGGGGTTGTAGGGTTTGAACTCCAGGGCATGGGTTCTGTCCCTGAGCTCTCTCGCTTAGGCCTCGTGCTCTACAGCTTTGAGCAACAACTCCACTTTTGGTTTTCTGGTGGTTGATTGGAGATAAGAATTTCATGGAGGGGCTGGGAAGGTGGCTCAGTGGTAGAGCACTTGCCTTGCATGCTTGAGGCCCTGGGTTCGATTCCTCAGCACCACATAAGCAGGGGAAAAAAAGCCGGAAGTGGCTCTGTGGCTCAAATAGTAGAGCGCTAGCTTTGAGCTGAAGAGCTGAGGGACAGCGCCCAGGCCCAGAGTTCAGGCCCCATGACTGGACCCCCCCACCAAAAAAAAAAAAAAAAAAAAGAAAGAAAGAATTTCATGGACTTTTCTGCCTAGGCTGTCTTGGAACCATAATTCTCAGATTTCAGCCTCCTAAGTAGCTAGGATTACAGGCATGAGCCACTGGTGCCCAGCTGATACTCATTGTTTTGTTAACATATTCCCAAAACAGTGCTGGGGTTAAAGGTCAAGGTAGAGCACTTGCCTAGTATGTGCAAGGCCTGGGTATAAATCCCCCCCCCCCCAAAAAAAAAAAATCCTGAACAAAAGATTTATAAAAAGCTTCTGAAGCCAAGGCACTTATTCTTTCTGGGGGAAAGGAAGATCACACATTAGGATTATACATAAAGTACTTAAGTTAAAAGTAAAATATAAGCCGGGTGCCAGTGGCTCATGCCTTTAATCCTAGCTATTCAGGAGGGTGAGATCTGAGGATCACAGTTCAAAGCTAGCCCGGGCAGGAAAGTCCATGAGTCTCTCATCTCCAGTAAACCACTAGAAAACTGGAAGTGGCCCTGTGGCTCAAGTGGTAGAGTGCTGGCCTTGAGCTAAAGAGCTCAGGGACAGCGCCCAAGCCCAGAGTTCAAGCCCCACAACCAACCAAAAAAGAAAAAGTAAAATATAGCCAAATGCTAGTAACTTGCTATCTGAAGATCATGGTTTGAAGCCAGCCTGGTCAGACAAGTTCAAAGGACTTTGATCTATAGTTAACCAGCAAAAAGCTAGAAGTGAGCTGGGCATCAGTAAAAGTGAGCCTGTAATCCTGCTCAGGAGGTTGAGATCTAAGATCATGGTTCTAAGCCAGCCCAGTCAGGCAAGTCCATGAGACTCTTAACTCCAATTGACCACCAGGAAATCAGAGTGGAGCTTTGGTTCAAAGTGGTAGAGTGCTAGCCTTGAGCAAAAGAATCTCAGAGACAGCGCTTAGGCCCTGAGTTCAAGCTCCAGAACTGGCAGAAAAATAAATAAATAAAATAAATAAGAATAAATAAATATATTCCCAGTTAAATTGTGTAACATCAAAGAAGTATCTTTTTTTTTTCATACCAGTCCTGTGCCTTGAACTCAGCCTGTGCACTGTCCCTGAGCTTTTGTTCAAGGCTAAGTGCTCTACCACTTGGGCCATAGTTGCATAGTTTAGTAGAAATAAGAATCTCACAGGCTTGTCTGTCTGCCTTCAAACCACAGTCCTCAGATCTCAGCCTGAGTAGCTAGGATTACAGGCATGAGCCACCAGTGCCCAGCTAAAGGAAGTATCCTGAATGAGGTATTATTGAAAGGCAGTTTGATAAAACTGAAGAAACAGGTATACATATAGAATTTTAGACTTCAGACAGAAATATTTATTGATTGACTAACTAGTTGCTTGACATAGGAAAAGTACTTCTCTAATAAACCTTGTTTACATGTCCATGGAATTGGAATATAATGATACTTTCTTATAAGTTTCTTGTTGAGGCTTTGTATATCAGTATAATTTTATAACAATACTTCAATAATAGCTATGAAATGACATAGTGTTGGGCATGGTAGTGAACACCTATAATCCCAGCCTTTGAGAGGCCGATGTAAGAAGATTAATTGAGATTAAATGAGCCTGGGTTACATAGTGAGTTTGAGACCTACTTGGACTACATAGTAAGACGCCTCAAACAAATAACGACAAAAACCATATCACCAACCAAAAAAAGAAAGAAAAAGAAAATTTAACTTTTCAATGAAGGGTGACTATACCATGCCCACAAGGGGGCAATAGTGACTTTCATTTCATAGACTATCAATAGTTAAAGTCAATTTATTTCAATGGTTTAAAAAAATGTGCAGTTAAGGGCTGGGAATGTGGCTTAGTGATAGAGTGCTTGCCTAGCACGCATGAAGCCCAGGGTTTGATTCCTTACTACTACATAAACAGAAAAAGCCAGATGTGGTGCTGTGGCTCAGGTGGTAGAGTGCTAGCCTTGAGCAAAAGCAGCTCAGGGACAGTGCCCAGGCCCTGAGTTCAAGCCCCAGCGCTAACCAAAAAAGTAGTTAAATATATATACATATATATATATATACACACATATATATGTGTGTGTGTGTGTGTATATATATATACATATATATGTGTGTGTATATATATATACATGTGATATATATATATATACACACATATATATGTGTGTGTGTATATATATATACATATATATGTGTGTGTATATATATATATACATGTGTGTGTGTATATATATATATATATACATGTGTGTGTGTGTGTATATATATATATATATATATATACATTTGTAATCTAAAACATTCAAAACCTTTTGGTTCCTAGTGGTTTGGGTTATATTACTTAGAAGCAAGTGCTTTTATAATCCAAAAAGTCTTTTTTTTTTTTTTTTGGTCTGAGACCAGGACTCAAACTCAGGATCCATGCTTCCAACCTCCAGAAAGTCTTTAGAAGCTAATATTTATATGTTCAAAAACTCGTGAAAAGAGCTAGAGATGGTCTTTAGGTTAACTACTGAAATTTTTCTTATCTGATCTGGAATAAAGCCAAACATATTCTCAATAGAGATTCATTGCTTTGGTCCCTTTAGATGAGTATTGTTGTCAGTAGCTGTTGGCAGATCTTTTGCTTTTTCTGTGTTGACAACTGCAAATTGACATTGCTAAACAATCACATACTAGAGTTGACTTACCCATGCAGATAAGTTTATTTTTGCTGTGTGTCAGTACTAGAGTTTCAACTCAGGACTTGTGCTTGCTGGGCAGATACTCTACCACTTCAGCCATATCTCCAGCCCATTTAGCTTTAGTTATTTTTCCAATAGGGTCTCTCATTTATGCCCTATTATCCAGGAAGAATTGTGAGTTCTTATTTTAGCATTTGGTAAGACAGGCTAAATAATAAGATAGTTGTGCATTAACCAGGAAAATTCAGGGATAGGTAACTGAATGTTCCCCTATATGGGAGTCTTTAAATACATACAGAATCTTCTGGAGGTGAAACACTGTGCTCCACCCTTATCACTTAGTTCCCTGGGTTTTTTGAGAGAATTAGAATGAAATTGATATGGTATCGTGTCTCCCCCTCATTTCCACTGCAACAGTTATCATGCCAAGCTATCTACCATTTGTATGTATTTGTGTGCCTGTCCTGGGGCTTGAACTCAGGGCCTGGGCATTGTCCCTGAGCTTTTTTGCTCAAGGCTAGCACTCTGCCACTTGAGCCACAGCCCCACTTCTAGCTTTTTTTTTGGGGGGGGGGAGGTAGCTTATTGGAGATAACAGTCTCATGGCTGGCAGGGTGCCAGTGGCTCATGCCTATAATCCTAGCTACTCAGGAGGCTGAGATCTAAGGATTGCCGTTCAAGGCCAACCTGGCAGGAAAGTCTGTGAGACTTTTACCTCCAGTAAACTACACAGAAAAAGCCAGACTTGACATTGAGGCTCAAGTGGTAGAGGGCTAGCCTTAGCACAAAGAGGCTCAGAGACAGCTCTCAGACCTTAAGTTCAAGCCCAAGGACCATCAAAAAAAAAAAAAAAAAAATCTGGGAGGACACTGATGGTTTATGCCTGTAATCCTAGCTACTCCGGAGGCTGATATCTCAGGATCATTGTTTGAAGCCAGCCTGGGCAGAATAGTCCCCATGAGACTCTTACCTCCAATTAACCACTCAAAAACTAGAAGTGGCGCTGTGACTCAAGTGGTAGAGTGCTAGCCTTAAGCACAAAGAGGCTAGGCTCAGGAATAGCACCCAAGCCCTAAGTTCAAGCCCCACAACTGACCAAAAAAACAAAAAAAAAGTCTGACAGATTTTCCTGCCCAGGTTAGCTTCTGAGATCCTCAGATCTTATCTTCCTGAGTAGCTACAATTATAGGTCTGAGTGAGTGCCTGGCTCTACCCAACTGTTTAAAGTAAAAACCAGCAGGACATTGGTGGCTCAGGCCTGTAATCCTTGCTACTCAGAAGGCTGAGATCTGAGGATCACAGTTTGAAGTCAGCCCAGGAAGGAAAGTCTGTGAGAATCTTACCCTCAATCACCAGAAAACTGGAAGAGGTGCTGTGGCTTAAAGTGATAGAGTGCTAGCCTTGAGCAAAAGAGCTCAGTGACAACACAACCCACAAAATAAATATATAAATAAGTTTACCAGTAAGTTTACTTACATTAGCCAGTTGGGTGTGAGTGACTCACAACTGTAATCTTAGCTACTCAGGAGGCTGAGGTGTGAGGATCACAGTTGGGAGGCAGCCTGGGCAGGAAAGTCCTGAGACTCTCTGGTTTCTGGTGGCTCACGCCTATAATCCTATCTATTCAGGAGGCTGAGATCTGAGGATTACAATTCTAAGCCAGCCTGGGCAGAAAACTCTGTGAGACTCTTTTTTTTTTTTTTTTTTTTTTTGGTCCGGTTGTGGGGCCTGAACTCTGGGCCTGAGCACTGTCCCTCAGCTCTTTAGCTCAAGGCTAGTGCCCTACCACTTGAGCCACAGTGCCACTTCCGGCTTTTTTCTTTTTGCTTATGTGGTGCTGAGGAATCGAACCCAGGGCCTCAGGCATGCAAGGCAAGCGCTCTACCACTGAGCCAGCTTCCCAGCCCCTCTGTGAGACTCTTATCTCTAATTAACCACTCAGAAAACCAGAAAAAAGAAAATTCCATCTCCAAAATAACCAGCAAAAATCAGGGCTGGGTAGCCGGGCGCTGGTGGCTCATGTAAAGTCCATGAGACTCTGATCTCCAATAAACCACTAGAAAACTGAAAGTGGCACTGTGGGTCAAGTGGTAGAGCGCTCACCTTGAGCTGAAGAGCTCATGTCTAGCACAATGCAGTATTACTGAGCCCAGATCCCATTGGTGCATGCCTTTGCTCTAGAGACAGAGATCTGAGGATTGAGGTTCAAAGCCAGCATGGCAGACAAATTTGAGAAACTCTTACATCCGGCTAACCAGCAAAAAGGTGGTACTGGAAGAATGGCTTAAGTGGTTGAGTATTAGCCATGAGAAAAGGGAAAAAATGAAAAATAAAAAGGCTTAAGCGGTTGAGTATTAGCCATGAGAAAAAGGAAAAAATAAAAAAGCTGGTGCCAGTAGTTCACGCCTATAATCCTAGCTTCTCAGGAGGCCAAGATCTGAGGATCATGGTTCAAAGCCAGCTCCAGCAAGAAGCTCTTTGTTTTTGTTTTTGTTTTTTGTTTTTCTTTTGGGTCCGGTCGTGGGACCTAAACTCTGGGTCTGGGCACTGTCCCTCAGCTCTTCAGCTCAAGGCTAGTGCTCTACCACTTGAGCCACAGCGCCACTTCCGGCTTTTTTCTTTCTTTCTTTTTTTTTTTTTTTTGCTTATGTGGTGCTGAGGAATCGAACCCAGGGCCTCTGGCATGCAAGGCAAGCGCTCTACCACTGAGCCACCTTCCCAGCCCCTGTCCCTCAACTCTTTAGCTCAAGGCTAGCACTCTAGCACTTTGAGCCACAGTGCCACTTCCGGTTTTCTGGTGGTTAATTGGAGATGAGTCTCACAGAGTTTCTTGCCCTGGCTGGCTTTGAACTGTGATCCTCAGATCTCAGCCTCCTGAGTATCTAGGATTACAGGTCTGAGCTGGCCTCTGTGAGTAAAAGGTTATAAATAGAGTTCTTTAAAAGTTCATCAAGTCTAGCACTCAGGGGCAGAAGCAGGAAGCTTGTGAGTTCAAGGCTAGCCTGGACTATCTAATGAAATTGCCTCAGAAACAAAGCACATCATGGGCTATGGATGTAGCTCAACTGGCAGAACACTGGCATAGCATACACAAAGCCTAGGTTCAAACCTCAGTAGCACACACACAAAAAAATCATATTATAAAATAGATCAATTTGTATATTAATCCATTGTACTGCCAATGAAATGCCAGGTTTTTAACTGTCCTTGCACTAGAGATCAATATTATTCTCATCTTTCTAGCTGATGAACGGAGGTCGTATGGTAGAACAAAGGCAGGAAAAGCATGCTCCCTTTCCATACTTAGCTCAAGGTGAAGCATGCTTGTAAACCTGCTGCCAAGGAGAGATGTACAACCAGACTCATGAGTGGGTGGATTGTAGTCTGTTAAACTGCTAAAATGCTAAAATGCTCAGCATTGGCAGTGCTAAGAGAATGATCCAATTAGGAGATTGTAGTGGCTTACTACCAAGCATATTAAATTAATCCATTTTAAAGGAAAAACTGTTTTTTGTTGGTCATGGGGCCTGAACTCTGGGCCTGGGTGCTGTCCTCAGCTCTTCAGCTCAAGGTTAGCACTTTACCGCTTGAGCCACAGCACCACTTCTGGTTTTTTCTGCTTATGTAATGCTGAGGAATTGAACCCAGGGCCTCACTTATGCAAGGCAAGCACTCTACCACTGAGCCACCTTCCCAGCCCCCAGGGTAAAACTTTTAAAAGGTTTTGTTTTGTTGGTACTCTGGTTTGAACCCAGGGCCTCCTACTTGCTAGGCAGGAGCTCTACCACTTGAGCCACACTCTAGTTTCTTAAGAGTTTTGATACCATGATATCATTGGTTTGCATCATTTTGGATTAGAAAACAAAATTAAGAACATTAGTGAGAAAAGCTGAAGTTTTTAATACGCCATTTTCAGTTTGCCTCCATTTATTCACTCCGCTGCACCTCATTTGCCTTTTCTACTGAAATAGGTGACCCCCATGTATCAACAGTACAGTTCCCACATCCCACCACTTCAGTGCTGGCCACCCTCGCAGCCCTTGCTGAGGCTTCAGCCCCCTTCGCCAGCTCACACAGAGGTAGGTAAGGGATAGCTGCTGGGTGAATTTCCAGTCTTCTTTTGTTTTTAAATCTCCAGCAGATTTAATTTGCATGAAATATCAAAGAATTGTAGTTTAATTAAAGGAAGCTAGAGAAAAGGATATGGAATCACTGAATCAATGAGAAAGAGATAGTATCAGAGAGTTGAATAACAGAGAATGACTTATTTCTTTGTATTTTTACGAAAAATTGATTTGCCGGGGCTGGGAAGGTGGCTCAGTGGTAGAGTGCTTGCCTTGCTTGCATGCATGAGGCCCTGGGTTCGATTCCTCAGCACCACATAAGCAGAAAAAGCCAGAAGTAGGGCTGAGGCTCAAGTGGTGGAGCGCTAGCCTTGGGGTGAAGAGCTGAGGGACAGAGCCCAGGCCCAGAGTTCAGGCCCCATGACTGATTTAAAAAAAAAATTGATTTGCCTTGACTAATAGTTTTGGATTGAAATGTTTTGTTTTAAATTCCTAGATTTTTAAAGATAATCTGTGCTGTGTTTTGACTAAAACTATCTTAGAACTATTCAAAGTAGCAGTCTAGATATCTTGTATTAAAGTACTAAAATATATACATTCTTAGCTGGGTGCTGGTGGCTCACGTCTGTAATCCTAGCTACTCAAGAGGCTGAGATCTTGAGGATCATGGTTCAAAGCCAGCTTGGGCAGGAAAATCTGTGAAACTCTTATCTCCAATAAACCACCAGAAAACCGGAAGTGGCACTGCAGCTAAAGTGGTAGAGCGCTCGCCTTGAGCTGAAGAGCTGAGAGACAGCATCCAAGCCCAGAGTTCAAGTCCCACGACCACAAAAATAAATAAATAAATTAAGTTAAATTAAATATACACATTCTTATTGTCTTACCCTGTGAACTTAATTTTGATGTGCTTTGGTTTTTGAACATGTTTTATTTTGGCATTTTCAATGGATTTATTTGAATCTATAGGTTATATCCCTTCTAATATTTAAAAACATAAAAGTTTCCAAATCACTTAGCCACAGATAGTTTAATGTAAAGGAAAACCTGGGGGCAGATTGTCAAAGGTAGGGCTCAGTAATCACCTAGAAATCTTTATAGAACTCTGATAGGGTTCTACTCTATAATAAATGAAAGCAGATTGCTCTGATTTCTTTGTGCTATTGACAGTAGGGTGATAAGAACACTCTTCTAATTCTAGTCTTATTTTTCTTACTATCAGTAACTATAAAGGATATCTGCTCAGATATGTATGAATGAGTGACATTGCTTGAGGAAAGGAAGTATTTTTTAAATTTATTTTTAATTAATTAAAATTTTTTTTGGTTGGTTGTGGGGCTTGAACTTGGCCTCGGTGCTGTCCCTGAGCTCTTCATCTCAAGGCGAACACTCTACCACTTGAGCCACAGTGCCACTTCCAGTTTTCTGGTGGTTTATTGGAGATAAGAGTCTCACTGAGCCGGGCGCTGGTGGCTCGTGCCTGTAATCCTAGCTACTCAGGAGGCTGAGATCTGAGGATCGCGGTTCAAAGCCAGCCCGGGCAGGAGAGACCGTGAGACTCCTATCCCCAATTAACCACCAGAAAACCGGAAGTGGTGCTGTGGCTCAAGTGGTAGAGCGCTCGCCTTGAGCTGAAGGCTGAGGGACAGCACCCAGGCCCAGAGTTCAAGCCCCACGGCCGACAAAAAAAAAAAAAAAAAGAGTCTCACTGAGTTTCCTGCCTGGGCTGGCTTTGAACTACGATCCTCAGATCTCAGCCTCCTAAGTAGCTAGCATTACAGGCATGAGCCACCAGTGCCCAGCTTAATTTTTAATTTTTATTTTTTATTGTTATTATAAAGGTGATATGCAGAGAGGTAACAATTATGTAAGCCACATAATGAGTACATTTCTTTTTGGAAAGTAATACCCCTTCCTTCATTCTCTCTGTTTTTCCCTCCCATCCCAACCCACAAGTTATATAATTCATTTTCAGCAAAGTGTCTAGTGAGACCACTGCCACATTTGTTCACCTTAAATTTATCCATGCTGCTCTTTTATTTTGATCTTGGATAAATCATTTAACTTCACTAAGTCTTTAGTTTTCTCATCTCTGGCATGATAGTTGTATTAAATTATCAAGGCCCTTACATCTAACATTTAACTACTATTTCTTCCCAAGAAATGTAAGTACAACCAGGTGCTGGTGGCTCATACCGTACTCCTAGCTACTCAGGACGCTGAGATATGAGAATCTTAGTTTAAAGCTAGCTGAGGCAGGAAAGTCCCTGAGAATTGTACATCCATTTAATTACCAAAAAAGCCTGAAGTGAAGTATGACTCAAGAGGTAGCCTTGAGGACTGGGAATGTGGCTTAGTGGTAGAGTGTTTGCCTAGCATGCATGAAAACCTGAGTTTGATTCCTCAGTACTACATAAACAGAAAAAGGCCAGAAGTAGTACTGTGGCTCAAGTGATAAAGTGCTATCCTTTTTTTTTTTTTTTTTTTGTCGGTCATGGGGCTTGAACTCTGGGCCTGGGCGTTGTCCCTTAGCTCTTCAGCTCAAGGCGAGCGCTCTACCACTTGAGCTACAGCGCCACTTCCGGTTTTCTGGTGGTTTTATTGGAGATAGGAGTCTCACGGTCTCTCCTGCCCGGGCTGGCTTTGAACCGCGATCCTCAGATCTCAGCCTCCTGAGTAGCTAGGATTACAGGCGTGAGCCACCAGCGCCCGGCTTAAAGTGCTATCCTTGAGCAAAAGAAACTCAGGGACAGTGCCCAGACTCTGAGTTCAATCCCCAGAACTGGCTCAAAAAAAAAGGAGGGAGGGGAGAGAGAGAGAGAGAAAATCTTACCCACAGTGGTAGAAACTGTGTGTCTAATATTTCTTAGTGTGCTCAGATACTTAAACAAAATAGGAATTCAGTATACTTCATATAAAACTCTTAGAAAGGAACCTGCCACATAGTAAGTGGTAAATGTAATGCTTATTTGTTTATTTATTTTGCCAGTCCTGGGGCTTGAGCCCAGAGCCTGGGCACTATTATGGAACTTCTACTCAAGGCTAGCACCCTACCACTTGAGCCACAGTGCCACTTACGGCTTTTTCTGTTTATGTGGTACTTTGGAACTGAACCCAAGGCTTCATGCATGCTAGGCAGGGACTCTACCACGAAGCCACATTCCTAGCTCAACACTTATTTATATTACTGTTGATTTATCAGATGGGAAAGCTTTGTATCATATGTTTTTCTGTGAAACTTCAATCTTTTAATTACTATACATGGTAGTTTGTTAACTTGTTATTAAATGTTCTCATTTTATCTACTCTCATTTACAGTTATTTTTCTAAGTTTCATAGATATATTTAGACTTTTAAAATGTTTCTAGGGCTGAGAAGGTGGCTCAGTGGTAGAGCGCTTGCCTTGCATGCCTGAGGCCCTGGGTTCAATTCCTCAGCACCACATAAGCAAAAAGAAAAAAGCCGGAAGTGGCACTATGGCTCTAGTGGTAGAGCGCTAGCCTTGAGCTGAAGAGCTGAGGGACAGCGCCCAGGCCCAGAGTTCAGGCCCCATGACCGGACCCAAAAAAAAATAAAAATAAAAAAATAAAATGTTTCTAAAAATTGGTTCCAAGACAAATATATTGGGGAAACTCAACATATCTTACACATTGTAGGAGAATCACAATGTTCCTTAGCCTACTGAAGCCTCTGATACTTGCCACAAAACAAAAAAGTTTAAATATATTTAAATTAGGCCGGGCGCTGGTGGCTCATGCCTGTAATCCTAGCTACTCAGGAGCCTGAGATCTGAGGATCTCGGTCCAAAGCCAGCCGGGGCAGGAGAGACCGTGAGACTCCTATCTCCAATAAACCACCAGAAAACCGGAAGTGGCGCTGTAGCTCAAGTGGTAGAGCGCTGGCCTTGAGCGGAAGAGCTGAGGGACAGCGCCCAGGCCCAGAGTTCAAGCCCACGACTGACAAAAAAAAAAAAATATATATATATATATATATATATATATATTTAAATTAGCATTTTGAAGATGTATTTATACATCAAACCCATCCATGTTGAAAGCAATTAGCATCTCAACAAAGACATTTCAGAAAATACATTCTAATCCATTCCCTATTTTCTTTTCTTCTCTGACTTAGCATTGTTCAGGAAAGCTTTTGTAAAGTATTGGGAATAACTTATTTTTTTCAGTTTTTCCTTTCTCTGAATAGTGTCTTTTTCTAAGAGAATGAAATTACACATTTTTTTTTTGTTGGTTGTGGGGTTTGAACTCCGGGCCTGGGCGCTGTCCCTCAGCTCTTCAGTTCAAGGCTAGCGCTTCACCACTTGAGAAACAGGACTACTTCTGGTTTTCTGAGTCGTTTATTGGAGATAGGAGACTCATGGACTTTCCTGCCCAAGCTGGCTTTGAACCATGATCCTCAGATCTCAGCGTTCCTGAATAGCTAGGATTACAGGTGTGAACCACCAGCTCCCAGCTGAAATTACATTCTTATTTTTTAAAAAGTTGAAATCTTAAATTTACTTTTGTTTTCTCTAGCTAATTCAGAGGAATTCATAGAGGGGAATTCTGTTGATTCATCAATCCATCAAGTGATGGGCAGTGGAGGCCAGAGAGTTATCACCATAGTGACGGATGGAGTTCCTCTGAGTAATATCCAAACGGCAATTCCTACTGGAGGCATTGGCCAGCCGTTCATTGTAACTATGCAAGATGGACATCAAGGTAAGTTATCGCCTATAGACAATTGTTTATTAAAAGATATTTTTAGGGGCTGGGAAGGTGGCTCAGTGGTAGAGTGCTTGTCTTGCATGCATGAGGCCCTGGGTTTGATTCCTTAGCACCACATAAGCAAAAAGAAAAAAGCCGGAAGTGGCGCTGTGGCTCAAGTGGTAGAGCTCTAGCCTTGTGCTGAAGAGCTGAGGGACAGCTCCCAGACCCAGAGTTCAGGCCCCAGGATGGGACCCAAAAAAAAAAAAGAAAAAAAGCCGGAAGTGACACTGTGGCTCAAGTGGTAGAGCGCTAACCTTGAGCTGAAGAGCTGAGGGACAGCGCCCAGGCCCAGAGTTCAGGCCCCAGGACCAGACCCAAAAAAAAAAAGGTATTTTAAGCCCGGTATGGTGGTACGTACCTGTAACCCCAGCTACTGAAGAGAGAGGCAAAAGGATGACAAGCTCAAAACCAGCCAGGTATATTTATGGGGACCCTATCTCAAAAGTAAAATACAAACAAAAAGACTTGGGGTATGGTTCAAGTAGTAGAGCATTTGCCTAGGATGTGTGAGGCCCTACATTCAATCCCAAATTCCACATAAAACTGTAAAAAAGGTATTTTAGACATTCAACAGTTCCCAAAAATGATCCATTAAGACAAATAGTAGTCTAGGTACTGGGAGGCTCACACCCATAAACCTGACTATTCAAGAAACTCAATATGGGGATCATAGAGGATCCAGTTAACTAGCAAAAAGCCAGAAGTACAAGTGTGGCTCAAGTGGTTGAGTGCCAGCTTTGAGTAAGAAAACCTAAGCAAGAATTGAGAGCCATGGGCTGGGAAGGTGGCTCAGTGGTAGAGCGTTTGCCTTGCATGCCTGAGGCCCTGGGTTCGATTTTTCAGCACCACATAAGCAAAAACAAAAAAAACCAGAAGTGGCGCTGTGGCTCAAATGGTAGAGCGCTAGCCTTGTGCTGAAAAGCTGAGGAACAGCGCCCAGGCCCAGAGTTCAGGCCCCACAACCAAAAAATAAATAAAAAAATAAAAAGAGGGGCTGGGAAGGCAGAGTGCATGCCTTACAATCATGAGGCCCTGGGTTCGATTCCTCAGCACCACATAAACAGAAAAAGCCGGAAGTGGCGCTGTGGCTCCAGTGGTAGAGCACTAGCCTTGAGCTGAAGAGCTGAGGGACAGCTCCCAGACCCAGAGTTCAGGCCCCATGACCGGCAAAAAAATAAAAAATAAAAAATAAAATAAAAAGAATTAGTCCTGCTGGGTCTGTAATCCTAGCTACTCAGGAGGCTGAGATCTGAGGATTGAGGTTCAGAGCCAGACAAGGCACGAAAGTACATGCGACTCTATCTCCAATTAACCACCAAATGCTGGAAATGGAGGCTGAACTCAAGTAGTAGAGTGCCATCTTTAAGTGAAAAAGCTCTGGACAATGCATCTAGACCCTTAGATCAAGTCCCAGTACTGGCACAAAACAACAACAAAAAATAGACAAAGAAGTGGTACTGTGGCTCAAGTGGTAGAGTGCTAGCCTTGAGCAAAAGAAGCTCAGGGACAGTGCCCAGGTCCAGAGTTCAGGCCCCAGGACTGGCCAAAAACAAAACAATAAAAATACTATTTGCTACCGAGAGCTGATGGCTTACACCTGTAATCCTAGCTACTCAGGAGGCTAAGATCTGAGAATTGCAGTTCAAAGCCAGCCCAGGCAGGAAACTCTGTGAGACTCTTTATCTCCAATAAACCACTAGAAAACCAGAAGTGGTACTGTGACTGAAGCAGTAGAGTGCTGGCCTTGAGCTGAAGAGCGAAGGGATAATGCCCAAGTCCAGAGTTCAAGCCCCACGACCAGCAAAAAGAAATATTAAAAAAAAATAATATTTGCCAAGCACTGGTGACTCACACCTGTAATTCTAGCTACTGAGGAGGCTGAGATCTGAGGATTTTCTGCCAGCCTGGGCAGAAAAGTTCCTGTGAGACTCTAATCTCCAATTAATCACTGAAGAACCAGAAGTGGTACTGTGGCTCAAAATGGTAGAGCACTAGCCTTCAGCAAAAGAATTCAGGGATAGCGCCCAGGCCCTGAGTTCAAGCACCAAGACCAAACAAAAAAAAGAACAAATAATAGAACCAGGTAGCTCATGCCTGTAATCCTAGCTACTCAGGTAGCTGAGACCTCTAGGACCACAATTCAAGGTTAGTCTGGGCAGAAATGTCCTTGAAGGTCTGTCTCTAAATAACCAGCAAAAAGCAGGACTGGAAGGCATGTCTCAAGTGGTAAAGCACCAGCCAAAGAAGCCCAGCAAGTACAAGGATCTGCAAAAAACAAAAAAACGACTAATAGTGAGAGCAGGAGAATGCCAGATACAAAGAATCTCTCAGAAAAGAAACAGTCTGATAAGAAGCAGTCTGATAAAAGCTCTTTCTCAGGCTGGGAATGTGGCTTAGTGGTAGACTGCTTGCCTAGCATGAATGAAGCCCTGGGTTCCATTCATCAGTACAACATAAACAGAAAACGCCAGAAGTAACACTGTGGCTCAAGTGGTGGAGTAATAGCCTTGAGCAAAAGACGCTCAGGGACAGTGCCCAGGCTCTGAATTCAAGCCCCAGAATTGGCAAAAACAAAAAACAACAACAACATAAAACACTAGTTCTCGGGCTGGGAAGGTGGCTCAGTGGTAGAGCGCTTGCCTTGCATGCATGAGGCCCTGGGTTCGATTCCTTAGTACCACATAAGCAGAAAATAAAAAAGCCGGAAGTGGTGCTATGGCTCAAGTGGTAGAGCGCTAGCCTTGAGCTGAAGAGCTGAGGGACAGCACCCAGGCCCAAAGTTCAGGCCCCACAAGTGGACCTCTCTCTCTCTCTCTCTCTCTCTCTCTCTCTCTCTCTCTCTCTCTCTCTCTCTCTCTCTCTCTCTCTCACACACACACACACACACACACACACACACACACACACACACACACACACACACACACACACACACACACACACACACACACACACACACACAGCCATAACTTACCTGTTGACTCTATTTTTATCCCTAATTTTCTTTTTCTTTCTTTCTTTCTTTCTTTTTTTTTTGGTCATGGGGCTTGAACTCTGCTGGGCCTGGGCGCAGTCCCTGAGTTCTTCAGCTCAAGGTGAGCACTTTACCACCTGAGCACAGCACCACTTCCACACCTGTGGATTCTAAGACCCCAGAGATATCAAAAACAATGTATCAGGATATATTTCACTTCAGTTTTTGTTTTTTGTTTTTGTTTGTTTTTTTGGGTCCAGTCATGGGCCTGAACTCGGCTTGGGCACTGTCCCTCAGCTCTTCAGCTCAAGGCTAGCGCTCTACCACTTGAGCCACAGTGCCACTTCCGGCTTTTTTCTTTTTGCTTATGTGGTGCTGAGGAATCAACCCAGGGCCTCATGCATGGAAGGCAAGCGCTCTACCACTGAGCCACCTTCCCAGCCCCCTTCACTTCATTTTTTTTTTTTTTTTTGTAAAAAGCAAAACTAGCCAGGCACTGGTGGTTCACGCCTGTAATCCTAATTACTCAGAAGGCTAAGTTCTGAGGATTGCAATTCAAAGCCAGCCCAGGCAGGAAACTCTGTGAGACTCTTATCTCTAATTACCACCAGAAAACTGGAAGTGGCACTGTGGCTGAAGTAGTAGAGCGCTAGCCTTGAGCTGAAGAGCTGAGGGACAGCGCCCAGGCCCAGAGTTCATGCCCCAGGACTGACCAAAAAAAACCAAAAACAAAAACAAAGCTTCTTTGTTTTATTATGTATTCATCACTTCCAATTGGTGTCCTTTGGCTTATAGTTCTAACTGTACCTGCTGGTCAGGTTGCAGAGGAGACTATAATTGAAGAGGAAGAAGAAGAGGCAGAGAAGTTGCCACTGACAAAGAAAGCAAGGATGGAAGAATTAATAAACAATGTGGATGAGAGCAAGGTAATGTAATTTTTAGAAGAAAAGAGAAGCCAGGCATGGTGGCTCATGCCTATAATCCTAGCTACTCAGGAGGCTGAGATCTGAGGATTGTGGTTCAAGGCTGCTTGGGCAGGAAAGGCCAGGAGACTCTTATCTCCAATAAGCAACTCAGAAAACCGGAAGTGGAAGTGGTGCTGTGGCTCAAGTGGTAAAGAGCTAGCCTTGAGCTGAAGAGCTCAGGGACAGTGCCCAGGCCCAGAGTTCAAGCCCCACGACCGATCAAAAAAAAAAGAAAGAAAAAGAAAAGAGAAAACCCAAAACTGTAACTATTAAGCTCTGAACCTTTCTTCATTTTTTTTATCTACTTTCTGGATAATATGTGATATGATGTGGGTAATAAGGATTAAGAAATGTTTACCATGTGGTGACACGGTTCACTTTACAGGAAGGCAGTGAAAGAGAATTACTACAGCAGCAACTCCAGGAGGCCAATCGAAGAGCTCAAGAATACCGACACCAGCTCCTAAAGAAAGAGCAGGAGGCAGAACAGTACCGCCTTAAGCTAGAGGCTATGGCCCAACACCAGCCTAATGGAGTTGATTTCACTGTGGTTGAAGAGATAGCTGAAGTGGACACTGTAGTAGTAACAGAGGGGGAGGTGGAAGAAAGAGAAACAGAAGTGAGGAGGTCAGGAGGCACCACAGAAAACAACGTTGGAGTTTCCATAGAAACTGTTTCATCTTAACATGCAGGGGCCACAACTTGCATTGAGTACATCTTGTTCCTTTTAAGAAGAAAATACAAAGACAAACGAATAAAAATTAAGAATGGAGCTGGTTTCCAGTGGCTCACGCCTGTAATCCTAGCTACTCAGGAGGCTGAGATCTGAGAATTGTGGTTCAAAGCCAGCCCGGACAGGAAAGTCCATGAAACTCCAATAAACCACCAGAAAACCTGCAGTAGCTCTGTGGCTCTAGTGGTAGAGCGCTAGCCTTAAGCTGAAGAGTTTAGGGACAGCTCCCAGGCTCAGTTCAAGCCCCACGACCACACACACAAAAAAAATAATAATTAAGAATGCCTGACGCCGGTGGCTCATGCCTGTAATCCTAGGTACTCAGGAGGCTGAAATCTGAGGATTGTGATTCGAAGCCAGCCTGGGCAGGAAACGCTGTGAGACTCTTACCTCCAATTAACCACCAGAAAACCAGCAGTGACACTGTGGCTCAAGTAATAGAGCACTAGCCTTCAGCTGAAGAGCTGAGGGACAGCACCCAGGCCCAGAGTGCAAGTCCCACGACTGACCAAAAAAAGAAAAAGAACATATTTAAGAAGAAAACTATAGCAAGATACAGTGGTTGGGCCCACGAAGGCTCTGTATGCAACTGGAAAATTCAAAGCCATATTTGGAAACACTTCTAAGGGACCCAACTTATTAGGACCAAATTTCTCAGCTATCGTAAATGCTTTAAGCATAGAAGCAAATGTGTGCTGAATGTTGTAAGTTGATTATTTTTATAAATAACTGGTTTTATATAAAAAGGTTTCAAAATAATACTTCTAATATACACACACGAAGAGCCTTTAATAATTGTGCCTGAGCCGGGCACTGGTGGCTCACGCCTGTAATCCTAGCTACTCAGGAGGCTGAGATCTGAGGATCGCGGTTCAAAGCCAGCCCGGGCAAGAGAGACCGTGAGACTCCTATCTCCAATAAACCACCAGAAAACCGGAAGTGGCGCTGTAGCTCAAGTGGTAGAGCACTCGCCTTGAGCTGAAGAGCTGAGGGACAGTGCCCAGGCCCAGAGTTCAAGCCCCACGACCGACAAAAAAAAAATAATAATAATAATTGTGCCTGAAAATTTCAAGTTACCTAATGCCTTTTGCCTTATATCTTTGGAACTGATTAGCAGGGAGATTAGAAGCAAACTTTGGGGAAATAAAAAGGAATGTATTCTACTTCTAAAGAATGAGGCACTCTCAACTATCCTGAGGTAATTTTACCAAAAATAAATTATGAGCTTGGAATGGTGGTGTACATCAATAATCCCAGCACTCAGGAGACTTAGGTAGTAGGCCAGCCAGGACTACATAACTAAGCTCTGTCTCCATTATGTGTCCATAGCTCAGATATCAGTTTAAAAAGTGGGAATATTGCTGGAGATGTAATTCAGTGGTAGAATGGGTACCTAGCATGGATAAAGCTGGGTTCTATTTCTAGCAACATATACATAATTTTAAAAAAAATAGCTGAGTGAGAGTGACTCTTGCCTATAATTCTAATTACTTGGGAGGCTGAGACTTAAAGGGTTGATGTTTGAAGCCAGACCTGGCAGAAAAGCACAGCACACAGTCTCCAGTTAGCCAGCAAAATACCAGACTGGAGGTTTAATAGAGGACCAGCTATGAGCAAGAAAGCCCTGCAAGAACACGAGGCCATAAGTTCAGGCCCCAGTACTGGCACAAAGAAGAAAAAAAAATCTGAAATCAAAAAATTTAAAACTATAAAGAACACTTGTTTATGTGGGAGAAGTGTTGTATATAAAACCCAAGTCCTCTGTCTATAGTTTCAGAGTGCTGGAAAACGGCCAACAAGAGGCTTATTGGGCTGTGAAACTAGTCTTGATATAAAAACTTAACATTGACTGTATTGTAGAAAATTGTAATCAGGAGGATAGTCTGAACAACTTGTTTCCAGACATTTATTTATATAAAATTGAACTCAAACTCTTTAATTTTAGAAATTTTGTTGAATCTCCTGTCATTTAGGATACATGGACTTTTCTATGGCCCTGTATCTTACATGCAAAAAAAAGTCATGGAGTAGAGATGATGAATGCTGATGACTATCATTTTCATTTCCATTTGATTTTGAGTGAGTAAATCACTCTGTTTCTCTAAGCTTGGGCCTAATACAGAGCTTTATGCCTTCTCAGTATGTATGACCAGGGGAATAGCAACTATTCGTGTGATAAAGTAAGAAACCAGTGTCTGACCCCTTTGTCTACCTTCCTCCTTTTTCTCCCACTGCCTACTCCATCTGTCCAGAGGCTTTGGTTAAGTGGTTTCATTGCTCGGTTTTCTTGGTATGTCAGCATGAGGGTTTAAAAAAGAAAGAGAGAAAGGGATGGAGAGAGAAAAGTTGTGAGGAGGTTACATTGGATAGATTATTGCCTTTGAAATCCAGCCCTCACCATTTTAGACTTGCTTGCTTGTTTGTAAATGAGAAGAAACTTGAGAGAAACTTTTTTTTTTTGGGGGGGGGCAGTCTTGGGGCTTGAACTCAGGGCCTGGCACTGTCCCTAGTTTCTTTTGCTCAAGGCTAGCAGTCTACCACTGGAGCCACAGCACCACTTCCAGGGCTTCATGCATGCTATGTGAGCACTTACCACTAATCCACATTCCCAGCCCCCAAGTAAACATTTGAATGATTGTTTAGAATATGGTTTTCTTAATTAAAGGTCATGGGGAAAACATGCTTTTTTTTTTTTTTTTGTGCCAGTCCTAGGACTTGAACTCAGGGCTTGGACCCTGTTTTGAGCTTTTTTTTTCTTTTTTCTTTTTTGGGTCCGGTCGTGGGGCTTGAACTCTGGGCCTGGGCGCTGTCCCTCAGCTCTTCAGCTCAAGGCTAGCGCTCTACCACTTGAGCCACAGTGCCACTTCCAGCTTTTTTCTTTTTGCTTATGTGGTGCTGAGGAATCGAACCAGGGCCTCAGGCATGCAAGGCAAGCACTCTACCACTGAGCCACCTTCCCAGCCCCTTGAGCTTTTTTTTTTTTACTCAAGGCTAGCACTCTACCATTTGAGCCACAGCTCTACTTCAGGCTTTTTTTGGTGGTTAATTGGAGCCCAAGCAGGCTTTTAACTGTGATCCTCAGATCTCAGCCTCCTGAGAAGCTGGGATTACAGGCATGAGCCACCAGCACCAATCAAACACATGGATTTTTAATTTGGAAAAGAATTTGACAAGTGGGAAGTGGCACTGTAGCTCAAGTGGTAGAGCACTAGCCTTGAGCTGAAGAGCTGAGGGACAGCGCCCAGGCCCAGAGTTCAAGCCCCACGACTGACCTTAAAAAAAAAGAATTTGACAAGTTAACTTGATTCTCTTTACCTTGATTAGTGAAGTAATTTGTAGTGTTTCAAGTTGCAGAATCATTTTGGGCTCAAAATACACTGAAAATATAATTCCCAAAACCAAATTTAGCAAACAGAATTGGCTTAGAGGCATTTAGAGAAAGGATTGGTTTTGAAACTAATCTTGGCTTCTAGCCACCTAAGCTAGGTTTTCTCTGTGGTTTTGAGTACCTAGCACTTCCAAAATGCATCAATAAGAGAAAAAGTGAAATTGTATCTGCTATCAACTTATCCTGTTCCCATTTGAAGTGCTTTTTTTTTTTTTCTTCTGTGTCCCTTTGGAAATCAAGTGCTAATAATTAGGCTGTTATGTACAGCATTTCAAACCTTAGCTTAACTACAAGGACCAAGAATCATTTTAGATGTTAGTTGTTTTTGTTCTTTGTGTACATGTTGGTTTTACTCCTCCTCCACCATTAAGGGAGAGTAGAGGTTAACCCAACACACCCAAGTCTAACCACCTCATTCTGTGGGCTATACTGATTGGGGATGGTGAGTATCCATCTGACACTCTCTTTCCTGCATAAAGAGTCTCCACCTATAAGGAGAATTGTAAAAGATATGTTTGCACTAAAAAAAAAAAAAAAAAAAAACCTGTAATAGCCGGGCGCTGGTGGCTCACGCCTGTAATCCTAGCTACTCAGGAGGCTGAGATCTGAGGATCGTGGTTCAAAGCCAGCCCGGGCAGGAGAGACCCTGAGATTCCTATCTCCAATAAACCACCAGAAAAATCGGAAGTGGCGCTGTAGCTCAAGTGGTAGAGCGCTCGCCTTGAGCTGAAGAGCTGAGGGACAGCGCCCAGGTCCAGAGTTCAAGCCCCACGACCGACAAAAAAAAAAAAAAAAAAAACCTGTAATACAGGTCAAGTCATTTTTGACAATAGAGTAAGAAAGAAGTTTGTTAGAGAAAAGGTAGGGAGGGAGAGAATGGAAATGTTTGAAAGAGGTGCACAGGAATAGGCCGTTTAACATCCCAGAGAAGGGACATAGGATTTGATCTCCAGTTATATTACCATGGAGAGGGGGGTGGGTCAGGATGCCTTCAAGTAGTTAGAAATTAAATATTGAAGACTGGAGGTGTGGCTCAAACGGTAGAGGGCTAACCTGGAGCAAGAGTAAGAGTGCAAGACCCTGAGTTCAGGCCCCAGTAACACATGTGTGCGTGCGCGCACGCAGGCACACACACACACACAAGAAAAAAATTAAATATTGAAGGGTTAGACCATTAATCCCAGCATTCAGAAAGCTGAGGTTGGAGACCAGCCTGGACTACATAGAAATATTGTCTGAAAATAAAAGATAAATTTGAAAGGAGTGGGGCGGGGGGGGGGGGGTGGCGGAGAAAGCTGGGTACAGGTGGCTCATGTCTGTAATCCTAGTAACTACTCTGGAGGCTGAGATCTGAGGACCACAATTTGAATCCAACCCAGACAAAAGGATCCAATTAACCAGCAAAAAGCCAGAAGAGCTGCCAGAAGTGGAGCTGTGACTCAGGTTTGGTAGAGCACTGGAGTGAAAAAGCTAGAAGACAGCACTGAGGCCTCAGTTCAAGCCTCAGTTACCAGCATAAAAAAGTAAATAGCGAACAAACTAGTGCACTACCATTTTATGACTTTACATAATTCAATCAGTCATGGAAGTCATTAAGATGTGGCTTAATTCTTTCAGTTTAGAAGATTCCAGCTGTTTTTGTTTTGTCAGTTATAAGGCTTGAACTTAAGGTCTGGGCAATGTCCTTACGCTTTTTCCTTCAAGTCTAGAGCTCTACCATTTTGAGCCACAGTGCCATTTCCAGTTTTCTGATAGTTAATAACCTTTCCCACCCAGGCTGCCTTTGAATCACAATCCTCAGATCTCAGCCTCCTAAGTAGTTAGGAGCCACCAACACCTGGTGATACTTTTTTTTTTTTTTGGGGGGGGGGTCCGTCATGGGGCCTGAACTCTGGGCTTGGGCACTGTCCCTCATCTCTTCAGTTCAAGGCTAGCGCTCGGGCAGGGAATGTAGCTCAGTGGTAGAGCACTTGCCTTGCATGCCTGAGGCCCTGGGTTCCATTCCTCAGCACCACATAAACAGAAAAAGCCGGAAGTGGTGCTGTGGCTCAAGTGGTAGAGCGCTAGCCTTTTTTTTGGGGGGGGGTCTGGTCCTGGGACAGTGCCATTTCTGGCTTTTTCTGTTTATGTGGTGCTGAGGAGTCGAACCCAGGGACTCATTCATGCAAGGTAAGAACTCTACCACTGAGCCACCTTCCCAGCCCCCCTCCTTTTTTTTTTTTCTTTTTGGCGTAGTTGGTTTATTGAGAATCATCAGACAAGTAGTCCAGAGTTGGCGTTTGAACCAGAGGAACTTGGAGTTTAGAGTGGTGCTTGCTTTAAAATAATGCTGCTTTAGCAATATCAGTATTAATGTCAGGAATTTTGACCCTATGTTTGCATTTTGGTCTTAAGCCTTTGCTGTAAAAAGATGGAAAAAAAGAATTTTAATACTTCTGTTCTTATTCCTAACTTCAGGGAAATTAATTGTAAATGTATAAATATACATTCCCTTCCCGTGCCTAACTTTGTGGGACCTCTAAGTTGTAATGCCAGAGTTAAGATATCTTGATTGAACTGTAAGAATATTTGGCTATAGGGTTACCTGTTTTGAACTCAGTGCCTTAAAAGATACTTTTTTTTGTCAAATATTATTATTTTTTACTTTGATTTCCCTCTACTTCAGCTTTACTATTGCATTAAATGTTTGTCTACTCAATAATACTAGAAATCTGTGACATACAAAGTGATTTCCTTTTTTATACTGATATAAAAGAAATTTACTAGCTAACTCCATTTGTTTGGTATTGAATGATAGGTAGTTTTTATATGTATTTCTAGATGTAAGTTAGTGTACATGTTTGTAAATATATATATATGGATTTTCCCACTATTGTTCATTTTAGGTTCATCTCTAAATTACCTGGTATAACCTGGAAATTTTAAATTTAATGAAACACAGAGGTTTCTTTATATCCAATGAATGGGCTGAAAATGAGGAAGACTGCTTTACCTTGCCCTTCTCTGTCAAGCAGTAAAGAGAAACCCAAGGGGTGAAGTCTCAGGGAGAGCCAGTGCCTGGTTGTGAAGGGAATTATTGCCAAGTGCTGGTGGCTCATTCCTGTAATCTTAGCTACTCAGGAGGCTAAGATCTGAGGATCAAGGTTTGAAGCCAGCTTGGGCAGACAAATCCTAGAGACTTGTATCTCCAGTTAACCAGCCAAAAAGCTGGAAGTAGAGATGTGGCTTACATGGTAGAGTTCAAGCCCCAGAAAAACAACATTAAAAAGTTATAAATAAATGGAATTGATTAGCCAACAGTGTGATGACATGATGTATGCAGAAAGGTTGAGAGTCCTACTTTTACTCCTATGGAAGATACTTTGACACAAAATCCCTTATACATCCCAGCAAGTCAGAAGTCTCCCGATAAACTGTCATGGTAAAAGGAACAGAACAAACATTCTGTAATATAGCTACCTTTGTGGTTCAGAATCTCATCATTTTGACAAATGATGTTCATTTTGAGAAAGCCTGTGTGACCATGTCCTCACATTAAGATCCTTCAGGCTAGAAGATTTACAGCACAGAATGAACTTGGCCCAGAAGTTTAACAATGTGATGGGATAAGTTTTTGCCCTAGTTTATTAGAGAATTGCTGTTCTCTAGTCTTTGTGCAGCCCCAAATGGAATACATGTCAAGACACCTGTATGCACTTTCAGCCCTTATCTATCTCCACTTTGTGTGGTGATTCTTTCCCCTTTCTAAGTTTGTACTCTTTGCTATGCCAATTTATCTAACAAGAGACCAGAACTGAGAAGAATGTGAATTGGAATTAAATAGCTTTGAGCCTCTGGTGCTGCCCTTAAAAAAAAAAAATTAACCTCTTTAGGATTAGGGGGTGGGGTGACATTCCTAGACTCTACAGTAGCAATTTGGCTTGTTAATAGCAGGAAATTGTATTCCCTATCTCTCTCCCTTCCCCTTCCCCCTGCCCCACGACTGCTTCTGTGGTTCCATTGTTCTTATCTCACTGAGGCTTTCCCAGGCACTAGAACCTAATTAGTAGGTCATCTTTAATCCTTAGGCCTTATCTTTTGGACCCCTTCTCTCCCCATTACCACATACTTTGTTTATTCTGCCGTTGATTTGTTTCTGAGAATTAATCTAGGTCACACCCTCTTCCCAGTTGGTTGTAGCGTCTTGTTCTGTCAACAATAATGGTAGCCACTCTGTTCCCTGGCTTAATGGTAGCAACTCTGTTCCTGGCTTTGCCCTGTGTGTTCTCCTTCTGCCAAGGCCACTGTGTTTTTTCAGGCAGGGGCGTGTCCCTAGACTCTTCACAATGTCCTTGGTTTTCCAGGGCATCTGACAGCTTTATGTACAGAAACTTCAATTTTAGGAAAACTTAAATATCCTTTCCTTTTTTTAAAATTTGCGATAAAATAGTTTGATTCTGATAAGTTTGTGTGGATGTGTGTGTGAATGAGCAGCTATGTGAATATACACTTACACAGATCTATATATACATACAATTTTTCTACTGTCAGTTAAAATAAAAATGTTTCTTAATAAAACATCAGTGTCATTGAATTCTTTTTCATCACATAGGCAAAAATTACATTTATCTTCTGATCGTATTCCTACCTTCTGCCTTCTCCTTATCTAGTGACTCCATGGCTGGGTATTCTTGACAGGCAGAGCAAATTAAATCTACCCTTTGCCTAGCAGTAGACGTCTACGAGAGGAGAATGGTAACTGAAAGTGTCCTATGTCTTATGTGGGAGTCATTGCTGAGCCAGAGTGAGGAAAACACTGAGCTCAGGGAGGCTTGGAAAGAGTGGATTTGCTTAGATAATACGGTGTTTGCTCTCAGCCCAAATTCAGCACCCATTTATTAATTATATACAAAGAGCGGTCTGATAGTAGCATGATCCCCTTGTTAGCTAGGGTTGAATAAGCTGATTAGGCCAGTGAGAGGTGCTCCCATTTAATGTATAGTGTTTTCAAATGATGTTCTATCCAGTGGCCACCAGTGACTCATGCCTGTAATTCTAGCTACTCAGAAAGCTGAGGTCTAAAGCTCCAGGTTCAAAGCCAGCCCGGGCAGGAAAGTCTATGAGACTCTTATCTCCAGTTAACTACTGAAAAGCCAAAAATGGAGCCATGGCTCAACTATAATGCTAGCCTTGAGCAAAAAAGTTAGACAGCGCCCAGGTCCTAAATTCAAGCCCAGGACTGGCACCCACACACACACATAAAAGATGCTCCATTGGCAATAAGGATGCTTTTCTTCAAAGATGATAATAAGCTGGGTCGCTGGGGCTCATGCCTGTAATCCCAGTTACTCAGGAGGTTGAAAGCTGAGGATCCTGGTTTAAAGCCAAGACAGAAAAGTCCAAGAGACTTATCTCCAATAAACTACTCAGAAAATCTGGAAGTGGCAATGTGGCTCAAGTTGTAGAGTGCTAGCCTTGAGCAAAAGATGCTCAGGGACAGCACCCAGGCCCTGGGTTCAAGCCCCAGGACCTGCAAAAAGAAAAAGAAAAAAATGGTCATAATACCAAGGCCAAAAACAAAAATGTCTGGCTTTGAGCTGGGTGCTGGTGGCTCACACCTGTAATCGTTACTCAGGAGGCTGAGATCTGAAGATCCAGGTTCAAACTCAGCCTGGGCAGAAAGGCCTCCTGTGACTCTTTAACCACTCAAAAACTGGAAGTGGCACTGTGGCTCAAATGGTAGAGCACTAGCCTTGAGCACAGAGGCTAAGCACAGGCCCTGAGTTCAAGCCCCACAACCAACAACAACAAAAAGTTATGATTCAACAATGAGAATCTCAGATACTCTCAAAGTATATATTTAGACTATAGGTAAAATTTTTTTTTTGGGGGGGGGGGGTCCAGTTGTGGGCCTGAACTCTGGGCCTGGGTACTGTCCCTCAGCTCTTCACCTCAAGGGTAGTGCTTTACCACTTGAGCCACAGCACCACTTCCAGCTTTTTTCTTTTTTTCCTTATGTGGTGCTGAGGAATTGAACCCAGGGCCTTATGCATGCAAGGCAAGCGCTCTACCACTGAGCCACCTTCCCGGCCCGGTAAATTACTTTTTGGTAAATACATATATTGAATAAATATGTATATATGAATTACAAAGTACTTCTGAAAGGTACCTTACAAATGTATACGTGATCATTGCTATACTGAAAGAAAGAGAGTAGGAAAACTGGAGCCTTGAGAAGCAAACTGTTTGTTTGAATTAAAATCCTAGGGGCTGGGAAGGTGGCTCAGTGTTAGAGCGTTTGCCTTGCATGCATGAGGCCCTGGGTTCGATTCCTCAGCACCACATAAGCAAAAAGAAAAAAGCCGGAAGTGGTGCTGTGGCTCAAGTGGTTGAGCGCTAGCCTTGAGCTGAAGAGCTGAGGGACAGCGCCCAGGCCCAGAGTTCAGGCTCCACGACCAGACCCAAAAAACAAAAACAAAAAACAACAACTAAAGTTCTATATCATATTCCTAAGTAATGGGGGGAACAATGAACCAGTGCTGAGAATGTGGCTTGGTGGTAGAGTGCTTGCCTTGCATGCATGAAGCCCTGGGTTCCATTCCTCAGTACCACATAAACAGAAAAAGCTGGAAGTGGTACTGTGACTGAAGTAGTAAGTGCTAGCCTTGAAGGAAAGAAACTCAGGCCCTGAATTCAAGCTCCAGGACTGGCCAAAAAAAAACCCAAGAACTATGGTGACTTTGCTAAGATTTTCTTTCTTTCTTTTTTTTTTTTTTGGCAGTCCTGAGTCTTAAACTCTGGGCCTAGACGCTGTCCCTCAGCTCTTCAGCTCAAAGTGGTTGCTCCACCACTTGAGCCACAGCGCCACTTCTGGCTTTCTGGTGGTTAAGTGAAGATAAAAGTCTCATGGACATTCCTGCCAGGGCTGGCTTTGAACCATGATCCTCGGATCTCAGTCTCCTGAGTAGCTAGGATTACAGGCGTGAGTTACCAGCCCCCGGCACCACTAATATTTTCTTTGTGACGAGATTCCTCTACTCCTAGATTGATAGAAAATGCAGAAGACGTTGGGCACCAGTAGATTACATTTATAATCCTAGCCAATCAGGAAGCCGAAAAAATGAGGATTGAGGTTCAGAACCAGCTGGGGCAGAAAAAAAGCTAGAACTAGAGGTATAGCTGAAGTGATAGAAGGCCAATTGTGAGTGAGAAAGCTGAAGAGCTGAAGACCCTGAGATAAAGCCAAGTATCAGCACAAAAGAAAAGAGGAAAAAAGACTGGAATGGGAGCAACCTGGTGATAACTACACCTATGAACGCCTTAGGCAAGACATCTAGGAGGCATGAGTGAGTAAGATGAGAGGGGACCTTTGAGCAAAAACACGGTGCTGTTCAATTTATGAAAGATTATTATAAAGAAAAATAATAATCTGGGCATCAGGGGCTTTCACCTATAATCCCAGCAACTCAGGAAGCTGAGATCTGAGGATCCTGGTTCAAAGCCAGCCTCCCCAGGAAAGTCCTGAGACTTACCTAAAATTAGCCACCAAAATTCTGGAAGTGGAGGTGTGGCTCAAACTGTAGAGCACCCTTTGTGCCAAAAGCTCAGGGATGGCACCCATGCCCTGAGTTCAAGCCCCAGGACCAGCATAGTAAAGAGGAAGGAATGAAGAAAAGAAGAAAAAGTGATGTTTGGGAGAGGCCCCAATGTATAAATAATAATTATGAGGCTTTAAATTTTTGCTACATATCTGGCAATGAGTTTAGCACTTTGCATGGATACACACACACACACACACCTCTCTTGCAAGGTATATCCTCATTCATATAGTGCATACAAGTTATGTCTTTGCTTATCCTCACAACTTGTAAACATTAGTCTTTCTAAAACTACAGTTTCTATACTAGTTGTTAGTGTTAATCCCTCTGTAGTTTGTCCTTTAGTCAGAATATTGCTCACTGGATTTAGGCAGCTTCATTTATCTCAGATTGCACTTAAGAAATAAGAGAGAGCCGGGCGCTGGTGGCTCATACCTGTAATCCTAGCTACTCAGGAGGCTGAGATCTGAGGATCACGGTTCAAAGCCAGCCGGGGCAGAAAAGTCCATGAGTCTCTTATCTCCAATAAACCACTAGAAAACCAGAAGTGGCGCTGTGGCTCAAGTGGTAGAGCGCTAGCCTTGAGCTGAAGAACACGGGGACAGCACCCAGTGGCTCACAAATGTAATCCTAGCTACTTAAGAGTCTGACATCTGGGGCTGGGAAGGTGGCTCAGTGGTAGAGCGCTTGCCTTGCATGCATGAGGCCCTGGGTTCGATTCCTCAGCACCACATAAGCAAAAAGAAAAAAGCCGGAAGCCGGGCGCTGGTGGCTCACGCCTGTAATCCTAGCTACTCAGGAGGCTGAGATCTGAGGATCGTGGTTCAAAGCCAGCCCGGGCAGGAGAAACCGTGAGACTCCTATCTCCAATAAACCACCAGAAAACCGGAAGTGGCGCTGTAGCTCAAGTGGTAGAGCGCTTGCCTTGAGCTGAAGAGCTGAGGGACAGCGCCCAGGCCCAGAGTTCAAGCCCCACGACCGACCAAAAAAAAAAAAAAAAGAAAAAAAAAAAAAAGAAAAAAGCCGGAAGTGGCACTGTGGCTCAAGTGGTAGGGCGATAGCCTTAAGCTGAAGAACTGAGGGACAGTGCCCACGCCCAGAGTTCAGGCCCCACAACTGGACCCCCCAAAAAAAGAGTCTGACATCTGAGGATCAAGGTTTGAAAGTTTCTGAGATTTTTTTTTTTTTTTTTTTTGTCAGTCACAGGCCTTGAACTGAGGACCTGGATGCTGTCCCTGAGTTCTTTTGCTCAAGGCTAGCACTCTACCACTTAGAGCCACAGAGCCAATTCTGTTTTTTCTGGTGGCTAAGTGTCACAGACTTTCCTGCCTGGGTTGGTTTTGAATGGTGATCCTCAGATCTCAGCCTTCTTAGTAGCTAGGATTACAGGCTACGCCTGGCTGCATGAGATAGTTATGTCCAATTAACCAGCAAGAGCCTGGAAATGGAACTGTGGCTCAAGTGGTAGAGTACCAACCTTGTGCAAAAAAGAAAAAAAAAAAAAGGGAAAGCCGGGTGCTGGTGGCTCACGCCTGTAATCCTAGCTACTGAGGAGGCTGAGATCTGAGGATCTCGGTTCAAAGCCAGCCTGCTCCGGAAAGTCCGTGAGACTCTTATCTCCAATAAACCACTAGAAAACCGGAAGTGGTGCTGTGGGTCAAGTGGCAGAGCGCTTGCCTTGAGCTGAAGAGCGCAGGGACAGCGCCCAGGCCCAGAGTTCAAGCCCAATGACTGACAAAAAAAAAAAAAAATTAAGGGAGAGCATCCAGGCCCTTCATTTCAAACCAACAATAGCAAATAAATAAATATGGGAGGGTCTGGGAAGGTGGCTCAGTGGTAGAGCGCTTGCCTTGCATGCCTGAGGCCCTGGGTTCGATTCCTCAGTACCACATAAGCAAAAAAAAAAAAAAAAGCCGGAAGTGGTGCTATGGCTCAAGTGGTAGAGCGCTAGCCTTGAGCTGAAGAGCTGAGGGACAGCGCCCAGGTCAACAGTTCAGGCCCCACAACCGGACCCAAATAAATAAATAAATAAATATGGGAGAGTCAGGCATGGTGATACAAGACTGTAATCTAAGCACCTTCATTATTTTAAGCATGTCATCTACACCCTGTTGGAATCCTAATACACCTAATAAAAGGTAGTTGATCTTCTGAATTTATGTCTCATATTTTACCCATGCACGTGAGGCTAGCTGTTATATGTATAAGCTTAAATTCACGTGGTGTGTGTGTGTGTGTGTGTGTGTGTGTGTGTGTGTGTGTGTGTGTGTGTTGATCCTGGGGCTTAAACTCAGAGCCTGAGCACTGTCCCTTGTTTTTTTGCTCAAGTATACTGCTCTACCACTGAGCCACTGCTGAACTTCCAGCTTTTTGGTGATTAATTGGAGACAAAGAGTGGCATAGACTTTCCTGATTAGGCTGGCTTTGAACCTCAATCATCAGATTTCAACTTCCTGAGTAGCTATGATTAGAGACATGAGCCACCAGCGTCCAGATTTAACCTTAAATTCTTATGACTCAACATTTCTGAAGAATCAAATGCTGGATAATGTAGTAAAGAGTGACTCACACCTGTGTGTTTGAAGGCATGGAATGGTGGCATCAGGAACAACAACTCTGATAGTAATAGCTCAGGCCCTTGTGACTTAGCTCCCAAAGAACTCAATATGTTAAACAGCTTTTCAAGCCCTGTGACTTGGGAACCTTTTGTGTGTCAGGTCCCCAAAGCCTTTTTCAAGCTGATAGGCCCTGTCTGCTGGGGAGCTGGTTTCTCCATAACTAGAATACTTCTGAGAAATCAGCTTAGAAATCCCCAAGGATGACAACGCTATCCTCCGGTTGGCACTTCCCCCTAGTACTGGGGATGGAACTCAGGGCCTTGTTCATGCTAGGCAACTGCTCCACCACCTGAGGCATACCCATACTTTTTTTTTTTTTTTTTTTTTGTCGGTTGTGGGGCTTGAACTCTGGGCCTGGGCGCTGTCCCTCAGCTCTTCAGCTCAAGGCGAGCGCTCTACCACTTGAGCTACAGCGCCACTTCCGGTTTTCTGGTGGTTTATCGGAGATAGGAGTCTTACAGTCTTTCCTGCCCAGGCTGGCTTTGAACCGTGATCCTCAGATCTCAGCCTCCTGAGTAGCTAGGATTACAGGCGTGAGCCACCAGCGCCCGGCCATACCCATACTTTTTGTTTTTAGATTGTTTGTAAGCTATGGTCTTGACTTAGTTTGTCAGGGCTGGCACAGAAACCCTCTTGCTTCCACCTCCTGAGTAAATGGGATTGCAAGCTAGAACCACCATGCCCTGACAATTCTAGTTTTCTTTTCTTTTTTTGGTTAGTTGTGGGGTTTGAATTCTGGGTCTGGGCGCTGTCCCTGAGCTCTTCAGCTCAAAGTGAGCTCTCTCCCACTTGAGCCACAGCGCCACTTCCAGTTTTCTGGTGGTTCATTGGAGATAAGAGTCTCACGGACTTTCCTGCCTGGGTTAGCTTTGAACCATGATCGTCAGATCTCAGCCTCTTTAGTAGCTAGGATTATAAGCATGAGCTAAGGGCACCCCACTCCTATTCTAGTTTTCTGCAGACACATTTGTTGTTTTGTTTTTGCTAGGCACCTAATCTCAGAGCCTCAAGTTCTCAGTCTTCTTGCTTAAGGATAGTGCTCTACCACTTGAACCACATTTCCACCTCATTTGTTGCTGGTTATTTTGGAGAAAAAAGTTTCTTGATCTTTTTCCCAGGCTGGCTTTGAACCTCAATCCTTTGGATTTCAGCCTCCTGAGCAGTTATAATAACAGTTGTGAGCCATCAGCCCCTGGCTAAAGAGATGTTTATACTTCTGTCATCCACAATAATAATTTCTTGAATTCATCCCCTTTATTCACTATTGTAATCTATCAGGAGGAAGTATCTCACAAGTATAGTGAATTACATACTTGGTAGTATTGTACTTTGAGGCAAATAGCAGGGTTTGTTTGTTTTTGTTTGTTTTTTGCCAGTCATGGGGCCTGAACTCTGGGCCTGGGCACTGTCCCTCAGCTCTTCAGCTCAAGGCTAGCGCTCTACCACTTGAGCCACAGCGCCACTTCCGGCTTTTTTCTTTTTGCTTATGTGGTACTGAGGAATCGGACCCAGGGCCTCATGCTTGCAAGGCAAGTGCTCTACCACTGAGCCACCTTCCCAGCCCTTGTTTGGGTTTTTGTGAGGCAGAGTAAAGCTGTCCTTGAACTCACAATCCTCCTAACTTCCCTAACAGCTGTGATTAAGGCATATACTACCATGACTGGCTAAATAACTTAACTGAGGTTTTTATTTTGCAGTTCTAGGAATCTACCTAGGGTCTTGCACATGCTCCGGAAGCACTCTACCACGAAAACAGATCCCCAGACTGAAGTACGTAATTTAAATATTTATTTATATAGTGTTTCACAAACCTCTATTAGTATATGTTCTTGCCAGGCCTGGTGGCTCATGCCTATAATCCTAGCTACTCAAGAGGTTGATATATGAAGATATCAACCAAAGCTCAAAGCCAGCCCGGGCATCTCCAATTAAACACCAGAAAACTGGACGTGGGGCTGTGGCTCAAGGGGTAGAGAGCTCACCTTTAGCTGAAGAGCTCAAGGATAGCGCCCAAGCCCAGAGTTCAAGCCCCACAACTGACAAAAAAAAAAAAAAGTTATATGTTCTCTCCATTCCTTACAAAAGAAACTGCAGGGCTAGGAACATAGCTTAGTGGCAGAGTGCTTGCCTAGCATGCATAAAGCCCTGGGTTTGATTCCTCAGTACCATGTAAATAGAAAAAGCTGGAAGAGGCTCTGTGGCTCAAGTGGTAGAGTATTAGCCTTACGCAAAAAGAGCTCAGGAACAGTGCCCAGGCCCTGAATTCAAACCCCCTCACTGAGCCCCTTCACAGGTGACTTCAGTGGTAGAATGCTTTCCTTGCATGAATGAGGCCCTGAGTTCAATTCCTCAGCACCATATAAGCAGACAAAGCTGGAAGTGGCGCTGTGGCTCAAGTGGTAGAGTGCTAGCCTTGAGCTGAAGAGCTGAGGGACAGCGCCCAAGCCCAAAGTTCAGGCCCCAGGACCAACAAAAAACAAAACAAAAAAATAAATAAAAGGGGCTGAGAAGGTGGCTCAGTGGTAGAGCGCTTGCCTTGTATGCATGAGGCCCTGGGTTCAATTCCTCAGCACCACATAAGCAGACAAAGCCAGAAATGGTGTTGCGGCTCAAGTGCTAGAGCACTAGCCTTGAGCTGAAGAGCTGAGGGACAACGCCCAGGCCCAGAGTTCAAGTCCGACGATTGGCAAATAAATAAATAAATAAATAAATAAATGAAACTGTCTAGGAGAGTTAGTTGAATTGCTAACATCACATACAAAGCAAGTAGTAGGGCTGTTTTTTGTTTGTTTTGCTCAGTAGTGGGGCTTGAATTCAGGGGCCAGGCTGTCCCTGAGTTCTTTTGCTCAAAGATAGCCTTGTACCACTTTGAGACACAGTGCCACTTTCAGTTTTCTGGTGGTTAATTGTAGATAAGCATCTCATGGACTTTACGGCCCAAACTGGCTTTGAACCACGATCCTCAGCTCTCAGCCTTCTGAGTAAATAGGATTACAGGCATGAGCTACCAGTGCCTGGCCCATTATACTTAATACAACATAAGAGTTTCTATTGGCCCTGAGAGTCCAGATTAGACACTATGGGCAAGAGAAGTCACCATAGTCATATGTACTAATAAATGACCATCCTTTACAATTAAATTACAACCAAGACTTTATCTGTAAATTGCTGCTGCTCGCAAAGAATTATAACACTAAATTTCTACTGCATATATACTTGACCTCAGTGTGTCTGGATTGAATCTACAGATTCAACTAGCCACAGGTCAAAAATATTTGGTGGGAAAAAACTGTCTTTGCTGAATATGTGGACTTTTTATCTCTTGCCATTGTTTCTAAACAATACAGTATTAACAGCAGTTTACATAGTATTTATATTGCATTAGGGATTATTGTTTTGAGAGATTATGATTTTAATCAAGAGATGCTTCAAAGTATACTGAAGTATATACACATAGGTTATATACAAATACAATGACTTTTTTTTTTGTCGGTCATGGGGCCTGAACTCTGGGCCTGAGCATTGTCCCTCAGCTCTTCAGCTCAAGGCTAGCGCCCTACCACTTGAGCCAAAGTGCCACTTCCAGCTTTTTCTGCTTATGTGGTACTGAGGAATCGAACCCAGGGCCTCATTCATGCAAGGCAAGCACTCTACCACTGAGCCACCTTCCCAGCCCCTACAATGACATTTTATATGAGGGACTTGAGTATCCACAGATTTTAGTATGAACCAATTAGTAGAACCAACTCCCCCATGAAAAGACTTCCTTCTCAGTTGTCTGTTTTGTTTTGTGCAAGTCCTGGGGCTTGAACTCTGGGGTTGGGCATTGTCCCTCATCTCTTTAGCTCAAGGCTAGCACTCTATCACTTGAGCCATAGCATAATTTCCGGTTTTCTGATGTTTAACTGGAGATAAGAGTCTGCAGACTTTCATGCCCAGGCTGGCTTTGAACCATGATCCTCAGATTTCAGCCTTCTGAGTATCTAGGATTACAGGTGTAAGCCACCACTGCCCGGCTTTTTCCCTGAGATTTTTTGATCAAGGCTAGCACTCTACCACTTGAGCCAAAGTTTCATTCTTGACTTTTTGATGGATTAAAGTCTGAGACTTTCCAGTTCTGTCTGGCTTTGAATTGCAATTCAAATCTCAGCCTCTAGTAACTAGGATTACAAACATAAACTATAGTTATCTGTCTCTTTTGTTTTATTGTTTTGTTGGTTGTGTGGCTTTGAACTCTGGGCCTGGGTGCTGAGCACTCTACCACCTGCGCCACAGTACCACTTCCCGTTTTCTGGTGGTTAATTTGAGATAAGAGTCTCACAGATTTTCCTGCCCAGGCTGGCTTTGAACCGAGATCCTCAGATCTCAGCCTCCTTAGTAGCTAGGATTACAGGCGTGAGCCACCAGCGCCAGTTCTCAGTTTGTTTTAAACCTTAAGATCATTTACCCCTTTGCTTATAGCTACCTTCAGGGCAAGAACTGTGAAAGTAGTTCCTCAGAGGCTGTTTTTAGGCTTCAGGTTTTCTTTTCTTTATCCTTGCTTTACCATACTGATTTGAAGAAGTTTTAATGAAGTCAGGTGACTGGAAAAACCTTCCGCCCCTATTTTATACAGTCTCAGTAACGATGGCCCCAAAGCAGAATCCAAGAAGGGAAAAACCGAGGTTGGTTGGAAAACTTGCTAAGGAGAAAGATTAAATTCTGGAGGACAACCAAATTTGTCCAAATAAGCTTAAGTGACATTCGAGAACCATTCAGAGGGGAAAATATGCACGCAAAGCTTATAAGGATGCAAAAGGAAACTGTTGCCTAGTAAAAGCGTACTGCTAAGCATGACTCTGTAGGAACCCCCAACACGCTTTCTCCTTAGCACTTGAGCGACCCCATTATTTCGCAAGTAGTGACGGGAGGAGGGATAGTAATTCTTTCTTCTTCTTGGTCTGAGCCAAGACCGTTTAAGCTAATGGAGAGAGGAACTGATGAGTCCCTGGGCTGCAGGACTTGGGCCTACCTCCAGGCGGCGCGCGCTGGAGATGGCTCAGGGCTGCAAGTGGGCGGATGGTTCTCTCCACGCGCGGGCGAAAAGCCGGACTTGCAAATCCGCCGGTGCAGGCGCCGCCCACGCGAGGCTTTAAGTGTCCTTAACTCCAGGGGTGGGCGGGGCAGATGGTCCGGTGCTTCCCATCGGTACCCAAGGGTCTATAAACAGGTATCTGCAGCCAGCACCGGCCCAAGGAATGGAGCATCATCACGACGGGCACACGCGAACTGATCCCCGGCGCGGCGCGCTGGGTTTCTGGGCGAGCGGCCGGCCAGGAGGCTCCAGGAGGGGAGGCTGCGCATGCGTGCATGAAACCCTCTACCGCTAACTGAAGGGGAGCTGCTCCCCCCCCCCCAAACTGCTGGGGCAAACTCTTGCCCCCAACAGGGCTGAGGAATCCTCTCTGCTGGGTGTTTGTTTTTGCAGACTCTACAAGTCTAATTCTCTTTAGGACGAGATTTCCTGATGTGAAACTCCGATCAAGCTGCTTCATTTTATTTCTCAAAGGGGGTAAAAAAAGAAAACTCCCTCTTCCCCCCCAGCCTAGGCCTGGAGACCGCCCCTTCCCTCCTGCGCGTCCCTCACCTCTCGCCGCGGGTCCCGGGGGCCCCGGCTCATCCCCCACGCGCCGTGTCTTCGCGCGTCTCCTTCAGGAAACCTTTCCTGATTAACCCCGGCGGGACTGCAGCCTTCCCAACGCCCCGGGAGAGCGCGCGAGGCCACGGTGAGGGCGGCGGCGGGGGCCGCGGGGGGGGGGGGCGCCGGCCGACCCCGCCCTGCCCGCCCTGCCCGCCCGCCCCGGCGCGAGTGAAGTCAGGCAGCGGCTCGGGGACACAGCTGTATTGGGGAGCGGGGGCTCCTACATAGTAGGAGGAGGCACGTCCCAGTCCCGGGGGGGCCGAGAACTCTGTACACAACGCGCGCGTGGCCCCAGCCCGGTCCATCCCCCCTCCGGCCCGCCGTGCGGCCCGCCCGGGGCCCAGTCCTCCGAGGACGCCGGAGGGGCGAGTTAAGGCAGCTTGGCTGGAAGGGAAGGGGGGGAGGTGGGAGTCGGCCGTTTCCCCCCAAAACGCTGGCTCACCGGGAGGACGAGCTTCGCGCCTCCCACCCCCCTCTCGGAGACGGGGCGGGGGGAGACAATCGACGGTAATAAATAAGCCCGGGGCCAGACGGGGGCCCCGGGAGACTCTCAGAGTCCAGGAAGGCTGGAGGCGCGGGGCGGAGAGGGCGGTGGCGATCCTCGGGGAGGCTGGGGGGGGGGGGCGGGCGCCCCAGCAGCAGCCTCTAAAAGTTAAAATGGCTGCCCTGAGGGGCGGCCCCGACCAGGGGAGACTTGGGGGACAACGGGGACTTGTCGACGTCCACCCTCTTCGGGGCGCGGCCGCGGTAGCCCTCGGCCCGGCCCAGGTACAGGAGGTGTCTCCCGGGCCCCCCGGAGTACCTGGAGGGGCCCCCGGAGGGGACGCGGGTGAGCAGCGCCGGGGGCGCCCGGTGCGTGGGGAACGGCAGGCGGCGGCTCCCCCCGACCCCGAGGCGGGGAGCCGGGGCGGAGAGCGCGGGCCGCGTGGGGGCGGCGGGCGCGGCACCCTGGCCGTCGGGGGGCACGTCCAGCCGGAGGGGCGGCGCGCATTCCCGGGGGAGCGCCCCCGAGTCCGCGAAGAGGGGGGGGCTGGGGGCCGGCTCGGGCGGGAGCGGCCGGCAGGTGAACGGGGCCGGGGGCTCGGCGGCCTTGCGGGGCGGCTGCGGGCCGTGCAGGTAGCGCAGCAGTTCCTCCAGCGTGGTCACCTCCACCGCCTGCCCCGGGCAGCCCGGCGGCGGCGGCCTCACCAGCACGCGCGGCGCGGGCCCGCCGGCCGCGTGGCCGCCCCGCGCGCGCCCCGGACCCTCCTTGGCGTTGTTCCCGTTCTGGTTCCACTCCCACGGGCCCCCGGAGGCGCGGAGGTGCTTGACGGGCAGCTCGGGCGTGGACTCGGGCGTGGGCAGGCAGGCCAGCTCGGGCGGAGGCCCGGCCTCGGGCGGAGGCAGGAAGGTGGTGTAGAGCTGCGGCGCCGGCGCCGGGTCGGCGTCCTTGGACGGCGGCGGGGGCTCCAGGCCGGCCCCGTGCAGCCGCGCCAGGCTGCGAAGCGAGAGCGGGCGCGGGAGCACCGGCGACTCCACGTCCTTGTTCCGACGGTGGTGGGTGCGGCGACACACACAGGAGACCAGGAGGCCGGAGACCGAGGCGCCCAAGGCGAAGGCTGCCGCCACACTGGCCAGGAGCAGCGGGATGGGGACGGAGCGGGAGGCCGAGGCGGGGAGGAGGTCCCGGCGCACGCCTGCCGACCGAGAGGGAGGAGGGAGGCTCAGCCCCGCGGAGGCCGCCGAGGCTGGGCCTCCAGGGCAAGTCTTAACACCAGTCGCTTGGCGCCTCGGATCAGACCTCACCACCTGCCCCACCCCGCCCCGCGGCCCCCCCCACACCTGCTGGGCCGTAGGTCTGGGGGGTCTCCAGCCCAGCCTGGCCCCTGTGAGCCATGCCAAGAACCTCTGCCGAACTGCTCGTGCAGGGGGAGGCGGGCTGCGATGCCCAGCTCTGGGCAAGGAAGGCCCCACACAGGCGTTAGTGGGCACCCCACACCAGCCTTAGGATTCTCCAACCATCAGCAGCCCCACACTGCACTCCTCGTCCCTCCCAGGTAAGTCCCCTTACCCTCAGTGTGAGCTCCAAGAGTGGAAGACAGGGGCCCGGGGTGGACATCACTGGGGGAACTGGGGGTCTCAAGGGAAGGGCCAGGACCCAGAAGCACTGGTGACAGAGACCAGGTCAGAGCCGGTGAGGCTCCTGCTCTCCCCCCTGCCACCCCCATACAAAGGTTCTCTTCCCCTCTGCCCCCATCTTGGGAACCTAAGAGTTCAGAACTCTAATCTGTACTTCCTTTTGGGGTGGAAGGGCTCACCGTACACAACCTTTATTTGTTTAAGTCCTATTTATTAAGCACCCAGGCATTGAGCCAGATGCTGGTATCTGGAGGATGCTGACCCTTTTCTGGGACCATGAGGTGTGCAGAGTGCTGTCTGCTGCTGCTCTTGGCCACAGAGTTGGTATGGAGGCTGAGCAAGGGGAAGGAGAGCTGGAACGAGAGAACTCACCGTAAGCAGAATCCCCAGGGCCAGACTGACTCCCGGTGGCTCCATCTATGAAGAAAATAGAGGGTAAACACGGGGGTAGGAGGAAGCTTCATAAAGAACTGAAGGAGGTGGAACTGAAGGTAAGAGAGACAAAAGCCTGAGATGTGGCCATGAGACCATGCAGCTGTGTGCCTCTGTTTACCTCGACAGTCACCATGCTCCATGGGCTCATGGTTCCCAGCGAGGGCCACATCAGCCCTAGAAGGAAAAGGAGGCAACTCAGAGCAGTTCTGTGCCTTACCCCCATCTCCCACACCTCCTTTATTTCTCAATTCTTTTAATTCTTTTCTCTCTAATATATTATCAGTGTATATTAATTGGAACAGAGTTTCATTAGATATTTCCATACATGCATATAATGTACTTTGATAAAATTCATCCCCCCTATTAATCTTTCTCACCCCCCCTCCCCCTTTTGAACACTTGGAACAGGTTTCATTATTCTATTTTCATACCTGCTCAAGAAGCACTTCAATCACATTCACCCCTCCTTCACCCTCTCTTCACCCTCCCTTGTTCCCACTCCCTAGCACGCAGTCCCCTAGCTTTACTCTCCTCTCATCCTCCCTCCCCGCTTCCCAGGCTCCCCTTCTTTAGTGATGGAGAATATTATCCTCAGGAGATCTTCGGGCTCCTTACTTACCCACCAGGTCCTCTGATATCCACACAGCCTCTGGAGCTATGCCATCCACAGTATGGGTCCCGAGAAGCCAGACAACTCCTAAGGGAAACTGAGTCATGTGAGACTGGGACCCCCTTCACTCCAGTCACATTCCATTTCACGGCCTTTTCAAATCTTCCCCTGGCTTACGGGAAGTTCCCGGCCCCATATTCCCATCCCAGCCTGCCCTCAAGGCCTTGGTTGTTAGTCCCCTTTAGAACGTTCAAGTACCCTTTTACCCCAAGCATGCCCTTACATTTCACCCTCCAGCCCACTCTGTGCTCTTGCTACCCAGGAAGCCTGGGGAGGCAGTGGCACTGGATTTCAGGCCCCTCTTACCTTTGACAAGCCCCATGCCTGGCACAGCGGCTCAGAGGGAGGTAGACAATACAGCCAGAGAAGGCCACAAAAAGCCTGTGACCTTCAGTGTCCAGCTCCAGCCCTATAATCCGTCGTGCTGTGTGGGCTGCCCGCTTCCCGCTGCACCTAGGGTGAGGCCAGAAGGAATCAGAATGCAGCAAACGAGGTTCCCTTTTCCCCAAAATGATGAACAGGGCCGGGCGCTGGTGGCTCACGCCTGTAATCCTAGCTACTCAGGAGGCTGAGATCTGAGGATCGTGGTTCAAAGCCAGCCTGGGCAGGAGAGACCATGAGACTCCTATCTCCAATAAACCACCAGAAAACCGGAAGTGGCGCTGTAGCTCAAGTGGTAGAGCGCTCGCCTTGAGCTGAAGAGCTGAGGGACAGCGCCCAAGCCCAGAGTTCAAGCCCCACGACCGACAAAAAAAAAAAAAAAGATGAACAGGAAGGGAGGTCACAAACTAAGTTGGGTGCTCTCCTCACCATGCTCCTTTCTCGACCCACCGCTCCTGGCCCATCAAAAGCCATCACTAGAGTTCCTAGTCCATTCCCACACAGCCATGCGCCTCCTCCCAGCCCACCTCTGCCCCTCGGAGAGCAGCCCTCCAGAGACTCACCGCGAAGGGCTGTAGGCATCAATCTCTTCCAATAGGATGGGCTCAGGCTCCCCGGATTGCCCCCCTGGGGGCAGCACCTTCAGCACTGTCCCATCATTGGAGCCAAGGAACAGGACGGTGGTGTTACTATGGGGGCCAGCCATACCGTCCACAGCTACCTGGGTCAATAGCGCCCTGGAGTGATAGGCCTTGGGTGAGGGCAACCTGTCTAGCTGAAGGTGAGAACCCAGGTTCCCGCTCCAGTGTCCTTCCCTTGCACCCTCTGGGCTCCCTTCTTCGCTCTCCCCCTTCTGCCTTCGCGAGCTTTTACTCCCACCAATGGAATTGACTTTGTAAAGCCAGAGAAGGAAGAGCGGCTAAGGACAGGGGGCAATGGTCAAGTGTTTCATAGCCCCATACCTGTTACTGAGCGTGAGGAGAGGCTGATGGGTGGCAGGTGGCACAGCGGGGTCTAGCAGTGGGTGCGCCTTGATGAAAGTCAGGACGTCATCAGGGAGGTCTTGAGAAGAGGAGAACAAGGCAGCGCCTCCCACACCTGCACACGACCCTGGCCTGGCGGGCACGTGGGAAGGAGCACCTTAGGGCAGGGAAGCTGACCTTCGCGAAGCCGTGCCCCCAGTGCTGCTCCCAAACAGGGGTGGTAAAAACCTCTGCTTCCTCCACACAGACACTGGCACCACTGCATCCCTTTCCTCTTGCAACCCAAGTGTCACTGCAGACCCCCACCAGCTCCTTGCTCAGGCCGTGGCCACCTTAGGCTTTCTCCTAATCCCATCTTGGGACGAGACACTTTGCTTCTGCCCCCCAGCAAAAGCCACCCCCATCCTGGGTACCTGGGTGAAGGGACCCTGTCCTCAGACACAGGGGTCCAGGCCCCATCCAGACTCCTCTGCTCCTTGAACTTGCCCTCAAACCCACGCTCAACATCATCCAGGTAGAAGGCGCAGACTGCAGAGCCAGGAATGCTGAGGAAGCCAGAGAAAATGCAGGATGAAAGAAAGGGCCTGCAAAGTTCCTGCCTGTAAGAAGAGCGGCCGCCCTTCCTCCATGCACTATGCCAGGAGGCAGAGCCGGGGCTCGGCGGCCACTGGCTGCCATGCTAGGAGAAGAAGAAAAACAAGTGGGCAGAACAGAAAACCAGATGTGTTTAAAGTACACCCTCACTGTCTCCAACAATAGAACTTAAGAGGGGAGTTTGAACTTAGGTAGAACAAGGAACAGATTCAGTACTAGTCAGCCAAGGACCAACCTATTGGTCTGAGTGGTGAAGACTCCAAAGAGCGCAGAGCGACCGTGCAGGTTCACAGGCCCAGTCAATGCCTGCAAGACGTCGAAGTAAAAGGTAGAGTCCCCAGGAACAGAGCAGTTGAGCCGCAGCTTTAGGAAGGATGTCCAATGGCGGTCCAAGGCTCGAGGTGAGCCACCCCTGTCCCGTTTACACACCCGGGCCACCCGGGAGAACTGCACCTGCCAGCAAGAGAGGCGGAGAACCACGGGGCCAGTTGGCTGGAAGGAACGTGCTGAGCGATCAGCACCAAGAAGCAAATGCGGGGGAAAGAGGAATTACGTAAATATTTAAGTGAAAAGGCTAGCCATTTTAAATTGTAAGTATATAAAAACATTGATAATTTGTGACCTGACAAAGTGATTAATACTGCTACCCTTTTTTTTTTTGGTTGGTTGGTTAGCTGTGGGGCTTGAACTCTAGGCCTGGGCGCTGTCCCTCAGCTCTTCAGCTCAAGGCTAGCGCTCTGCCACCACTTGAGCCACAGCGCCACTTCCGGCTTTTTCTGTTTATGTGGTGCTGAGGAATCGAACCCTGAGGGAAGCACTCTACTGCTGAGCCACCTCCCCACACACCCCCACCCCTGCTTTTTTTGTCATGGGGCTTGAACTCAGGGCCTGGGCACTGTTCCAGAACTTTTTTTTTTTGTCCGTTGTGAGGCCTGAACTCTGGGCCTGGGCGCTGTCCCTCAGTTCTTCAGCTCAAGGCTAATGCTCTACCACTTGAGCCACAGCACCACTTCCAGCTTTTTCTGTTTATGTGGTGCTGAGGAATGGAGCCCAGGGCCTCATGCATGCAAGGGAAGCACTCTACTACTGAGCTATCTTCCCAGCCCTGTTCCAGAACTTTTGTGCTCAAGGCAACACTCTACCACTTTGAGCCACAGCACCACTACTGGTTTTCTGGTGGTTAGTAGGAGATAACCAGCACTAGGCTCATCATTTGCTTCTTTAAGAAAATAACAAAGGGTTGGGAAGTTGGCTCAGTGGTAGAGTGCTTGCCTTGCATGCATGAGGCCCTGGGTTCGATTCCTCAGTACCACATAAGCAAAAAGAAAAAAGCCGGAAGTGGTGCTGTGGCTCAAGTGGTAGAGCGCTAGCCTTGAGCTGAAGAGCTGAGGGACAGCGCCCAGGCCCAGAGTTCAGGCCCCATGACCGGTCCCCTCCCCCCCCTCCACAAAAAAAGCAGATGGGCCATAGCAAAGAGAGGGAATGATGTGAAGGGTCAATTTGGATAAGGCTCAGAGCTTCTGTCACGGCAGAGAGCTGGGGGCCATTCAGGAAATTGTGTGGTAGAGATTAGAACCTGAAACTTTCCCTTGGACTCAAACCAGCTCCTCTTGGTCAACAGGACTCTCCGGCTACCCACCCCTGATGCCCATCTCCTTACCCTTCCTAGCCGGGCATCCTCCACAGAGACCTCTCGGAAGAAGAAGTAAACATGCTCTCCATGTTCCAAGGCATGGACAAAGTGTGGCTCTAGGGGTGGGACGGGAAAGGGGAGGGAAGAGCATTTATATAGCTGCTCAGACACTCTTAGCTCCTCCCCCTCTTCCCTCGGCAAGTACCTTCCCACTGTCCCCACACAGTCCAGCCTCCCTCCCGAGGCAGGCCCTGACCTCGGAGCCACTTGGAGTCGTACTTGGCCGAACGGAGGGGGGGCTGAGGCCCAAGGCTTCGGTACACGACAGCATCGCTGGCCTGGAAATCTGCGGCGGTGGCTGAGTACAGACTGCCCTCTGAAGATATGGGGAGGCAGGTGAGGGAAGGGCTCAGAAGTCTGTTCCCTGTCTGTTGCATGGGCCCCCACACCCTACCTAGGACTTGCCCTGGCCCCTATTTCAACCCCTCCAACTCAGGGACACAGAGAAAACACCAAGCTGGGGAAGGAGCTCCCGCCAGCCATATGCGGCTCCTCACGCCCAGGTGCACACCTGCGAAGATGGCCACATTGGACTGGGTGGCATCAAAGGGGCATCGAGCCTGCCCACTCAGCTCCTCACCCTCCTGCTGCAGCGAAGTTATCTGGAGACAGAGGAAGCAGGTTCTAGAACCCTGGGTTCTGGAATCTGGCTCTGCAGCCCCCTCTCCTGTCCCCTCGCCTCCTTCCCCAAACCCTCAGAATCCTTGCATGCCATGCAGGCCCGTTCCCAACTGCTAGTCCCTTCCCACCAAAGCGATCGCTCCTCTTGAGCTCTCCTCCCTACCCCGGCCCGCCCCAGACCTCCTTTGTACCCCATAGCTGCGGCACATAGGGCTGAACGAATTTGTCCCACAGGCCAAGAGTGTCTGGGAGTCCCAGGGAACGAGAACACGAATGTAGTTGTAGCACTCGTCCTAGAGAATCCAAAATTCTAGGTTAGTGATAGGGGACCCCTTGACTGGGATTGGGGGTCACAGGAAGTAAGGTTACTATCCTTAAGCCAGTCAGAGTTATGTGGCTAAGCTTCCAGACTAAGCTATTTGCTAGCCTCTGGCCTCTCTGAGCCTCACTTTCCTTCCTTCCTTCCTTCCTTCCTTTCTTCTTTCCTTCCTTCCTTCCTTCCTTCCCCCCCCCCCCCCCCCCAGTCATGGAGCTTGAACTCAGTGCCTGGGCACTGTCCCTGAGCTCTTTTGCTCAAAGGTTTTCAAGTGATTAATTAGAGACAAGAGTCTCATGGATTTCCACCGGTGCTGGCTTTGAACTACAATCCTAAAATCTAAGCCTCTGAGTAGCTAGGATTACAGGTGTGAGTCACCAGCAACCGACTTTTCTTTCTTTCTCTCTTTCCTTCTTTCTTTCTCTTTCTTTCTTCCTTCCTTCCTTCCTTCCTTCTTTCCTTCCTTCCTTCCTTTTGTTTTCTTTTTTTTTTTTTGCCAGTCCTGGGGTTTGAACTCAGGACCTGGAAGCTGTCCATGAACTTATTTTGCTCAAGGCTAGCACTCTACCACTTGAGTCACAGCACCACTTCCAGCTTTTTCTGTTTATGTGGCACTGAGGAATTGAACCCAGGGCTTCATGCATGCTAGCCAAGCACTCTACCACTAAGACACATTCAGCCCCTCTTCGTGCTCTCTCTCTCTCTCTCTCTCTCTCTCTCTCTCTCTCTCTCTCTCTCTCTCTCTCTCTCTCTCTCTCTCTCTCTCTCTCTCTTTCTCTCTCGTGTCCAAAGGGAAATAAGAAGCAAGAGCTCTCCTTCCTCCCTCTGTCCTCTGTGGGCTGGCAGCGAGAAGTGGGTAAGGAATTGGCCGCAGCAGAGCACGGCCGCTCCGGTGCTCATCCCCTCCTCACCGTCAGCTTCCCCCGCACCGCGCAGTTCTCCATATCTTGGCTCCTCCATGTTAGATACTGAAAGGAAACACAAAAGAAGGCAAACCATGGAACAACCTTGACCTCTCTGCACATTACAGCTCTTTTCAGCGCCTTCTCCCCACCCTCGTGCCCCCCAGGAGAACTTGCTCGGCCTCTTCTCCAGGCCTGCACCTCCTCCCACACAGCTCCTCACCTTGTTGGGCACCAGCCCCTCCCCTTCTTCTTGGGCTTGAAGATCGAAGGAGAAAACGTGGTCCCTGAAGAGGCAGTAAGGAGGGATCAGAGCTGAGCCAACGCACCCTGCCTGAGCTCCTTACCCGACCTTGCTCCTCATCACCTGCTTAGGGACAAACCACACGGACCTCCTCCCCTCCCCTCCCCTTTATTCCATGCCTTGGCATTTGTGCACTGGGTCCAAGCATGTCCATGTCCCATGGCTTGTGCACCTGCATGTGTCCCCTGCAAGATGCTGCAGTGGCCATGCAAGTCCCATGTCTGCCCAGGAGCATGCATGTGTGCCCCACAACTGGGCCTCGGCCAGTTTACCGGGCAGCCACTAGCAAGGTCCGGTTCAAAGTCAGGAATCTCTGAAAGTCCAACCCAAGTTCTGCAGCCACAGCATCATCCTCCAGGCCCCGGAACCAAGTTAACGGGGAAGTACCTAGAAGACACAGAGAAGTGGACTGCTGAGAGCAGCCAGGATGCTACCCTCTTCCACGACTCCCTGTCTAACCAGTGACACACGGCCATGTACAGAGTGGAGAGGTGAAGTAAGAGGGGCCCCAAGGCTATTCATAAAAGTAATACCAGTGAGCCGGGAGCCAGTGGCTCATGCCTATAATCCTAGCTACTTAGGAGGCTGAGATCTTAAGACAGAGGTTCAGGGGCTGGGAAGGTGGCTCAGTGATAGAGCGCTTGCCTTGCATGCCTGAGGCCCTGGGTTCGATTCCTCAGCACCACATAAGCAAAAAGAAAAAAGCCAGAAGTGGCGCTGTGGCTCAAGTGGTAGAGCGCTAGCCTTGAGCTGAAGAGCTGAGGGACAGCATCCAGGCCCAGAGTTCAGGCCCCACGACCGGACCCAAAAATCAAATCAAATCAAATAAAGAAATATTAAAAAAAAAAAAAGACAGAGGTTCAAAGCCAGCCTGGGCATGAAAGGCCATGAGATTCTTATCTCCAATTAACTACCAAAAAGCCAGACATGAAGCTGTGGCTTAAGTTGGTTGAACACTAGCCTGGACCAGGAAAACCTCAGGGACCATGCTCAGGCCCTGAGTTTAAGCCCCAAGACCTCCATCTCTACTATCACCACCCCCTAACACACACACACACACACACACACACACACACACACACACACACACACACACACACACACACACACACACACACACACACAAATTAATAATACCAGTAACCCTGAGCACTTAATTCCTGCCAAGCACTTGTTTAGTACTTTATTTTTTTAAATTTTCTCTTGTACTGATTCTGGGCCTGGCACTGTCCCTGAAGCTTTTGTGCTTAAAGCTAGTGCTCTACCATTTGAGCCACACTTGGGTTACATAGCACTTTAGATGCACTGTCTCATTTAGTACACAAACCCTCTGAGGCAGGTACTCACTTTGGCCCCATTTCACAGATGAGGAGCATAAGGCTGGGAGCATCAGGGAACTTAGGAGCTCGTTTGGATTAGACTGATTCCAGAGCTGAGCCCAGTTCCTTCTTTTTTGTTTTTTTTTGGGGGGGTCCAGTCGTGGGGCCTGAACTCTGAGCCTGGGCACTGTCCCTCAGCTCTTCAGCTCTAGGCCAGCGCTCTACCACTTGAGCCACAGCGCCAGGGAACTTAGGAGCTCGTTTGGATTAGACTGATTCCAGAGCTGAGCCCAGTTCCTTCTTTTTTGTTTTTTTTTGGGGGGGTCCAGTCGTGGGGCCTGAACTCTGAGCCTGGGCACTGTCCCTCAGCTCTTCAGCTCTAGGCCAGCGCTCTACCACTTGAGCCACAGCGCCACTTCCAGCTTTTTTCTTTTTGCTTATGTGGTGCTGAGGAATCAAACCCAGGGCCTCAGGCATGCAAGGCAAGCGCTCTACCACTGAGCCACCTTCCCAGCCCCTACTTCTAGTTTTCTAATGGCTAATTGGAAATAAGAATTTCATGAACTTTCCTTCCTGAGCTGGCTTGGAACATGATCCTCAGATCTCGGCCTCCTGAGTAGGTAGGATTACAGGCGTGAGCCACCAGCGCCCAGCTGCTTCTGCCACTTCAGACCCACTCCAGCTGTCGACTTGGTCTCATCATTGAAACCACTGTCAGAAGTGGCTCTGTGGCTTAAGTGGTAGAGCACTTGCCTTGAGCTGAAGAGCTCAGGGACAGAGTCCAGGCCCAGAGTTCAAGCCCCAGGACTGACAAAAAAAAAAAAAAAGTAATTTGAACCCACTGTCATCAGTGTTCAAAGGAAGACCAGAGTTTAGGGATAGATAATTTTTTATTCATAAAATGACAGAGGGTTGCATCTGGCATTTTGTCAGTTATTCTTATCTGTCCCCCAACAATTACCTCCAGTATCTCAACTGCATTTCCTAACTCCTTAAAATTATTCCAAGTCTTATATATAACTGGGCTTGTGGTGCACATCTGTAATCCTAGCACTTGGGAGGCTGAGGCAGGAGGATCATGAGTTCCAGACCAGCCTGGGCTTGAGAGTAAGACCCTGCTCTCCAAAAAAAAAAAAAAAAGACCAAAACAACAATAATAAACAAACAGAAACCTAAATATATAAGCAAGGGCCTGTCAACAGATACAAGTTTTAGAAAAAGTGGGCTTCTAGGGCTGGGAAGTTGGCTCAGTGGTAGAAGTGCTTGCCTTGCATGCCTGAGGCCCTGGGTTCAATTCCCAGCATCATATAAGCAAAAACAAAAAAAGCCAGAAAGTGGCGCTGTGGCTCAAGTGGTAGAGTGCTAGCCTTGAGCTGAAGAACTGAGGGACAGCGCCCAGGCCCAGAGTTCAGGCCCCACAACCGGACCCCCCCAAAAAAAAAAAAAAAGAAAAAGTGGGCTTCTAATTTGTCATGTTGGGACTCAGGCTTATTGGTGGTACAAGCAGTTGACAGGGAGGTAAGAATTGTTGGGAACCACTGCAGTAGTCCCAGGCTTTTACTTTGTAGCCAAAAATAAAACAAACAAATATAAGGCATTTACTTCATGCCAGACAGTGTTCTCAGCACTTTACTTCATTTGTATCTATTACCTCATTTAATCTCCAAATAACTTTGTGAAGTAGAATACTATTATTATCTTCATTTTACAGATGAGGAGACTGAGGCATAGAGAGGTTAAATAACCTTACAAGGTCACACAGCGAATAACCAGCTTAGCAGATACTCAAGTATGCTAAGTTTTGTTCTGGCTGAGAGCTCAAGTTTTTTGTTTTGTTTTGTTAGTAGGGTTTTTCTATGTAGCTCAAGCTGGCCTTCAACTTGAGATCCTCCTGTCTCAACCTCCCCAGTGTGTGTGTGTGTGTGTGTGTGTGTGTGTGTGTGTGTGTGTGTGTGTGTGTGTGTGTGTGTGTGTGTGTGTGTGTGTGTGTGTGTGTGTGTGTGTGTGTGTGTGTGTGTGTGTGTGTGTGTGTGCGCGCGCACCAGTCCTGGGGCTTGAACTCAGGGCCTGGGTGTTGTCTGTCCCTGAGCCATTTTGTGCTTGAGCCACAGCACCACTCCACTTTTTTGAGTGGTTAATTGACAGTAAGAGTCTCATCGGGACTTTTCTGCTTGGGCTGGCTTCAAACCACCATCCTCACATCTCAGCCTCTTGAGTCGCTAGGATTATAGGCACAAGCCACCGGGCTCCCGGGCCACTTGACCCCTTTGAGCCACAACTCTACTTCCATTTTTAAGGTTAATGGGAGTCTCACGGACTTTCTTGCCTGGGCTGGTTTCAAACCCTGATCCTCAGATCTCAGCCTCCTGAGTAGCTAGGATGTGAGCCACCAGTGCCTGGCAAAAGCTCATATTCTTAAATGATACTGCCTTTTAAATAATAATAAAAAAAATACAGACCCCAGGATGAGAAGTAACCAATATCAGGTACCAGCTCACTCTGTTTCTTCCCCGTTGCTGGCTGGGCTCCTAGCTTCTCAGAGCCTTTCTGTACCTTGCCTCCCACATAGGGATCTCAGTCTCCCCTTGCTCATGAGAAGGGCGAGGTGGGTAGAGGGCACTCACCTTGCAGGTCAGAGGTCAACAGAGGGAGGGGGTCCTGAGGAAAGGCAGCCTGGGTGTGGGGAAGTGACAGCAGCAGCAGCAGTAGCAGTAGCAGCAAGGGCATGAGGTAGGGGGCCCGGGGCATCCTGTGCGGGGCAGCTCAGGCCCCAGGGGGTGCCCCCTCACCCATAAGCTGGCCCTGAAAAGGGAGACAGAAAAGTGGGGGAAGAGACCCTTTCCTTCTACCCCTGTTGTAGGCTCTTCCCCACGCCTATCCCCAGAAGACCTTGTAAGGTGGGGGTTAGAGCCCTCCTCGCCGCACTGTCCCAGTGCCAACCAGCTGTCACTGTCACTAAGGCTCTTCCCTCTCCAACTGGCCCAAACTGGCTTGTGTGAGCCCCCCCCCCCCCCATGACCCCAGGTAAGGACAGGACACGCTAGCTCCCATTCCCCCTCCCAGACTTCTCACTCTTCTCTCCTGACTGGCTGGGACACTCGGTAGGTGACACCTCCTGGCCCCCCTTGTGCTAACCCCTTCTCCAGCTATAATTAGACGCTGAAGCCTTAAAATTATAAATAGTGACTCCTTGGCACGAGGAAGAGGCAGAGGGCACCAAGTCTGCTCCTTTTCCCTCCCAGACCCCAACGGCACCCTGGGAGCAATGCAAGCACCACGCCCAGGCACCCACAGCTGGGTGGCAGCTCCCAGCTTCTCTAGGGGGTGAAGAAGACCAGAATGCAGGGGCAGATAGCCTGGGGGGGGGTATTGTCTTGGTCCAAGCTTCTATTTCAGGGGTCCTTCCAAGGCTAGGGAAGAAGCTGGGCAGGGAGGGAGAAAAGGGGGGGGGGGCGACAATCTTAGCCAAAAATGAATCTGCATCAAAGCCAGATCAGAGGCTAAATTTAGCTCTGGCTGCAGCTGTCTCCTCGACCACTGGGCCCCCTCCCAGCCTCTCTAGCCCCTTATTCCCTCCCTGGTTCCTAAGGACTTGATTTGGGGGAGAACAGACCTCCTCCTCCCCAACTATGAGGAGCCGGGGAGAGAAGGGACTGGTGAAGCTTAATAGCTCAACGCGCCTCTCTTTTCCTTTCTTCCCTCATTGGGCTGCCTCTGAAATTGAAATATAAATAATTCAATGACAGGCAATTGTAGCCCAAAGTCCAGAGAAAAGACGGATATGGTGGAAGGGATGATGAGCCGGGTCTCCTTCCCACTCATCAGCCCCCCCAGCCAGCTGACCCTGGCTGGACCCACAGTGGGAGGCGCACACCAGCTTCCTGCCTTTCCCTGACATTGAAATGAGGGGCTGAGGAGGCGCCGGAAATCAGGTCAAGAGGGGGGAAGCATCCTTTCTTTTGTGAACAGATCATGGCCAGCCCATGTCCCCCTCTAAAGAAGAAACCAAAGCCCAGTCTCTTTCCATCTCCCCAGTAATTCTGCTCTCGAAGCCAGGACCCATTGTCCCCCACCCCCATTCCAGCGTCACTGGTGGGGAGGCTGACGTCAGGTGGAGCCCCATGAGAGCTGGAGGAAGGGAAGGGGTAGAAACACCTAATGATGACCCCCTCTTCCCCAGAGGCAGACAGTCAGCGAGCTAACGACCCTCCGGTGTGGCAAAGTCTAGCCTCCTTCTCTCCCGCAGCCCATGATTCCGGATGCTGATGCTCCCAGGGGAAGAGAAAGGGACACAGCTTGTCTCCTGTGCTCCCCTACCTGCCCCCCCTCAAGTTGCCCAGGGCAACTGGTATCTTCACCCTGGAAACAACTTTGGTCTCTGACAAGTGGGGAAAATAGCCAGACCCTCTTCCTGCTCCCTGGCAGTGGCCTGCTTGTAGCCCCTGCCCCCAAGACTCGGCTGCCCTTTCTTACCTGGGGTGGGGAGTCCTGTGGGGGACTGGAGGGGGGCTTAGGAGACCTCTGACCTGACAGAAGAAGGGACAAAAGGAGGAAAAAGACTAAGTTACACTTTCCTGAACACATCCCTTAAAAGTCAATGTGAGAATTCAGGCAAAGTCTGCCAAGGCTAGTATCGGGGAGATGCTGCTTTGGGAGGGGGACCTCGTGGGTGAGGAGGGGTGCTGACATTTAGTTCGGTGACAAAGGCACTGACATCTTCATACTGGGGAGAGCCCCGAGCCAGAAGCTGCGGAAAGCTGGGCACCAGCCTTGGGAAAAGGGGTGCCCGGGAGAGTTTGTGGGACACGATGACCACTCCCATGTTGAAACCTTCAACATCCAACAGCATTCTCAGCAAAAAGCGCCCTAGCTAGGGACAATAGAGGCTAATTTACATCTCATTTGCATGCTCTTCATTTCCAGGCAAAATGCTCTGATAGCGAGCACCCCCCTCACACACACCCCAGTCCCTTCTTCCTTCAGAAAGCAGGCCCGGCCCCTTCCACCAACCTCTCCCCACACCGCCCCCCTCGCACACACTTCAGCTGGCTTAGTCCAGCCTCTAAAAACACTTGGTTGGCCTTTGCCTTGGCCCAGGAGACTCAGCAGTGATACATCTTTAAGAGGACTTCCCATAGCTGCTTGGGGGAAGCAGCATCTGGGTGGCTCCCACCCAACCTCGCGTCTGGGTGGGGGAGAGGCTCACAGGGACTTGGGGGAACCCTAGGAACACACCTGGCCACTCTGTCCTCCCCTTTCGGATCCCTCCCCCCCAGCCCCCAGGCTGGGAGAAGGACTCAGCCCTCCTCTCGGTGGGGCAAGCAGCCACCTCTGGGGAGTGGCCGAGGTCACAGCCAGAGTGTAGCGGAGCTGAGGAAGGGACCGAGGAGGCCGGGCTGGGGACAATAGCAGGAAGCCCTGGGGCTGGTCTCCCGCCTCAGCCCACCTTCTTTAGGGGGAGTCGGGGGCGCGTTCGGATCTCCAAGACCTTTCCCCTCCGCCCTTCCGCGCTCGGCCCCTACCCCGCCTCCCTCCCACCCAGCCCCCAACGAGGAGAAGCCAGGTGTCCCCAGCTTCGCGGGCGGCGGGGCTCCGGGCCAGGGGCTCGACGTCTCCCGCTCAGTGAAGCTAAGGAGGGGCGGGCAGCAGAGTCGGCCGGGACCGGGTCCCAGAGCCACGTTAGCGGGAGGAGGGGCTGGAGGGGCCTGCAGGCGCCGAGCGGCGGGGACCGGGCGGGGGTGGGGGAGCGGAGGCGGGTCTCCCCGACCCCGGGAACCGGCGCCAGAAGCCGAGCACCAACGAGGGCGGACCCCGGGGCCCCGGGCCGGCGCTGAGCGGCATCGCCGAGCGGCGATGCCCGGTTCTCCTCCTCCTCGGTTCTCCTCTTAACAAAGCCCTGGACCGAGTAAGGGGGCGAAGGAAGGAGACGGGAGCTGGGACGATGCCCCAGACCCCGACTCTACTCAAGCCGATCCCCCAGGGAGTGCTCGGACGTCTGCTTGCACAAGGACGAAGCTGCAGCCCTGACACCCAAGTCCGAACCACACATCGCCTTTGGCATCGCTGCAGGGGCCTCGGGAGTCTGGCCCTCCGCGGGTCTCCGAGCCTCAGTTTTCCCTGCGGGGGAGGCGGGGGGGGCGGCTTTCCACCCTCTGTACCGTGCGCGCCTCGGGGAAAAAAAAAATCCATCTTGGTGCTCCTGGAATCTTGCAGGAGGCGACACAAGTGAGAATGGTGGGAAGAGGAGCACGGAGCGCAGCCCCAGCGCCCAACAGTGCGGTGGGCGGGGGGGGGCCTCCGCCGCGGACCCCTTCCCCCCCCAGCACCCAACTCTGCTGACCCCCCCCTCTGAAAGCCGGCGACCCCTCCCGGGTCGCTGTGGCACAGCGGAAGCCAGACCCCGACCTGCAAGCGCCCCCGTCACACCCCCCACCTCTCCATTCCCGCCCCGGGGTACTTGCTCGAGATCCGGGTCAGTAGGCTCGAGCTCGAAGCAGGCGGTCAGCAGCTCCGCGCCGTGCAGAGTTCGAAATCCGTGATTGGGGCTCAGGTGAGCTGGGATGAGCGTCCCGGTTGAACGGTACTTGGATGTGGGCGCCCAGGCGCTGTCGGGTTAGGAGAGCCCAGGGTTCGAGTCGCGGCCCCCACTCCCTCCTCGGATCCGCGGAGGAAAACAATGCGACCGCCCGGAGCTCTGGGCTCGGCCCCAGCGGCCCCGCCCGCCTCCTGGCAGGACCCGCCTCCCGCCCGCCTCTAGGTTGCCTCAACTAATCGCGGCTTCAGAGGTCGCCTAGACTCCGCCTTCTCTCCACCTTTCCACCAATAGCATGGCTCGAGGGCGGAGCTCCAGAAGCACCGTCCACCCAGAGGGCGGAACCTGGAGGGTGAGACTGGGGCGAGATGGAGAGACCCCACGGACAGTCGCTGAGACCCTCCCCTCGACCCCCTCCTCCCCGCTCCGACAGAAGAGGAGACACACACCGAAACAGACAAGCTGGCAGAGGAGAGGCCCTGGGGAGAAATGTCATAAGAGAGGAGGGAAAAGAAGCTGAGGGAAATAGAGACAGGAAACCTGGGGGCCTCGAATGGGCTGGGCTGTCAGAGCCTGCGCGGTCCTCCCTCACTTCCCTTCAAAGGCTTTGGCGACTACGTCCCCTAGGGGTTCCTCCTGCTTCTTCTGTTCTCTGCTCCAACCCTCCGTTCCTCCTCTATGTGCTTTTCCCTCTATATGCCCATGTGCCGCCTCCAGCTCATCCTGACCCCACTAGGAAGGCCTAGCTCATATTTGGGGGCGTGAGGCCTGAGAAAGGAAAGAAAGTACCCATGGCATGTTTTCCTTGTCCCCATCATCTCCTCCCAAAGCAGGATGGACTTGGGCCACCATACGCAAGTCAGGAAACTAGTGTTAGTAGTCAGGCTGCTGGCTGATGGAAGAAGACAGGTGAGAGAGCTGAAGCCAAGAGAGAAACATGGAACTGAGCCTAACTGATTCAGAGAAATAGAGAAGGAAGAGCCACTCTGGAGATCTAAAAGACGTAAAGTGACCAGCTATCCTATCTTCATTCTATGCCATTAGCACAGGCTCAGTAGTATCCCACCTCTCCTGGGAGGATCTTGAACATCCCTCCAATTAGCAAAACTGCTCCTCCATAAAGACCTTCGATTTTAGGAATGTCCATGAGAAGGGAGAATAGGCAACTTCAAACAGTACTGTTGGTTTCCACCCTAAAATTGGCTGCTAAGATTCTTCCCTGCGTGGGGCTGGAACAAAAGACATTCTCAAAGTTCCCAGGAAAGTAGGTGGCCTGGGAGACATTGACATTCTGGGACAGTTTTATCTGAGTTGGCACTTCCATCCACATCTTGGACATTAGATTAGAGGAAAGGAAGGGCAGGTACCATTTTTCCACCAGCTTTGACTGGATGGGGATGAAGGTGTAGAGCATCAACAACTGGGCTAAGTACATTAGTGAGTAATACACTCACCTACACACACACACACACACACACACACACACACACACACACACACACAGAAACAGAGATCCAGGCCTGGTAAACCACTGAGGGATTTTGGACCCAAGCCAATTTTTTTTTGGGGGGGGGGTCCAGTCGTGGGGCCTGAACTCTGGGCCTGGGTGTTGTCCCTCAGATCTTCAGCTCAAGGCTAGAGCTCTACCAATTGAGCCACAGCACCACTTCCAGCTTTTTTTTTCTTTTTGCTTATGTGGTGCTGGGGAATCGAACCCAGGGCCTCAGGCATGCAAGGCAAGCACTCTACCACTGAGCCACCTTCCCAGCCCCACCGAAGCCAATTTAGCAGATAGTTAAATTAGGAATTGTTTAAAAGGCTGAAAAGAAGGCTTTTTTTTTGTTTAGTTTTGGTTTTGTCAGTCATGGGGCTTGAACTCTGGGTCTGTGCACTGTCCCTCAGTTCTTCAACTCAAGGATAGCACTCTACCACTTGAGCCATAGCGCCACTTCCAGTTTTCTGGTGGTTAAATGAAGATATGAATCTGGATCTGGTTTTGTATCATATATCCTCAGATCTCAGCCTCCTGAGTAGCTAGGATTACAGGCATGAGCCACCGGTGCCCAGATTGAAAAGAAGTTTTAAGAGAAAGATAATTCAAAGTGTAGAAGCACTTAAAGGTTAAAATTAATTTCTCCAGCTCCTAACACAGGGCTTAGTTATTCAAATATGTATTTATTGAATAGATTAGTGAAAAAGATTAAAGTACAATTCATTAAAGTGTGTTTGTGTTAGGCCGGGCGCTGGTGGCTCACACCTGTAATCCTAGCTACTCAGGAGGCTGAGATCTGAGGATAGCGGTTCAAAGCCAGCCCGGGCAGGAGAGACCGTGAGACTCCTATCTCCAATAAACCACCAGAAAACCGGAAGTGGCGCTGTAGCTCAAGTGGTAGAGCGCTCGCCTTGAGCTGAAGAGCTGAGGGACAGCGCCCAGGCCCAGAGTTCAAGCCCCACGACCGACAAAAAAAAAAAAAAAAAAAAGTGTGTTTGTGTTTGTGTGTGTGTGTGTGTGTGTGTGTGTGTGTGTGTGTGTGTGTGTGTGTGTGTGTGTGTGTGTGTGTGTGTGTGTGTGAGACTGTGAGTACTAGGACTTAAACTCAGGGCCTGGGTGCTGATCCTGAATTTTTTTCACTGAAGTCTGCCACTTGAGCAACATCTCCCCATCTGGCTCTTTGGTTGTTAATTGGAGGTAAGAGTTTCATTGACTTTCCTGCCCAAGATGGCTTCAAACCACAATCCTCAAATCTCAGCCTCCTGAGTAGGTATGAGCCAAGATTTGACTCATCTAAAGTTTTAAGACATTATATCTATTGTATCCCTAGCTGTGCATTTGTAAGTTACTCAGGAGATAAATTTGAGAAAAGTAGGGCAGATGAGCAAAATACCATATGCAAACTGGAAAGCATTAAAAAGTTTGGAAAGAACCTGTACCAGTGATTCATGCCTATAATCCTAGTAGTTTAGTAGGTTGAGATGCAGAGGATTGAACTTTGAAGCCAGCAAAGCAGAAAAGGCTGTGACATTCTGCCTCCAAAATTATCAGCGAAAGCCATTAGCCATGGTATAAGCATGGTTCAAGTAATAAAGTGTTGGCAGAGCAAGTAAATGGCGGGAGTACAAGATCCTCCAGGGAAGAGAGAAGGGAGAAGAGGCGGGTGACAGGAAGAAGAGCCTGCAAATGGAGATCAAGGCCCATTGGAAGGCTGAGTTTGTAGTACTTGAGTCAGAGGAGAGACAGGAAGGAACTCAAGGTGAGGGACCGCCTACAGAAGATGGCTGTGCAGAGGAACTCTGATCCATCCTTTAGTGTAATGGGAAAACACCTTCAAATAGTCAGTGAGGGATCTAAGCAAAGAAAAACAAATAAACAAGGGCTGGGAATGTGGCTTAGTGGTAGAGTGCTTGCCTAGCATGCATAAAGCCCAGGATTCAATTCCTCAGTACCACATAAACAGAAAAAAACAGAAGTGGTACTGTGCCTCAAGTGGTAGAATGCTAGCCATGAGCAAAAGAAGCTCAGGGACAGGGCCAGGCTCTGAGTTTAAGCCCCAGGACTGGCCAAAAAACAAAAAACAAAACCTTGTCAGGTGCTGGTGGCTTATACCTGTAAATCAATCCTTGGTGCTCAGGAGGCTGAGGATTGAGATTCAAAGTCAGCCCAGACAGGAAAGTTCGTGAGACTCACTCTTATCTCCAATTAACCTCCAGAAACCAGAAGTGGCACTCTGGCTCACACTGGTAGAACTCTAGTCCTGAGCAAAAGGAGCTGGAGGAGAAGCATCCAGGCCCTGAATTTAAGCCCCATGACAAACTAAAACAAAACAAAGCAAAAGAAACAACTCTCCTCTCAATGACTCTCCTCTCCCTGAACCCCTGGCTGTTGCAGCTGATGCTGCCCAGCCCCTCCAAGTGACCAGGAAGCAGCACATTGAGTGGATGGTCACCTTCAGGCAGCAGCCTCCACTTGTGACAATCTGCTGGTCATGTCACCAGCAAATCCATCAGACTGGATCTATATGCCTTATTCTTGTTTGTTTGTTTTGTTGTTAGTCCTGGAAGCTGAACACGAGTCCTCAAGCTAGGTAGGGAGGCAGTCTACCCTTGAGCCATGCCCCTCAGCCTATAATGCCCTCTTAGCACAACCTTGATTTGACTCTTAACTCTTGAGTTTGATGCCTACAGCCCCAGAATCTGAGGGTCTGTGGCTTTGGAGGTGGCTTACATATCATCTTTCAGTAAAAAGCCCCAATATTTCCCTTTCCAATACTTTTATCTTGGACTCTGAAGGGCAATAGTCTTCTTGCTAGACTTCCCAGCTGGCTGGGTGCCTATATTTTCCTCACCCTCATTCTCATCCTTAAGCCCAGAAGTAGCTAGGAAAACACTTTTGATATTTTGCTTATGAGGCTTAGATATTATTTCACAGCTCCCTGACCCAGACTCCTAGATAATCTAAAGTTCTTAAATATCAGGCTGCATGTCTGGGGCACTTGAGATCAGCGAGCCTTTCCCCTAAAACTCCAGTATTTGCACATCAGTAGAAGTTTCTCAAGTAAATCGAGAACCAGACCCACTCTACAAGTCCTGCCCAACTCCCTGCCTAAGACACAGAGAGCAAGGGCTATGCTATTGGCTGTCTTAGGCTAGGAGGGGCCCCAGGCTGACTTTGCTACTGGCTTTTGTTAAAAACTCTGAGGACTGCTGAATGGTATATTACTAGGAAAATAGGAGTAGATTTACATTCAAGTGAGCACCCATCATTTTAGGTAGAATTCAGTCCTCCCTCTCTGAGGTCTGTTTTCTAAAAAGCAGTCTCTTCTCAGGACCCCTTTTCCTTGGATTGTACAAGGTGGCCATTCTTCCCAAATGAAAAGACACCACGCTGGGCACTGGTGGCTCACACCTGCAATCCTAGCTACTTGGGAAGCTTAGATCTGAGAATTATAGTTCAAAGCCAGCCCTGGCAGGAAATTCTGTGAGACTCTTATCTTCAATTAACAACCCCAAAACAGGAGGTGATGCTGTGGCTCAAAGTGGTAGAGCACTAGCTTTGAGCAAAGGAGCTCAAGGAGAGTCCCCAGGCCCAGAGTTCAAGCCTCACAATCAACCAAAAAAAAAAAAAAAGAAGAAGAAGAAGAAGAAGAAAGAAAGAGAAAGAAAGGAAGAGAGAAAGAAAGGAAGAGAGAAAGAGAGAGAGAAATAAAGCAAGCCAGGAACTGGTGATTCACGCCTGTAATCCTAGCTACTAAGGAGGCTGAGATCTGAGGATTGAGGTTCAAAGCCAGCCCAGGCAGGAAAGTCTGTGAGACTCTTATCTCCAATTAACCACCAGAAAACTGGAAGTGGCGCTGTGGCTCAAGTGGTAGGGGGCTTGCCATGAGCTGAAGAGCTGAGGGACAGGGCTCAGGCCCAGAGTTCAAGCCCATGACGGCCAAAAAAAGAAAAGAAAAGAAAAGGAAGAATGAAAGAACGGAAGGAAGGAAGGAAGGAAGGAAGGAAGGAAGGAAGGAAGGAAGGAAAAGACACCAACTTCTCCCTACAAATTTCTCCACCACAGCTGTTTCCTAGTCAAGTCACTCTTACATTTGACAGGTGAAGATGGGAACTAACTAAAAATGTTTTAGTTTCAGGTGTTAGTACCTGGCTAGGGAGCTGTGATACTTTTTCTTTCTATCTTTGTTTTTGTTTTTTGTCTGTAGTTCATGGGGTTTGAACTCTGGGCCTGGGCGCTGTCCCTCAGCTCTTCAGCTCAAGGTGAGCACTCTACCACTTGAGCTACAGCACCACTCCTGGTTTTCTGAGTGTTTATTGGAAATAAGAGTTTCATAGACTTTTCCTGCCTGGGCTGGCTTTGAACTGTGATCCTCAGATCTCAGCCTCCTGAGTAGCTAGGATTACAGGCGTGAGCCACCAGCGCCCGGCTCTATGTAAATTCTTAAAAAACAAAACAAAACACAGTTCATTGGAATAAAAATAAAAGTTTTAAGGCCTAAGCCGGGCGCTGGTGGCTCACGCCTGTAATCCTAGCTACTCAGGAGCCTGAGATCTGAGGATCTCGGTCCAAAGCCAGCCGGGGCAGGAGAGACTGTGAGACTCCTATCTCCAATAAACCACCAGAAAACCGGAAGTGGTGCTGTAGCTCAAGTGGTAGAGCGCTCGCCTTGAGCTGAAGAGCTGAGGGACAGCGCCCAGGCCCAGAGTTCAAGCCCCATGACCAACAACAACAACAAAAAAAAACAGAAAAAAAAGTTTTTAAGGCCTAACTCAGATTTTAATCAATCCAATAAGTATTAAACATTTAATTCCAGCATAATCTCTTGCAAAATTCATGGTGGGTTTTATCCTAGTTTTCAAAATAACCATTTAGGCTGGGAAGGTGGCTCAGTGGTAGAGTGCTTGCCTTGCATGCATGAGGCCCTGGGCTTGATTCCTCAGCACCACATAAGCAGGAAAAGCAGGAGTGGTACTGTGGCTCAAGAGGAAAAGTCCTAGCCTTGAGCTAAAGAGCTGAGGGACAGCGCCCAGGCCCAGAGTTCAGGCCCTATGACCAGCAAAAACAAGAAAATAACCATTTATTTGAATTAAAACAAGATTTGCATTTACTAAGTAGTCAAAAAGCAATATCAAAAGCAGGGCATGGTGGTATGCGTTTGTAATCGTAGCACTCTTAAAAACTAAGACAATCCAGGCACTAATGACTCATAACTGTAATCCTAGCCATTCAGGGTGCTGAGATCTGAGGATAACAGGTCAAAGCCAGACAAGGCAAGGAAGCCTGTGAAACTCTCATCTCCGCTTGGCCACCATAAAAGAAAGGGGGGGAAAGGGAAGCAGAAAGTAGAGCTGTGGTTCAACTGGTAGAGTGGCAGCCTTGAGCAAAAAAGTGAAGCGACAGTGCACAGCCATGAGTTCAAGCTCCAATAGGGCACAAAATTCATTAATGAATCAGTCAATCAATTACATGCTAAGGTAGGAGCACAACCTGGTTATACTGTGAAACCCTGACACAAAAGGAAAAACCCTACAAAATACACACACACACACAAAACCCATACCAAAATTCATTCTCATGAAGACTCCAGAGAAAGATGCTGGATACATTTTTGTTTTTCTTTTTCAGCTCTGGGACCAAACCGTCAGCCTTGAGCACACTGTGCAAGCATTCTACTCTTAGTCACATCTCTAGCCTGCTGGATACATTTTCTTGTGGAGGACGAGGGAACTTTGGTGGGAGTTAACTTGGAAAATGAAGAAAATGTTCCAAAGGGGGACAGAGATAAGAAAAAAAACTCTGAGCTGGTGAGCCTGGAGACCGAAGTCTGACTAGCAAAGTCCTGCGAGGCTTGTGGAGAACGGCCCAGCGAGGTTAGCTGGGAGCAGGGGAACCAAATTCGGGAAGGCCCACAACACTCAGGTGAGGAGTTCAAGTGATCCAGTAGGCGTAGGGCATCGTTTTAAGCCCTTTCTTTATAAGGTTGAAGTTGTGGAAATGTTTTATTTGTTTTGAAGCAAGAAGACAGAGAACTCTATTAGCAAGAAAACAAATGGAGAGCTCCAGGGAGGAGGGGCAGCCGGCTAGGATGACAGCATTGGATCTGGAAAGAAATGAGAAGGCTGGGAGCTATTCATTGGGCTGCCCTGGAAACGGAGGCAGATCTCACTACGTAACTTAGGCTTTCCTTGAACTCGCTATGGAACCCTGGTTGACCCTCAACTTTCAATCCTGCCTCCGCCGCCAGAGTGCTGGAATTACAAGTGTGCACCACCATGCTCTGGTCCTTCTTTCCTTCATCTTTAGATATTATTATTATTATTTAGATGTTGTTATTATTATTGTAGTGGAGTTTAAACTCAGGGCCTGCACTGGTCTGGTGAGGCGCTCCCACTTGAGCCATACCCTCAGCCCTCCTTCTTTTATTTCTTAACTCTTTCTTACCTTTAATATATACATAGTCTGATAACAAAAAGAAAAAATTTCCAGCTAGACATTATAATCCCAGCACTCAGAAAGCTGACGCAGAGGGATCATGAGTTCAAGGCCAGCCTGGGACACATATTGAGATTTTTTTTTTGTCTCAGAAAAACAAACAAATTAGCAAACTGGGCACTGGTGGCTCATACTTGTATCCTATTCAAGAGACTGACATCTAAGCCAGGCGCTGATGGCTCATGCCTGTAACCCTAGCTACTCAGGAAGCTGAGATCTGAGGATCACGGTTCAAAGCTACCTAGGCAGGAAAGACCATAAGACTCTTATAACCACTAGAAAACCAGAAATGGCACTGTAGCACAAGTGGCAGAATGCTAGCCTTGAGCTGAAGAGCTCAGGGACAGAGCCCAGGACTAGAGTTCAAGCCCCACGACTAACCAAAAAAAAAAGCTAGCTAGGGCTGAAAAGTGGCTCAGTGGTAGAGTGCTTGCCTTGCATGAATGAGGCCCTGGGTTCAATTCCTCAGCACCACCTAAGTGGAAAAAGCCAGAAGTGGTGCTGTGGCTCAAGTGGTAGAGTGCTGGCCTTGAGCTGAAGAGCTGAGGGACAGCGCCCAGGCCTAGAATTCAGGCCCCATGACCGGCAAAAAAAAAGCTAGCTAGCTAGCTAGCTAGATAGGAATATTACTCAGGCATAAAGAAAAAAGAATGACATTTTCAGGAAGGTGGGTGAAATTGGAGATCATCTTCTTGAGTGGAATAAGCCAAATATCACATATTTGCGCATTTTCAGAGTCTAGATCTAAAGGATATACATAGATACATACTTGTTTTTGTTTTTGTTTTTTTTTTTGTTGGTCGTGGGGCTTGAACTCTGGGCCTGGGCGCTGTCCCTCAGCTCTTCAGCTCAAGGCGAGCGCTCTACCACTTGAGCTACAGTGCCACTTCCGGTTTTCTGGTAGTTTATTGGAGATAGGAGTCTCACAGTCTCTCCTGCCCAGGCTGGCTTTGAACCGAGATCCTCAGATCTCAGCCTCCTGAGTAGCTAGGATTACAGGCGTGAGCCACCAGCGCCCGGCTTAGATACATACTTGTATGTACATCCATATAGAAAGAAAATGAATGGGGCTGGAAAGGTGGCTCAGTGATGGAGCGCTTGCCTTGCATGCCTGAAGCCCTGGGTTCGATTATTCAGCACCACATAAGCAAAAAGAAAAAAGCCAGAAGTGGTGCTGTGGCTCAAGTGGTAGAGCGCTAGCCTTGAGCTGAAGAGCTGAGGGACAGCACCCAGGCCCAGAGTTCAAGGCCCCACGACCAGACCCCCCCCCCAAAAAAAAAAGAAAGAAAAAAAAATGAATGTAACTGAAGGACTGTTTGGGGAGATGAGAGACGGGGAGAAGGAAGGGGAATGATTGAGGATATTAAAATACATAGTGTCTCTGTATGAAGATGGCATAGAAAAATCCACTGACAGCTACTGAACAATAGGAGAGTGGGAAGGGGGATGGGGAACAAGAATTCAATACATGAGGTTAAGCTGACTAAAGTATAATGTATGCACGTGCACATTACCATGGTGAAACCTCTTTGTACAACTAATATTCATTAAAAAAGAAAAAGAGAAAAAAGAATCGCAGGAAAGTAAAACAGGCTGTGATAGGGTAGGGGCAGCAGGTGCAAGTGGAAAAGGGAAGGGCCAATGGAGAGGGTAAATACAGTGGGATGTTTTTTATGTGTTTGAAAATAAATGAAAGCCGGGCGCTGGTGGCTCACGCCTGTAATACTAGCTACTCAGGAGGCTGAGATCTGAGGATCGTGGTGAGCCAGCCCGGGCAGGAGAGACCGTGAGACTCCTATCTCCAATAAACCACCAGAAAACCGGAAGTGGCGCTGTAGCTCAAGTGGTAGAGCGCTCGCCTTGAGCTGAAGAGCTGAGGGACAGCGCCCAGGCCCAGAGTTCAAGCCCCACGACCGACAAAATAAATAAATAAATAAATAAATAAATGAAAACAGAATCTTGAAACCTGATGATAGTGTTTTTAAGAGGGGAGAATGAGGGAGAGAGAAGGAGGGGTACATTGTATTATGAATGCTTATATGTGTAGAAATGTCACAGTGAACACTCTCCCTGTACCAGTAATACATGCTAATTTTGTTGTTGTTGTTGGTCGTGGGGCCTGAACTCTGGGTGGGCCTGGGCACTGTCCCTCAGCTCTTCACCTCCAGGCTAGCACTCTACCACTTGAGCCATGGCACCATTTTTGGCTTTTTCTGCTTATGTGGTGCTGAGGAATCAAACCCAGGGCCTCCTGCATGCAAGGCAAGCACCCTACCAGTGATCTACCTTCCCAGCCCCAATACATGCTAATTGTTTATTTATTTATTTATTTTTGTTGGTTGTGGGCTTGAACTCAGGGCCTGGTCACTGTCCCTGAGCTCTTTGTGCTCAAGGCTAGCATTCTGCCACTTGAGCCACAGTGCCACTTCCACTTTTTGAGTGGTTAATTGGAGATAAGAGTTTCCACAGGGACTTTTCTGCCTGGGCTAGCTTCAAACCATGATCCTCAGATCTCAGCCTCCTGAGTAGCTAGGATTATAGGCATGAGCCACAGCACCAGGCATATTTCTTTTAAATCTTTTAAATGCTAATTTCTTTTAAATCTTAAAAAAAAAAAAAAAAAAAAAAAAAGACTGAGGGAGTAGCTTTAGTGGTAGAGTAGGAAGCCATGAGTTCAATCCTCTACACCCCTAAATTCTCTTGAACTCTGGACCTCGACTCTGCCCTTCAGCTCTTCAGGTCAATGCTAGCACTTTACCACTTGAACTACAGTGCCACTTCCAGTTTTATAGTGGTTTATTGGAGATAAGAGTCTCACAGGCTTTCCTGCCCAGACTGGCTTTGTTTGACCTGTGAGCCTCAGATCTCATATTCCTGAGTAGCTAGGATTATAGGCGTGAGCCATCAGCACCGGCTTAGAGTGTCTTTTCTATCCGATGGCTACATCCATCTTCAGGATTTCCACTTGGCCATCTCATTTTTGCCCCCACCGTCCATGGAAATTGCTTCATCAAGGCCACCAAAGACCTCCTGGTCATATTCAATGAACAGCTCTTCAGTCTTTTTCCTTTTGCCCTCTTTGTGGCATTTGACCCTGTTGACCTTTCCTTCCTTGAAATTTTCTCCTCTTTTGCCTCCTGGGGTTCTTTTTTCTCTTGACTGAGATGAGGGGCTTAATACATATATATTTCTCAAGCGAATGAATGGCTTCCCTTCTAATAATGTGGTCTTTCTCAACTTTCTCTGACCTCTTCTTAAATGTTGGTGATCCCTGGGGTCATACTTAGCCACCCCCTGGCTGTGGACATTCCCATTGGTTAAAACAATCCACGCCAAGTTAAAATAATGACGTGCTTCTCTCCACTAAATCTAAGTCTTCAGGTCTTTCTCCTGAGCTCCAGACTCATTGCTGATTGGATACTTTGATTTGGATTTTTTTTATGTGTATTTACCACTTAGTGTGAAGCTAGGAAGCTTGCCTTTTATCTTTCTATCCCTAGCACTTTGTCATAATCTCTGGCATGCAGCAAGAAAAAGAAGAAATAAATGCACCAAAGATTAAAGAGGGACAAAAGATGAAAAGCTGTGAACTATCTCCAGCTGCAAGTCGTTTGACTGTTTAAAGTCACATTGAACTTTCTCTTCCTGAACTGACAAAAGAAACTGATCTTTAAAATGGTGAACCCTGGAAAATGAACTATGTAACTTGTGAACAGGGACAGGAGGGAGAAACATGAGGAAAGCAAAGGGAGGGGTGATATTATCCAAATCAGCAATGAACTCATTATCTGACCTACAGAGTGACACCTCTTTTTTTTTTTTTTTTTTGGTCATGTAGCTTGAACTCAGGGCCTGGGTACTATCCCTGAGCTCTTTTACTCAAGGCTAGTGTTCTACCACTTTGAACCACAGCACCACTTCAGATTTCCTGACAGTTAATTGGCAATAAGAGTCTCATGGACTCTCCTGCCTGGGCTGGCTTCAATCTGCAATCCTCAAATCTCAGCCTCCTGAATAGCGAGGATTATAGGCATGAGCCACCAGTGCCCAGCTGTATGACACCTTAATAAAATTTAAAAAATGGTGATGCTCGACTAGAACTGGGGTATAGCCAGTGGTAGAAAGCATGTTAGGCCGGGCACCAGTGGCTCACGCCTGTAATCATAGTTACTTAGGTGGCTGAGATCTGAGGATTATGGTTCAAAGCCAGCCTGATCAGGAAAGTCCATGAAATTCTTTTTTTTTTTTTTGTCAGTTGTGGGGCTTGAACTCTAGGCCTGGGCTCTGTCCCTCAGCTCTTCAGCTCAAGGCAAGTGCTCTACCACTAGAGCCACAGCGCTACTTCCAATTTTTCTGTTGGTTTATTGGAAATAGGAGGTTCATGGCCTTTCCTGCCCAGGCTAGCTTTGTTGTTATTGTTTGTTTTTTTGTTTTTTGTTTTTTTGGGTCCAGTTGTGGGGCCTGAACTCTGGGCCTGGGCGCTGTCCCTCAGCTCTTCAGCTCTTGGCTAGCGCTCTACCACTTGAGCCACAGCGCCACTTCGAACTTTTTTTTCTTTTTGCTTATGTGGTGCTGAGGAATCGAACCCAGGGCCACATGCATGCAAGGCAAGCGCTCTACCACTGAGCCACCCTTCTAGCCCCCCAGGCTAGCTTTGAACTGAGATTACAGGGGTGAGCCACCAGAGCCTGGCGGATGAAATTCTTTTTTTGGGGGGGGTCCAGTAGTGGGGCCTGAACTCTGGGCCTGGGCGCTGTCCCTCAGCTCTTCAGCTCAAGGCTAGCGCTCTACTACTTGAGCCACAGCGCCACTTCTGGCTTTTTTCTTTTTGCTTATGTGGTGCTGAGGATTTGAACCCAGGACCTCAGGCATGCAAGGTAAGTGCTCTACCACTGAGCCAACTTCACAGCCCTGAAATTCTTATCTTGAGTAAAATACTCAGAAAAAGCCAGAAGTAGCGCTGTGGCTCAAGTGGAACACTAGCCTTGAGCAAAAGAAGCTCAGGGACAGTGTGTAGGCCCAGAGTTCAAGCCCCAAAACCAGTAAAAATGCAAGCAAACAAGCAGATTAGCGTATGAAGTATTGTGTTCAATCTCCTGCCCAAACAGGAACCTCAGCTGAGCCAAATTTGGGACTTTTCCATTCTAAGTGCTTTTATTCTGCTTTTTTTTTTCCTTTGTGATACTGGGTTGAGTTAGAGCTTCATGCTTGGGAAGCAGCTGTTCTATGATTTGAGCTATCCTCACTCTATGTCTTAAGGCTTCAGTTATTTTTCAGGTAGAGTCTCACATTCTTGTCCATGCCAGTCTGACCTCAATCCTCCTACTTAAGCTTCCTAAGAAGCAAAAAATAGCAGGCGTAGCCACCATGCTTTTTCATTGAGATGAGTCCTCCCTAACTTTTTACCTGTGCTCCATATTTACCTCCATATTTCCAATCTCTGCCTCTCAAGTAGCTACGATTACAAGTATGAACCACACTGTAACTGGCAACAACTTCCTCCTCCTCGGCTTCCTTCCTCCTTCCTTCCTTCCTTTCTTTTTCTCCTTCTTCTTCTTCTAATGCTTGAGATTGAACCCAGAACCACATGCATGCTGGGCAAGTGCTCTACCACTGTGCTATACCCATAACTTTTATTCTGTTTCAAATAGAGATTATTAAGAGCTGGTAGCATGGCTCAGATGGTAGCAAGCACGTGGCCCCAAGTTCAAGCCTCAGTTTTACCGTATATAAATAAATATAATATAATCAAAGAGAGATGATTCAAAAAGGTATTACTGGCTTCCTGTGGTTAACTAGTAAAAAGGGTACAATCTGGAGATATTAAGACTTAGATTAACTTCTAGTTAACAGGTTTGGACAAACCAGTTATATTCAATGGATGTTGTGCCTAACTGCCTACTTCATGGAGGTTGTGAAATGTCTCATAAACTCAGAGTGGTACATACATTTAAGATGCCATCATTGAACCAGGTTTTTGTTTGTTCTGTTTTTGTTTTGGGCAGTACTGAGGCTTGAACTCAGGGCCTGTGCTGGCTAGACAGGCACTCTACCACTGGAGCCAGGCTCCCAGCCCTTGAATCAGGTTTTGTTTATTCAGAGTAGCATTTAAAATCATCCAGATGACAGCAAGTACCCCAAAGCCTAGAATTTATATAGAGAATTCTGACCACAGATGTTGCAATATCCAACTGTCTTCTTGTTTCCCTAGTTTTTGTGTGTTTCCTTCCTTCCCTTCCTTTCTTTCTTTCTTTCTTTCTTTCTTTCTTTCTTTCTTTCTTTCTTTCTTTCTTTCTTTCTTTCTTTCTTTCTATCCTTTCTTTCTTTCTTTCTTTCTTTCTTTCTTTCTTTCTTTCTTTCTTTCTTTCTTTCTTTCTTTCCTTTCTTTCTTCCTTTTTTTTTTTTTTTTCCAGTTCTAGGGCTTGAACTCAGGGCCTGGGCACTGTCCCTTAGCTTCATTTGCTCAAGGCTAGCACCCTATCACTTAAGCCACAGCACGACTTCTGACTTTTCTTTTTCTTTCTTTTTTCTTTTTTTTTGTCAGTTGTGGGACTTGAACTCTGGGCTTGGGTGCTGTCCCTGTGCTCTTCAGCTTAAGGCAAGTGCTCTACCGCGTGACCCACAGTACCACTTCAGTTTTCTAGTGGTTTATTGGAGATAAGAGTCTCACAGACTTTCCTGCCCAGGCTGGCTTTGAACTGTGATCCTCAGATCTCAGCCTCTTGAATAGCTAGGATTACAGGTATGAGCCACCAGCGCCCAACTACTTCTGACTTTTTCTGTTTATGTGGTACTGAGGAATCTAACCAAAGGCTCGTGCATACTAGGCAAGCACTGTACCACTAAGCTACATTCCCAACCCCTCCCTAGTCTTCTCTTATTGTATTAATTTTATTATCACTGTTCTTCTAAAAGTTCCTCCTTTCTCTTTTAATTTGCTAATTATATGTGATAAGTTCAGAGATTGCTATAAGGAAGTATAGATTGAGAGAAAATAAAAGAAAGCCTTATTCCGATGTAAATTTAAATGGACATTCTGAGACTGTCCCCCTGCCGGTAGCAGTCACTGGCTTGAACTCAAGGTCTAGGCGCTGTCTCTGAGCTTCTTTTGTTCAAGGCTAGCACTCTACCACTTTTAGCCACAGTGCCACTTCCAGTTTTCTAGTGATTAATTGGAGGTAAGAGTTTCATGGACTTTTCTGCCCTGGCTGGCTTTGAACTGTGATTCTCAGATCTCAGGTAGGATTACAGGTTTGAACCACCAGCACCTGGCTTTCTTTCTTTCGTGTGTGTGTGTGTGTGTGTGTGTGTGTGTGTGTGTGTGTGTGTGTGTGTGTGTGTGTGTGTGTGTGTGTGTGTGTGTTATGTGTGTGCACATGCGCAAGGCTACTTTGTCTTGAATTCAGGGCCAGGGAGTCTGACCTTTAGCTTTTTTGCTCAAGGTTAGTGCTCTACACCTTGAGTCATAGCTCTACTTTTGGCTTTTTGGTCATTACTAGAGAGAAGAGCTCATTTCTGCTTGGGCTGGCTTCAAATCTTGACCCTCAGATCTCAGCCTCTGGAATAGCTAGGATTACAGGCGTGAGCCACCGGAGCCTAGCTTCTCCCTTACCTTTTTTTTTTTTTTTTTTGGTTGGTCGTGGGGCCTGAACTCTGGGCCTGGGCGCTGTCCCTCATCTCTTCAGCTCAAGACTAGCACTCTACCACTTGAGCCATAGCACTACTTCCAGTTTGCTGGTGGTTAACTGGAGATAAGAGCCTCAGGGACATTCCTGCCTGGGCTGGCTTTGAACCATGATCCTCAGATCTCAGCTTCCTGAGTAGCTAGGATTATAGGCGTGAGCCAGCAGCACCAGCCTCCCTTCCCTCTTGAAACCTGGACATGTTTTTTTTTTTTTTTTGGGGGGGGGTCCGGTGTGGTACCTGAACTCTGGGCCTGGGCGCTGTCCCTCAGCTCTTCAGCTCAAGGCTAGCACTCTGCCACTTGAGCCATAGCACCACTTCTGGCTTTTTTCTTTTATTTTTTTGCTTATGTGGTGCTGGGGAATCGAACCCAGGGCCTCAGGCATGCAAGGCAAGTGCATGTGAGGCAATCACTCTACCCCTGAGCCACCTTCCCAGCCAAGCCTGGACATGTTTTGAAATTATTCTTTCAGCAAGTATTTACTGTGCACAATAAAACTTGGTGTCTGTCTTCAAGGGGTTTACAGTCTAATGGGAAGTCTAGTCTAGGGCAATTAGCAAAGCAAAGAAGTATAAGTCACAAGCCCCACCACATCTTGTGTTTTTATTCTTCTTCTTATCTTCCAACTAGGTAATATGTTTCTCATAAAGATGACTTACTTCTGTGATTTTGGTGGTGTCACCAAGTGTTTTGTCCCCAGAGTATAATGTGCTCAGTGTATTGATAGGGCATACAGAAGCAGAACACTGTTGTGCCATGCTGATGATGTATGACTTCATAAACTTGCCAGGTAATTTATCAGGAAAAGAAAAGAGAGGGACTGGGAAAGTGGCTCAGGGGTAGAGTGATTGCCTCACATGCATGAGGCCCTGGGTTTGATTCCTTAACACCACATAAACAGAAAAAACTAGAAGTGGTGCTATGGCTCAAGTGGTAGCGTGCTAGCCTTGAGCTGAAGAGCTGAGGGACAGCGCCCAGGCCCAGAGTTCAGGCCCCATGACTGACAAACGTGCTTGAGAATCATATAAAATTCTCATTCTGCCCCGTGCTAGCTCATTAACCTCTTTAAGATTTCGGGTTTTTTTCCCATCAGCAGAAAAGGACGTAGTGACATTTAATTCACAAAGTACCATGAGGATTAAATAGGCGATTTTGGTAACATCTAACAAACTACACAAATGCTAGTCCCTTTCCTCACCTCTCACTTCCTTCTTCTGAACATTTAGTTCATTGTTTTTATTTATTTTTAGTTTTGAGACACAGTCTTGCTATGTAGCCCAGGCTGGCTTCAAATTCACAATCTTCCTGTATCAGCCTCCTAAGAGCTGGGATTATAGGCATGCACCACTACCCAGTGTCATTCTTTTCCATCTGCCCCTACACCTTACTCCTTTCCATTTTCTTTTCTTCCTTTTTTTCTTTTGTGCCAGTTCTAGGGCTTGAACTCAGGGCTTCATGCTCTCACTTGGCTTTTTTACTCAAGGTGAGAGCTTTACCACTTGAGCCATACCTCCATTCGTGGCTTTTTGCTGTTTAATTGGAGATAAGAGTTTCACAGACTTTCTTGCCTGGGCTGACTTTGAACCTCTTTCTTCAGATGTCAGCCTCCTGAATAGTAAGAACAGCAAGAGAATGGTTCTCCTTTGTATTTCCTTAGCCTATCTCTCCACTGGCGCTTTTCTTAGCCAATGACAAGTATACTAAACCAAAAGCTAAAAATAGTCTTCCTCTCAATCCAGTTCTCCATTCCCTTAAGCTTTCTATTTCTCTTCATTCCTTGTCACTAAACTCTTTCAAAGAGTTGTCAACCAGCTAGGAAGAGTGGCACTTGACTATAATCTCAGTACTGAGAGACTAAGGCAAAGGGATCTTGAGTTTGAGGTCATCAAAGGACTACATAATGAGATCCTATCTCTTAATTTAAGGAGTTGTCAACTGTTCACAATCCAAGTTGTAACAAGGACTTTCAGCTCCACTCAGGGTGATAAAGAGGCGAGAATACGTGTACAAAGTCTTCAAAGTGGAGAACAAATGGGTTCAGATCAGAAGCACGCTGACTACTTTTACTTCTAAATTTCTATACATTCTTTAACCAATTGTTTTTTTTTTTTTTTAATACTTTCCCTTCTAGGATCACCCTATCCTAAACATGGTCTCACTATGCAGCCCAGGTTGACCTAGAACTTGAGATCTTCCCTCCTCAGCCTCCCAAATACTGGGATTTCAGCCATGTTCCACTATTCTCTGACTCTAAAATTTCTCTTTTTTTCCCACTTGTGCTACAGCTCCACTTCAGGCTGTGTGTGTGTGTGTGTGTGTGTGTGTGTGTGTGTGTGTGTGTGTGTGTGTGTGTGGATTTCAGCCATGTTCCACTATTCTCTGACTCTAAAATTTCTCTTTTTTTCCCACTTGTGCTACAGCTCCACTTCAGGCTCTGTGTGTGTGTGTGTGTGTGTGTGTGTGTGTGTGTGTGTGTGTGTGTGTGTGTGTGTGTGTGTGGTCAAGGGGCTTGAATTCAGCCTGGGCACTGCCCCTCAGCTCTTCAGCTCAAGGCAAGTGCTCTACCATTTGAGCCACAGCGCCACTTCCAGTTTTCTGGTGGTTTATTGGAGATAAGAGCCTCACGGATTTTCTTGCCTGGGCTGGAACAGCAATCCTTAGTCTCAGTCTCCTGAGTAGCTGGGATTATAGGTGTGAGCTACCATCGCCTGGTTTCAAGCTTTTTTAAAGTAGTTTATTGGAGATGAAGCTCAGATCTGGGCACTAGTGGTTCATGCCTATAATCGTAACTACTCAAGAGGCTGAAATGTCTGAGGGTCATGGTTCAAAGACAATCCAGATAGGAAAGTCCATGAAACTCTTCTTTCCAATTAACTACCAAACAGGGGCTGAGAAGGTGGCTCAGTGGTAGAGTGCTTGCCTTGCATGAATGAGGCCCTGGGTTCGATTCCTCAGCACCACATAAGCAAAAAGAAAAAGGCTGGAAGTGGTGCTGTGGCTCAAATGGTAAAGCACTAGCCTTTAGCTGAAGAGCTGAGGGACAGCGCCCAGGCCCAGAGTTCAGGCCCCACAACTGGAACCCCCCCAAAAAACAAAACAAAACCAATTAACCACCAAGCTGGAAGAAGAGGTGTGGTTCAAGGGGCAGACCATGAACCTTTAGCAAAAAAGCTCTGTGACAGCTCCCAGGCGCTGGGTTCAAGCTCCAGGATTGGAGCACATGTGTACGTGTGTCCACATACACCTCACAGACTTTCCCACCAGGCTGGCTTTGAACTAAGATCTTCAGATCTCAGCCTCCTGAGAAGCTAGGATTACAGGCATGAGCCATCGGTACCTGGTAAACCCGAGCTCTTTTGCCACAACTGAAACACTTGAACTTAGGGCCTTGAACTCTTGCTCTGCTTTTTTTTTTTTTTTTTTTTTTGTCGGTTGTGGGGCTTGAACTCTGGGCCTGGGCGCTGTCCCTCAGCTCTTCAACTCAAGGCAAACACTCTACCACTTGAGCCACAGCACCACTTCTGGTTTTCTGGTGGCTTATTGGAGATAAGAATCTCATGGACTTCTGCCCAAGCTGGCTTTGAACGGAGATCTTCAGATCTCAGCCTCCTAAGTAGCTAGGATTACAGGCGTAAGCCACCAGTGCCTGGTTATTACTCTGCCTTTTTTATTTATGGCTAGTGCTCTGCCAGATGAGCCGTGTCTCCATTTCTAGCTTTTTGCTGGTTAACTGGAGATAGGAATCTCTTGAGACTTGTCTACTCTTGGATTTGCAGATCTTAGCCTCCTGAGTAGCTAGAATTCTATGCATGAGCCACACCAGCACCTTGCTTAAGCATAAATGCTTTAAAGCCTGTCATATCCTGGACTTTTTTCCTTCAGTTCTCAGACAACCTATTCTCCAGACATACAAAACAAGCCATCGCTTCTGGTGAGTGCCACGGATTAGGTTTATTCCATGTGTTATTATTAGGTTATTCCCATCTTCTGGACAGTGCTTCATCCCCATCTCTACTAGAGACTTTAATCTACCCTTGCAAGTCTTTTTTTCTCCACTGTCGAAGTGAATCCAAGCTTCTTTAAACCTCCATCAAGGCTAATGGACTTTGTTGGTATTATCATTATCTATGCTTAAATTCTTCTCCCTGACCAGGTTGTAAGATTTTTCTTTTTTGGTAGTCCTACAGTTTGCATTTATGGCCTCAGGTTTGCACTTGAGAGACACTCTCAACCCTTTTTTTGCACTAGTTTTGTTTTGTTTTATTTTTTGTTTTGTCCATTGTGGGGCTTCAACTCTTTGCCAGGGCGCTGTCCCTCAGCTCTTCAGCTCAAGGCGAGTGCTCTACCACTTCAGTTACAGTGCCACTTCCGGTTTTCTGGTGGTTAATTGGAGATAAGAGTCTCATAGTCTTTTCTGCCTGGGCTGGCTTTGAACTGTGATCCTCAGATCTCAGCCTCCTGAGTAGCTAGGATTACAGGCGTGAGCCACCTGCTCAGCTTCACTACTGTTTTAGATATAAGATCTCAAAGCATTTGCCCTGGACAGTCAGAGATTAAGATCTTCCTAACTCTGCCTCCCAAGCAGCTGAGTTAACAGCTGTGCACTACTGTAAGATTCTTGATAGCAAATACTTTTGCTTCTTTCAAGAACTTCCCCTTTATGTTTGCTTCTCTGTAACTGCTACACCACTTTGTAGGGTTGATCCTCTAGTAATTCAGTGCACTCCTGACCCCTGCTGGTCACAGGTGGTTCAGCAGTCTGGCTCCAGTAACTTTCTTCAAGTGGGACAATCTGTACCATTACCTGCCAGGCAAAAGAAGATGCCTGCAGTTATGTTGCCTCTCTGAAAAACTCTTCAGGCTTCACAAATTTCCCCACTGGATCTGAATGCAGCCATTTGGACTTTGCTTCTTTCTCAGTATCTCAGAAATAGGATTTCAAGGGGAGGGAAGGGATGGTAGGGGAAAAATAAAGGAGGAGGTTAACAATGTTCATAGGAAATGTACTCATTACCTTAGTCATGTGACTGTAACTCCTCTGTACAGTATCTTTACAATAAGAAATATATACTGAAAAAAATTGGATTTCAAGGAGTTAAGGCAGCAAGGAAAAAAAAAAAGGTCAGCAGAAATTGAAGGAGGTGGGGATGTACAGCTCCTCCACCCCACCTCAAAGAGTCAAGTCCACTCCTCACAGAATTCTATTCCTTTTGACCTTTGTCAATCAAAAGGTTGTTCTTGGGCCATAGGCCTTCTTGGTGAGTGATGAACCGGAGGTTGGGTAGAACAGGTGGGCGGGGCTTGAGGGGTGGAGTTAGGCCAAAGTGCTTCTGAGGAGCTTCTCCATTCTGTCAGCTCTCCGGGAACATCCAAGGCAAGCAAGACTGGCACCCAGGACATACCAGGTGAGGGATTGGCAATGATTGACAGAAGGGTAAGCCTCCGGGTGACAGAGGCAGAAAGGTCCCCAGCTTTTTAAGCCTGAGATTTCTTTCCATATTGTGAAATGCTCACCTGTAGAAATCTTGGGTCTGCTCAAGCAAAAGTAGCCTCTGCAATAAAGATATGACTTGGGATAGAGGAGGGGGTAGGGCTGCAGGGACAGGGGTGGACATGAGCGTGTGACAGAGGCCTTGAGATACAAAAGAAGTCTTAAGAGACATGAAAGCGGATGAGTCAGGTCCAGGGAGAGAACACCACCATTGGAAAGTCCCAGACAAGAGAAAGGAGGCCATAACAAGGAGACTGAGAAGGGCCACAGGGCCAGTTTGAGAGGGCAGCAGGGCCAATGGAGAGCTGGGTAACAGGAAGGCCAGGGAGGAAGGAAGGCTTCACGGAGCAATGGCCTCTTCCGGCTGTGAAGCATGGCCCAGGTAAGCGGGAAACACATCAAAAATGTGGGTCCCCAGTAGAATGGTTCAACTGGGGAAGGATCCCCTCTGCCCCCCGTTCCCCACCTCCTCTGTTTCTTCAGACTCCTATTTTTCATTTAGGGGAGAGGGTGAGGCTGTTCCTCCCTGCGGTCACAGCCACATCCTGCAGAGCAGGGGAGGGGGAAGTAAGAAGCAAAACAAGCAGAACCACGGGGAGCGAACCCTGGACACACGCGGCAGATAGGCAGAGGGTCCCAGGCCAGCCAAGCAGACCTTAGACCTTAGTACGGTCTGTTTTCTGCACTTCTTCCCTGCTTCAACCCACTGGCTGCATTCCAGAAGGTTCTTTGAATTATTTGGTTGGAACCCTATTTTATCATTTACTAGTGATTTCAGCCAACTTGCTTGCTTTCTCTTAGCTTCAGTTTTCTCATTGCAAAACAAGGAATACACCTACCTTGTGGGAAGGCTGAGGTGGTTCACATAGAGCGCTTGGCATATAGGCTCTCAGGAAAGTTTCATTATTCTTACTAGGAGTACTGGGAGTACTCTATCCTCACTTCTTTCAAGACCATGAAGCATACCAGCTGACATGGGCTTTTGGAGTCAGAAAAGGTTGTGTTTGGTATTCATTAGGTAAATAATTTCACATAAGCCTCAGTTTGCTCAGCTGGAAACCAAAGAGAGTAATAGCTATAGCTCCTAGAGAATATAGTTCTCCAAAATGGCATCTGGAGGCTGAGAATATGGCTTAGGGGTAGAGTGCTCACCTAGCATGCATGAAGCCCTGGGTTTGATTCCTCAGTACCACATACACAGAAAATGCCAGAAATGGCACTGTGGCTCAAGTGGTAGAGTGCTAGCTAGCCTTGAGCAAAAGAGGCTTAGGGACAGTGCCCAGGCCCTGAGTTCAAGCCCCCTAGGACTGGCAAAAAAAAAAAGCATCTGTGAAGCCTGGGCTGGTGGCTCATGCAGTAATCCAAGCTATTCAGGAGGCTGGGAGCTGAGGATAGAGATTCAAAGCCAGTCCCAGCAGATAAGTCTGAGAGACTTTTATCTCTAATTAACCAGCAAAATGCCAGAAGTGGAGGTGCGGCTTAAGTGGTAGAATGTCGGCCTTGAGAAAAAGTCAAGTGAGAATGCAAGGGTCTGAATTCTGACCCCAGTCCTGGCATGCATTGGGCAGCTGTGAGAACTACCAGCCAAGGAAACATACCCTGTCCATTCTAGTGGCAATAAGGTACCTGGCCTAAGATTTAACTGGCTTGAACTTAGGGTCTGGGCCTGTCCCTGAGCTCTTTCACTCAAGGCTAGCCACTCTACTGCTCTGAGCCACAGCACCACTTCCGATTTTCTGGTGGTTAATTGGAAATAAGGGTCTCACAGGGACTTTCCTGCCCGGGCTGGCTTTGAAGGGCAATCCTCAGATCTCAGCCTCCTGAGTAGCTAGGATTACAGGCCTGAACTACTGGCACCCGGCTTCATTTCTCTTCCTAAGGAAGCCTGTGGCCTCTCTTCTAGTGACTGACCACACACCATCGGCCCAAGCACTATGGAGTCCTTCAGTTCAAGGAATCTGGCACTGCAAGCGGAGAAGAAACTACTGAGTAAGATGGCAGGCCGGTCTGTGGTGCATCTCTTCATCGACGAGACGAGTAGCGAGGTCCTGGACGAGCTGTACCGGGTGTCTAAGGAATACACGCACAGCCGGCCGCAGGCTCAGCGGGTCATCAAGGACCTGATCAAGGTAGCTGTCAAAGTGGCCGTGCTCCACCGCAACGACTGCTTCGCTCCCAGTGAGCTGGCCCTGGCTGAGCGCTTTCGCCAGAAGCTTCGGCAGGGTGCCATGACGGCGCTTAGCTTTGGGGAGGTGGACTTCACCTTCGAGGCTGCGGTGCTGGCCGGCCTGCTCACCGAATGCCGAGACGTGCTGCTGGAGCTGGTGGCGAACCACCTGACGGCCAAGTCCCACGGCCGCATCCGCCACGTGTTTGATCACTTCTCTGACCCGGGCCTGCTCACCGCCTTGTACGGGCCTGACTTCACCCAGCACCTGGGCAAGATCTGCGATGGGCTCCGGAAGCTGCTGGACGAGGGCAAGCTCTGAGCGCCGGCCCCAGCGCCGGATCTTGGCTAAAGGGCTGCGCTGGGATGACCACAGGCCGCGGGCTTTCTGACCCTGCTCCACCGGCCTCGCTTTGGGTCCTCAGGCTTCACCCTCACCCCGCCCCCCCTGGCTGCTGGGGCAGGAGCCACGCCGAGCGGGGCCAGGCTTCTCCTCCAGCCCCAGCACAGGAAATGGAGCTGCCTGAAAAAGGCGAAGTGAAACTTGGATCTCTCTCCGTCTCCCAGGAAGGATGCCTAAAACAGGAAATCCGTGTCCTTACAGCCCGAGAAAATGGGGGATAGCCCATATCAGTATCCCCTGTGGGGATACTGAAGACTGAAGGGGGGTGCTGGTGGCCCTTCGAGACAAGGTAGACTTCTAGTTCTAGGCAGAGTTTGGATAGCTACTGGAGGCTCTGTTTCAGAATGAAGGGAGAAGAGGCCAGGCAAGAGAGATTCTCACCAGGGAAATAAAGCTACTAAAACATGCATAGAGCTCAATGTTTAATCTCTCCAGCTTCTTGTACCTTAGGATCATTGCAACGGAAAGGAGGTATACAAACACCACCCATCAAACCTCTCACCATTTCCACACAGGACACTGAGGCATATTTCCAGTATTCTGAGGTTCTCTTGACTACTATTTCTGTTTAAGACACACACACACACACACACACACACACACACACACACACACACACACACACACACACACACACAACAAGCTGTACTGCAGATCAGTGCTACACATTGCAAATAAATATGCAGTGAGAAGCAAGGCCTAGACACGCTCTGATGGGAAGGGGGTGTTGTTACCAAGAGACTCCTACAACTATCCTCCTCTTCAAGCCCCAAGGCATTTATTTCCCATCCCTCAGCAACCCACAGGCTAGCAGGGGGAACTGGGGGAACAGAGCTCAGGTCCTTATGCGACTGCTTTTTCTCAGAGCAGGAATTGTGAAAAAGTGATTGGTGATTGGTTAGGATGGTCAAGACAGCCCAAATCTTTTACCTTGACACTGAGAAAAAGACGCAGTAGAGTTCACCATTCTGTGCAGCGAGGCTAGATCACTGATTCCTCCACCCTGGGTGACAACTAAGGATAAGGAGGCAGGGAGGTGAGGAGCTGGCAATCTCAGACTCAATGTTCCTGGGGTCCCCTCAGCCTGGAGCTCTAGAAGTCCCCAGTATTAGCTGAGTGGGAAGGAATTAGATACAGCAAATAAATAGTACTTCAAGATAGCACCAAATAAGTTAGGTAACTTAGTTGGAGATGGGGAGAAAGTTGAAGTTTCCTTGCTCTAAAGCCAGGAAATGGTAAGGAGGGGACAGGGATGGGGGTGGGGGGGGGGAGAGGGTGGTAAAAGAGCCTTCTGAATCTAAAAGACAACTCTAGATTCAGCTCCGGAAATGGGAAGGAGTCTAGTCCCCATCTCGTATTCCTACCAAAACAATAACAACAACAATAATAATTGCCCCAGATGGTGGAATTCTTGATGGACAAGAAAGCTGGGGAAGATGGCTGGAGTAGAGGGAGGCAGGCAGCGAGGCCGGGTTCCTGAGCCTCACCTCAGGCTCTTCTCCCCTCAAATTGTTTCTGTAATACCCTGCTTCTCTCAGTCTGCTCTGGGGACATCAGAGCTTGAAAATTTCATCTTCCTGCTCTCGTAGTGATTGGGTCCGAGAGGTCCGGGTCAGCGGCACCGGACCTAGGACTGCTCGCTGCTGCATCCGAGGGGAGTTCTGGTGGGCAGCTGCATGCTCCCCAGGCACCCTGTAAGGAAAGGGGGGAAAGGGTGACAGATCAAGGCAAGAATCTGAGAATGGGCCAAGGGAAGAGGTTCACAGAAGCCATCTTCCTCTCTTGATGCATGAACTGATTGCTCTAAGATGGAGTATCAATAGCTACATGCTGGTGGCTCACTCTTCCAATAATCTTAGCTGCTCTCCCAGCAGAGATCCAGAGGATTGCAGTTCAGCAATCCTGAGAAATCCTGGGGAAAAAAAAATCCATAGCGGCCTGGGAAGGTGGCTCAGTGGAAGAGCGCTTGCCTTGCATGCCTGAGGCCCTGGGTTCCATTCCTCAGCACCACATAAGCAAAAAAAAAGAAAAAAGCCAGAAGTGGCGCTGTGGCTCAAGTGGTAGAGCACTAGCCTTGAGCTGAAGAGCTGAGGGACAGCGCCCAGGCCCAGAGTTCAAGCCCCACGACCGACCAAAAAAAAAAAAAAGAGGTTGGGAAGGTGGCTCAGTGGTAAAGTGCTTGCCTTGCATGCACAAGGCCCTGGGTTCGATAACTCAGCACCACATAAGCAGAACACACCAGAAGTGGCATTGTGGCTCAAGTATAGGGTCCTCACCTTGAGCTGAAGAGCTTAGGGACAGCTCCCAGGCCCAGAGTTCAGGCCCTATGACCGACAAAAAAAAAAAAAAGAAAGAAAAATCCACAAAGTTACATTGCCAAAATAACCAGCAAAAAAGCTGGGCTCAGGGCATGGTTCAAGTGTTTGAGTGCCTATAGATGATCACAGCATGAAGAAGGGTGAACTGTTTTACTCCAGTAAGAACTGGAACCTAGTTTCCTACCACCTCAACCCATTCAAGCAGCCACTGTCTTGGAGCCATCTAGAGAAAATGTACCCCGCTTGCTTCTGCTGGCACTCTGTTCCTTACTTGTATTTAAGGTTTGGGTGAGATGGAGGAGACTATGGAGGAACTGTTAAGGAACCACTCAAGACTCACCCACTCTCCCCTTTTCTCAGCTTCTGGGCAGCAGCCTTCTTTGAAAGGCTGATCTGTAAATCAAGCTTCTTAAGGAAATCAGAGGCAGAGAGGTCATGGACAGGTGGGGGTGATTCGTGGCCAGGTGTAGAGGGCACTTCACCATTGGCACGTCCAGAACTTGTCTCTCGTTTCTTCCTCTCAGGTGAGTGTGAACGAGCTTCAGCCTTCCTTGAATGTACCTCTTCCTCTCCATCTTTCTCTTCCTCAGAATCCAAGCTGTTGAACAGGTCTCTGGGCTCTGTCAGTATGGGAATGTAGATGGTTTTCTTTAGGAAGATGGAGTCATTCGTATAAAGGCGGTTTGCACGTTTAATCTGTTCCATCTTAAAAAAAAAGTCACCAAAATTAATGACAGTAACAATGATCAATCTTATCTACCATCTTAAGCTTTTCAAAGTCCTTGTACAAGCCAAGTACCTGTGGCTCACGCCTGTAGTCTTAGCTTCTCAGGAGGGTGAGATCTGAGGAAAATTAAAGCCAGCCCAGGCAGTTAGGCCCATGAGATTCTTAGTTCCAATTAACTACCAAAAAGCCATAAATGGAACTGTGGATCAAGTGGTAGAGCACCAGCCTTGATTGAAAAGCTAAGACACAATGCCCAGTTTTGGGTTCAAGCCCCAGGACCAGCATAAAACAAATGACTAGGACTAGGCTAGAAGTAAGGCTCAAGTGACAAAGTAATTTCTAGCAAGCATGAGTCTGAGTTCAAATCTCAGTACAATAACAGCAAAAAAAGGATAACTCTATCTTACAAATAAAAAGCTATATTGCCTAGTCTTATGGCCCTTTTATGTTTTTCAAATTACTGAGACAAAAGCTTTTACTTAAAGCCTGAAATTTAAGGTCTTTAAAATGAAAGCTGAGGGGCTGGGAAGGTGGCTCAGTGGTAGAGCGCTTGCCTTGCATGCATGAGACCCTGGTTTTGATTCCCCAGCACCATATAAGAAAAAGAAAAAAAAGCCGGAAATGGCGTTGTGGCTCAAGAGGTAGAGCACTAGCCTTGAGCAAAAGAAGCTCAGGGACAGTGTCCAGGCCCTGAGTTCAAGCCCCAGGACTGGCAAAAAAAAAAATAGTATTACAATAATGAAAAGCAGGGGCCGGGAAAGTGGCTTAGTGGTAGAGCACTTGCCTTGCAAGCATGAGGCCCTGGGTTCGATTCCTCAGCACCACATAAGCAGAAAAGGCTGGAAGTGGTGCTGTGACTCTAGTGGTAGAGTGCTAGCCTTGAGCTGAAGAGCTGAGGGACAGCGCCCAGGCCCAGAGTTCAGGCACCAAGACCGGCAAAAAAAAAAAAAAGAAAAAAAAAAGAAAGCTGAGAAGCCAGGTTTAGTGGCTCACGCCTATAATCCTAGCTACTTAAGAGGTGATGTTTGGGAGGAATGTGGTTTAGGACAGCACAGGCAAAAAAGCTCCAGAGACACCCCCCCCCCCATCTCAATTAATAGAAGTTGGATATTTTGCTATGTATCTGTCATCCTACCTATGTGGAAAATGTAAGTAGAAGAACTGGGGTCTAGGCTGGCCAGCATAAATGAGAAACTCTATTTAGAAAGAACTAAAAGTGGGGCTGGGAAGGTGGCTCCGTGGTAGAGCGCTTGCCTTGCATACATGAGGCCCTGAGTTCGATTCCTCAGCACCACAGAAGCAAAACAAGCCAGAAGTGGCGCTGTGGCTCACGTGGTAGAGCTCTAGCCTTGAGCTGAAGAGCTGAGGGACAGTGCCCAGGCCCAGAGTTCAGGCTCCACAACCGACCAAAAAAAAAAAGAACTAAAGCAAAAAGGGCTGGGGATATTGATCACATGGTAGCTTATCTGTCTAGCAAGTGTAAGCCCCTGAGTTCAAACCTCCGTACTTCAAAAAAAATTATAATTAAAGCTGATAAAATTTTAGGAAAGTCAATTTATTGATTTATTTTTGTCAGTTGTGGGGCTTGAACTCTGGCCCTGGACACTGCCCCTGAGCTCTTCAGCTTAAGACAAGGTCTACCACTTGAGCCATAGAGCCACTTCCAGTTTTCTGTTGGTTAATTGGAGATAAGAATCTCATAGAGGGGCTGGGAAGGTGGCTCAGTGGTAGAGCGCTTGCCTTGCATGCCTGAGGCCCTGGGTTCAATTCCTCAGCACCACATAAGCAAAAAGAAAAAAAAAGCCGGAAGTGACGCTGTGGCTCAAGAGGTAGAGCACTAGCCTTGAGCTGAAGAGCTGAGGGACAGTGCCCAGGCCCAGAGTTCAGGCCTCATGACCGGACCCAAAAAAAAAAAAAAAAAAAAGAATCTCATAGACTTTCTTGCCCACCTGGCTTTGAACTGTGATCCTCAGATCTCAGCCTTCTGAGTAGCTAGGATTACAGGTGTGAGCCACCGACCACCCAGTGAATTTTTTTTTTTTTTTTTTTTTTTTTTTTTTGCCACTCCTGGAACTTGAACTCTGGGCATGGGCACTGTCCCTGAGCTTCTTTTGTTCAAGGCTAGTACTCTACCACTTGAGCCACCGCACCAGTTCCATCTTTTTCTGTGTATGTGGTACTGAGTAATCAAACACAGGGCTTATGCATGTGAGGCACTAAGCCACATTCCCAGCCTGTGAAATTATTATTATTATTTTTTTGTCAGTCATGGGGCCTGAACTCTGGGCCTGGGCGCTGTCCCTCAGCTCTTTAGCTCAAGGCTAACGCTCTACCACTTGAGCTACAGCGCCACTTCCGGGTTGTTTTGCTTATGTGGTGCTGAGGAATTGAACCCAGGGCCTCATGCATGAGAGGCAAGCACTCTACCACTGAGCCACCTTCCCAGTCCCGTGAAATTATTTTAATGGAGAAAAACCTCCTATTTTTCAAATCAAAATCAACAAAAACTAGGGAAAACACTTTAATTCTGACAACACAAAGCCACAAGATTGGCCTATTCAACCTGCTGCAATATCACACTTACAAGCTTCAGAGAACACAACGCATTCATGAGAAAATGAGAATGAAGAAAGAAAATAGCACCTTATTCACCTTATTATTACAGTAAAAATAGTTTCAACCCTGTAGACCTCTGAAGAGTCTCACTATGTAAAATAAGAAACTAAGGCTCAGGGAGATAAAGCTACTTGCTTCAGATTATTTAGCAAGTTAATAGTAAAAGTGAAATTAGAATCTCAGATCTTTTTACTTCTATAAATGCTATTTAGTTACTTATTTTGGTGCTGGGGAGAGAACTAAGGCCTCTTGACTGATGCCTGAAGAGTGTTCTATCAACTGAGCTACATCTTCAGTGCTTAGGAGTGCTTTTCATTATTTTTATTTATTTTTTGGGGGGTCCAGTCGTGGGGCCTGAACTCTGAGCCTGGGCACTGTCCCTCAGCTCTTCAGCTCAAGGCTAGCACTCTACCACTTGAGCCATAAGTGCCACTTCCGGCTTTTTTCTTTTTGCTTATGTGGTGCTGAGGAATTGAACCCAGGGCCTCATGCATGCAAAGCAAGCGCTCTACCACTAAGCCAACTTCCCAGCCCCTGCTTTTCATTATTGTAATACTATTTTTTTTTTGCCAGTCCTGGGGCTTGAACTCAGGGCCTGGGCACTGTCCCTGAGCTTCTTTTGTTCAAGGCTACCACTCTACTACTTGAGCCACTGTGCTTTTCCTGTTTATGTGGTTCTGAAGAATTGAACCCAGGGCTTCATGCATGCTAGGCAAACACTCTACCACTAAGCCATATTCCCAGTCCTGTAATACTAATAATTTTTCCACCAAATATTTACTTTGTATCTATATATTCATCACTGAACACACATGGCTAGCATCACCATTCATTTCCCTGGCTTTGCAAAGTAGAATTATCAATGTCTGTAGAACCTGTTTAGAAATATCAATGTCATACTTAAGTTGTATTTAACTTTTATCACCCATGTGAAATTAATCAACTACCGTGGGTTAGGTGGTGTAAGGAATGTCACCAGAAGCTATTGAACAATAGAGGCATAGGCGAATTGGCAAAGAGAGAGCAATAGAGGGGGTTATTCTGATTACAATATATGATATATGCATGTATAAAATACCATGGTGAAATCCCTTGGTAAAATTAATATACACACACAAAAAAATGAATGACAGCAAAATAAAACAGGCTCTGTTGGAGGACAGGTATCAGCAGGAGGATGAATGGAGGGGGTAAATGTGGATGAATATGGTTGAAGCACTTTCTATGCATATATAGAAGGAGAAAAATGAAACTGGTAAAAATTGTTTTAAGAAGTTGGAGAGAGGGGGCCTGGAAGGGTGGCCCAATGGTACAGTGCTTGCCTTGCACGCATGAGGCCCTGGGTTCGATTTCTCAGCACCACATAAACAGAAAAAGCTGGAACAGGAACTGTGGCTTAAGTGGTAGAGCACTCACCTTGAGCTGAAGAGTGGAGGGACAGCTCCTAGGCCCAGAGTTCAAGCCCCAGAACCGACAAAAAAAAAAAAAAAGTTGGAGGGAGCCGGGAGCCGGGAGCCCTTGGCTCACGCCTATAATTCTAGCTACTCAGGAGGTCCAGATCTGAGGATTGAGGTTCAAGCCAGCCTAGGCAGGAAAGGCAGAGAAACTCTTATCTCCAAAAATCCACCAGAAAACCAGAAGTGGCGCTGTGGCTCAAGTGGTAGAGCACTAGCCTTGAGCTAAAGAGCTGAGGGACAGCGCCCAGGCCCAGAGTTCAGGCCCCAGGACCAACCAAAAAAAAAAAAAAAAAAAAGAACTTAGAGGGAGAATAAGGGACAGTAAGAGGGAGTGAAGTTGATGAGGCAGATTATATTCATGTATAGAAATGACACAATGAAACCTATCTTCTTTTTTTTTCTTTTTTGCCCTGGGGCCTGAACTCTGGGCCTGGGTGCTGTCCCTCAGCTCTTCAGCTCAAGGCTAGCCCTCTACCACTTTGAGCCACAGTGCCACTTTCAGCTTTTTCTGCTTATGTGGTGCTGAGGAATCGAACCCAGGGCCTCATGCATGCAAGGCAAGCACTCTACCACTGAGCCACTTTCAGTGGTAGAGTAGTTCACATGTGCAATGCACTGGGTTTGACCCCCCAGGTACTATGGGTATGGCTTAAGTGGTAGAGCACTTGCAGAGCAATTATAAGTCTCTGAGTTCAAACACCAGTACTGACAAAATTTTTTTTTAAAGGTAGCATTATTTTATATCCTAAAGCCTCATTTTCTTTTCTTTTTTCTTTTTTTGGTGGTGGTTTGAACTCAGACCCTTAAACTTAGTAGGCCAGAATTCTACCACTTGAACCATAATCTAGTTCTTTTGTTTTTAGTTTATTTTTCAGGTAAGGTTCATGTTAACAGCTGCTAGTCTTAAACCAAGATTTTCCAAGAAATAATACTCCTTGAAATGAGTAGCTTCTTCATCGTGTATGTGTGTGTGTGTGTGTTGGTCCTAGGACTTGACTCAGGGCCTAGACCCTGTCTCTGAGTTTCTTTTGCTCAAGGCAAGTATTTTACCACTTAAGCCACAGCTGTACTTTATACTTTTTGGTGGTTAATTGGAGATAAGAGTCTCATAGAGGGGCTGGGAAGTTGGCTCAGTGGTAGAGCACTTGCCTTGCATGCCTGAGGCCTTGAGTTCGATTCCTCAGCACCACAAAAGAAAAAAGAAAAAAGCCGGAAGTGGCGCTGTGGCTCAAGTGGTAGAGCGCTAGCCTTGAGCTGAAGAGCTGAGGGACAGCGCCCAGGCCCAGAGTTCAGGCCCCACAACAGGACCCAAAAAAAAAAAAAAAAAAAAGAGTCTCATAGACTTTCTTGCCTGGGCTGGCTTCGAACCATGATCCTCAGATTTCAGCCTCCTGAGTAGCTAGGATTATAGGCATGAGCCATCATTGCCCAAGTTTATTTTTTTTTTCCCCTTTCTGTTACCTTGGTTTTGAACTCAGGGCCTCAGGCTTGTTTGGCTTGTTTGCTTGCTTGGCTAGTACCAAGCTCATTAGAGCCATGTCTCCAGCCTAGTTTTTTTGCTGCTTATTTTGGAGATGGAATCTCTCAGATATTTCTGCCTAGCCTAGCTTCAAACCTAGTACTCTGGATCTCAATCTGCTGAGTAGCTAGGATCACAGGCATAAGCCATGAGCACCCAGCTTTGTTCATTTTCTAACAGGAGTAGTTATATCTACCTGATAGGCTTTTGTTTTATTTTTTTGTTAGTTGTGGGGCTTGAACTTGGACTGAATGCTATCCCTCAGTTCTTCAGCTCAAGGCTAGTGTTCTACCACTTGAACCACAGCACTACTTCCAGCTTTTTTCTGTTTATGTGGTGCTGAAGAATCGAAGTCAGGGCCTCATGCATGTGAGGCAAGCGCTCTACCACTGAGCGACTTTCCCAGGCCCTTAAGTAACTTTTATTTGTTAATACACTTCCCTTATTTTATAAATGGTAGAGAAACAGGCCTCAATTAAGGGGAAATGACCAAGCTAGAATGGAGAATAGAACCAGAATCTAAAGCTCTTATTCACTAGATTGCAGGTTACTTGTAATGCTAGCTATTCAAGAGGCTTAATCAAGGGCCAAAACAAGCCAGGTGCTGGTGGTTCATGCCTGTAATCCTAAAATACTCAGGAGGCTGAGACTGAGGATCTCGGTTCAAAGCCAGCCTGGCCAGGAAAGTCAGAGAGATTCTTATCTCCAATTAACCACCAAAAACCAGAACTGGTATTGTGGCTCAAGTTGTAGAGTGCTGGTGTTGAGCTAAAGAACTCAAGGACAGCACCCAGTCCAGAGTTCAAGCCCCAGAACCAACCAAAAAAAAAAAAAAAAAAAAAGTTTTCCCAAACAGTTGAGTGCTGGTCGTTCATACCTATAATCCTACTACTCGGGAGGTTAAGATTTGAGGATCTTGGTGCATAGTCCAGGAAAGTCCATTAGAGAATTATCTCTAATAAACTACCAAAATGCCAGAAGTGGAGCTATGGCTCAAGTAATAGCCAAAAATCTCAGAGATAGTGCTTAGGCCCTGAGTTCAAGCCCCATGACCACCACCACCAACAACAAAAACAACAACAAAAAATAGAGTGGGAGGTTTGACTCAAATGGTTGGTTGAGTGCCCTACTTTATCAAGTAGGAGGCCCTGAGTTAAATGCCAGTACTGTCAAGAAAAAACATTAAAAAGAAAGGAAGGAACAAAGGAAGAAGAAACGAAGGAACGAAGGAGAAAGAAAAAAAAGAGAGAAAGAAAGAAAGAAGGATAGAAAGGGGGGCTGGGAAGGTGGCTCAGTGGTAGAGTGCTTGCCTTGCATGATGAGGCCCTGGGTTCGATTCCTCAGCACCACATAAGCAGAAAAAACTGGCAAAAAAAAAAAAAAAAAGAAAGAAAGAAAGAAAAGAAAGAAAGGAAAAAAAGAGCCGGATACCGGCTCACACCTGTAATCCTGTCTACTCAGGAGACTGAGATCTGAGGATCGCAGTTCAAACCCAGTCTTTCTGGCCAGGAAAGACCCTAAGACTCTTTTTTTTTTTTTTTTTGGGGGGGGGGGTCCAGTCGTAGGGCCTGAACTCTGGGCCTGGGTACTGTCCCTCAGCTCCTCAGCTCAAGGCTAGCACTCTACCGCTTGAGCCACAGCACCACTTCCGGCTTTTTTCTTTTTGCTTATGTGGTACTGAGAAATCGAACTCAGGGCCTCATGCATGCAAGGCAAGCGCTCTACCACTGAGCCACTTTCCCAGTCCATACCTTAAGGCTCTTATCTCCAATAAACCACCAGAAAACTGGAAGTAGTGCTGTGGCTCAAGTGATAGAGCGATTGCCTTGAGCTTTAGAGCTGAAGGATAGTGCCCAGGCCCAGAGTTCAAGCCCCAAGACTGACAAAAAGAAAGAGAGAGAGAGAGAGAGAGAGAGAGAGAGAGAGAGAGAGAGAGAGAGAGAGAGAGAGAGAGAGAGAGAGAGAGAAACTCTGGCTGGATGTGGAGCTTAGTGGTAGTATGAAAATTGCCTAGCATTGCAGAAACCTTATGTTTGATCCTTAGGATCACAGAAAAGAAAAGAAAAGAAAAGAAAGAAGGAAGGAAAGGAAGGAAGAAAAGAAAGAGAGAAAGAGAGAGAGAGAGAAAGAGAAAGAAAGAAAGAAAGAAAGAAAGAAAGGAAGGAAGGAAGGAAGGAAGGAAGGAAGGAAGGAAGGAAGGAAGGAAGGAAGGAAGAGAAGGAAGGATGGATAGCCGGGCGCCGGTGGCTCACGCCTGTAATCCTAGCTAATCAGGAGGCTGAGATTTGAGGATCGCGGTTAAAAGCCAACCTGGGCAGGAAAGACAGTGAGACTCCTATCTCCAATAAACCACCAGAAAACCAGAAGTGGCACTGTAGCTCAAGTGGTAGAGCGCTTGCCTTGAGCTGAAGAGCTGAGGGACAGCACCCAGGCCCAGAGTTCAAGCCCCATGACCCACAAAAAAAAAAAAAAAAAAGGAAGGAAGGAAGAAGGAAAGAAAAAAATAAATCTCAAGAAATTAATAATTGCTGAGTAGCCTAGTTCTTTCTTTTTTCCCTATTCTCTTCAGTACTAAGAATAATTGGCCATTTCTCTTATTTCTCTTTTTCCTCCCCCACCCCTCTCTCAGGTTGGTCGTGGGGCTGGAACTCTGGGCCTAGGCACAGTCCCTGAACTCTTTAGCTCAAAGTGAGCGCTCTACCACTTGAGCCACAGCACCACTTCCGGTTTTCTGGTGGTTTATTGGAGATAAGAGTCTCACAGATTTGCCTGCCCTGGTTGGCTTTCAACCCTGATCCTCGGATCTCAGCCTCCTGAGTAGCTGGGGTTACAGGGATCAGCCACCAGCACCGGGCCACCTCTCTTTTTAAAGACAGGGTAGCCCAGTTTGGCCTTGAACTTGACATATTCTTGCCTCAATCTCTGAAATGATGGAATTATAGCTATGTACTACCATGACTGGCTTAAAAAAAACATTTTAAAGCATGTATGTGCTGCGGACTATGCCAGAGTTTAGAGATAAAAAGTTGAAGGGGGCTGGGAATGGTGCTTAGTGGTGGAGTGCTTGCCCAGCATCACGAAGCCCCACATAGCTCAGGTGGTAGAGTGCTAGCCCTGAGCAAAAAGAAACTCAGGGACAGCACCCAGGCCCTGAGCTCAAGCCCCAAAAGTTAGGGGCAATAAAAACTTCTTTTTTTTTGCTGATACTGGGGTTGAACTTAGAGCCCTGAGCTTTCTCAGATTGTTTATATGGCTGGTGCTCTACCACTTGTATTGTACCTCTAGTCCTGCTGTTTGCTGGTTATTTTGGAGATGGGGTTTCACAAAGTTATCTCAGAGCTGGCTTCAAACCTCAACTCTCAGATCTCAGCCTCCAGATTACAGATGTGAGCTATCAGTGCCTGACAAATAGTTCCTATTTTTAAAAAGTATATAGACCGGGCTGGGAAGGTGGCTCAGTGGTAGAGCACTTGCCTTGCATGCATGAGGCCCTGGGTTCGATTCCTCAGCACCACATAAGCAAAAAGAAAAAAGCCGGAAGTGGCACTGTGGCTCAAGTGGTAGAGCATTAGCCTTGAGCTGAAGAGCTGAGGGACAGTGCCCAGGCCCAGAGTTCAGGCCCCACGACCGGACCCCCCCCCAAAAAAAAAAATATATATATAGACCATTGCAAAGAAAAAGATATAAACAATGGATTCCAGAGACTTATAGGAAAGAGCTTAGGAGAAAAAGTCTTTCAAGGCTAATAGTAAAGAAACCCTTAAGGCTCGAATTAATGCCACTCCTGTCTCCTTGCAAGTAAAAATATTGTTTTCTGGTTTTTTTGTTTTGTTTTGGTGCTGGTCCTGGGGCTTTAACTCTGGTCGTGAGCACTGTCCAGGAGCTTTTGTGCTCAAGGTCAGCACTCTACTACTTCAGCCACAGCTCCACTTCCGTTTTTCTGGTGGTTAATTGGAGATAAGAGTCTCACAGACTTTCTTGCCTGGGCTGGCTTTGAATAGAGATCCTAAGATTTCAGCCTCCTGAGTAGCTAGTATTTACAGGTGTGAGCCACCACCACCATACTTCTACCCTTTCTTTTATGAAAATATTTGTCAGGCTGGGAATGTGGTTTAGCGGTAGAGTGCTTGCCTAGCATGCATGAAGCCCTGGGTTTGACGGCTCAGTACCACATAAACAGAAAAAGTTGGGAGTGACACTGTGGCTCAAGTGATAGAGTGCTAGCCTTGAGCAAAAGAAGCTCAGGGACAGCACCCACGCTCTGAGTTCAAGCCCCAGAACTGGCAAAAAACAGAAAAATAAAAAACTAAAAACAAACAAAAAACTTGTCATATCATCACTCCTTCTTAGTACCCACAAACACCACATCCACATTCTGTCACCTATAACTATTATTTATATCCTCATTCATTTCTCACTACACTATTTATCTATTTATCTATTTATTTATTTATTTTGTCAGTCGAGGGACTTGAACTCTGGCCTGAGCCCTGTCCCTCAACTCCTCAGGTCAAGGCAAGTACTCTACCACTTGAGCCACAGCGCCACTTCTGGTTTTCTGAGTGGTTTGTTGGAGATAAGAGTCTCTTGGAGTTTCCCGCCCAGCCTGGCTTTGAACCATGATCCTCAGCTCTCAGTCTCCTGAGTAGCTAGGATTACAGACATGAGCCACGGATGCTGGGCTTCTCACTAAACTTTAAATAACATAAAAACAGTAAACAATGGCTAGGAATTTGGCTTAGTGGTAGAGTGCTTGCCTAGCATGCATAAAGCCCTGGGTTCAATTCCTCAGTACCACATAAGCAGAAAAAGCCAGAAGTAGAGCTGTGGTTCAAGTAGTAGAGTGCTAGCTAGCCTTGAACAAAAGAAGCTTGGGGACAATGCCTAGACCCTGAGTTCAAGGTCCAGGATTAGCAAAAACAAAACTCAAAACAGCAAAGATACATTTATGTTTCTATCTCTAAAAAGGGCTACCATAGTGTTTTAAATATAGCAAGCATAGAAATGTTGCGTAAATTCAACATCTATTTATGTAAGATGGAACAGAAAATGGGGGGAATCTCATCAATTTTAATGCAATATATTTTTTACCCCTAGCTCCTCTAAATAGAACCTGAAATACTTGGTATAGAAAATGTTGGTTTGGGACTGGGAAGGTGGCTCAGTGGTAGAGTGCTTGCCTTGCATGCATGAGGCCCTAGGTTCGATTTCTCAGCACCACATAAGCAGAAAGAGCTGGAAGTGGTGCTGTAGCTCAAGTGGTAGAGTGCTAGCCTTGAGCTGATGAGCTGAGGGACAGCGCCCAGGCCTTCCCCCAACCAACAAAAAAAAAGAAAGAAAGAAAGAAAAGAAAGAAAATGCCTGTTGGGCATTTTGTTGGAAAGAAAGCAGAATACCAAGGAGGCACTTTAGAATCTAGAACTAAAAACCCCCAGCTCTTCATTACTTGCTGTAAATGTTTAATCACTCTCAATTAAAATTATTCTATGTAGTTAATAGTTGGAGCCGTACAGTAAGACCTGTTTAAATTCCAGTTCTGGAACTCAGTTATCTGACCCCAGTCAAATTGTTTTACCAAAGTCTCAAGTTTCTTCATCCACATGAAAAACAATAGTCGTGTATTTGATAGGGGATGTGAGGCTCACATACGTTAATGACTGTAAAGCGCCTAGCCCAGGGTCTGGCATAATAAATAAAAGATGCTCCTCTCCATTGGGACAGTAGGTCCAGATCTATCCCCACCAGACAGGGCAACATGAAGATGGGAAAACAAATGTATAAAGACAGGAACCGACCACAGCACGATTAGGGGAAATATCAGGGGAGGTTGCCTGGGCCACCCAATTCTCCACAGGACTAAATCTCTCCTAAATGATTATCACACCCCCATCCTGGAAGACTCACCGTCACCCCGTATTTGAGTGCTAGGCCAGCCAGGGTATCTCCGGGCTCCAACTGATGCTCCAGGCGTCTCTCCCTCACTGGTGAGCAGGCTGATTGTACCAGGCTTCCATAAGAACGAGCCCGACTCCCTTGCAGCAGCCCTGACGCCCCAAGCGGGGGCTGTCTAGAGGGAGAGGCCATCGATCTCCTCACCCTGCCGGGGCAGGGTTGTAACCGTGGGAGGCCTGGCTAAGTGATGGACTGTGACGACCCGAAGGACCTCAGGGAATGGATATTCCTTTCCCCTCCTCTCTTCTTTCCTAAGTCTCTCGGCTTCCTCCGACACCACGCCTCCCGATTTTGCCTTTCTCCACACCCCCCTCACCCACACATCTGTCCACGGTGTATTGACTCCTCCGATTTCTCACCCCCCGACAACTCCTCGCCACCCTGACCTCTGACCTTTTAATTCTAGATATCCTCCTTTTCACAATCTCCTCAGATTATCCCAAAGCCCGCAGCTGGGTCTCGGGTGGTCCCTACATGCCGAACTCTGCCCCGTCCTGGGGCTTCGCCTGCTAGGGTTAGGAATAAATCAGGCCCATCTCAGGTAGGCTGTAGCTGCAGACGATGCGCGTGAGGTCTGCGTGAGTTTGTAGTACACTTTCCACTCTGAGATCCTCAAAGGCTCGCTCCGGACCAGACAGGTCACAGTCTTAAACTTGGCCACCACCCCTGGGGTCCCGTTCTCCAGACGCAGTGAATTCACCAAGAGGCAAAAGGCCGGGGGCCAGCCGAGCCGCAAGCTCTTTGAAAATGAGACTTCATTTCCCAGAAGGCTCCGCGGTCTCCGCGAGGTCGCGGAGCATCATAGGAAACGTAGTCCCTTCAGGGCCCTGGAGGAGGGCTTTCGCGAACGCGCAGTGCATGCTGGAAAAAAACCTCATCCTTCGGAAGTACGGAATCAACCGGAAGGAGGCCGGAAGGAGAGACGTAGAGGCTAGTCCACTCTACGGTGGCCTAGAGGAGTGGCGAAGTCACACCAGAGAATTGAGCATTTCTGTAACTCGGTGTCGTGATGTCTTTCAAGAGGGAAGGGGACGACTGGAGTCAGCTCAATGTGCTCAAAGTACGTCAGAGTGTGGAGGATCTGCGACGGCTTCAGCCCTCCTCCGAAGGCTGAGTAGGAGCTTCGTGTTGATGCTCTGGACACCTGGACAGGGGATGTCTGGGGACTGAAGTGGGGGTGGCTCCTTCTTAGCTCGGGTTACTGTTCTCTCCGTGGCCCTCACTCCATCTGATTTCTGGATCCTATTATTTCCCTTCCATTTGTTCCTCCCGTCTTTCTGATCCCGTCCGGACTTCTTTCTCTGTCCCCTGCAGAAACGAAGAGTTGGGGATTTGCTGGCTAGTTACATCCCCGAGGACGAGGCGCTGATGCTACGGGATGGACGGTGAGAGGGAGCAGTGATCAAGCCCGAGTGTTCTGCGGCTAAAGGCTCAACCTTTATTATTAAAGAGACCTAGAGGATTTCGTATTCTTTGTCGTGAAGTGAGGACCGGAAGAAATGGGGATGGGGAGTTGGTTTGGGGGAAGAGACTGTGAAGTCAGGGCTCGAATCTATCCGGCCGTCTCCACGAACTACCTACCCTCTTGGACTGACTCTTTTTATGCCTCCTCCCATTCTCAGCTTTGCTTGTGCCATCTGCCCTCACCGGCCTGTGCTGGACACCGTGTCAATGTTGACTGCCCACCGCTCAGGCAAGAAGCATCTATCCAGTAAGTCTGGGAGACGATAAGGGATATAGAATGTATTAACTCTTGACATGCTAGCACATCGTTTGATGCTATGCTTTTTGTCTCTCCTTGTTCTTAGGTTTACAGCTTTTCTATGGCAAAAAACACCCAAGAAAGGAAACGGAACAAAATCCAAGACAGCAGAATGAATTGATAAGGGAAGAAGCCAAAGCTGAGGTAATCAAAAGAGGGAGGAGGGTGCCTTCTAGATTGGACTCTGCTGCACACAACGGGCTGGAAGGGCTTTTGCTTCTGAAGACTCTGACTTTGTCTCTTATCTTCATACCAGGCTCCTCTGCTAACCCAGACTCGACTTATTACCCAGAGTGCCCTGCACAGAGCTCCCCACTATAACAGTTGCTGCCGCCGGAAGCACAAGTCTGTGGAAAGCAAGAGGTAGGAAGAAACAGAGGAGATTATGACTCTTATTTTTAAAATTATATTTAAGTAGTTATATAAAAGAGTTGCCGAGAAGTGGCGCTGTGGCTCAAGTGGTAGAGCACTAGCTTTGAATTGAACACAGACACACACACACACACACACACACACACACACGAGTTGCCATTTAACAAAGCAGTTTTTTGTTTTTTGTTTTTTGTTTTTTTTTTTGGTCCGGTTATGGGGCCTGAACTCTGGGCCTGGGCGCTGTCCCTCAGCTCTTGAGCTCAAGGCTAGCGCTCTACCACTTGAGCCACAGCGCCACTTCCGGCTTTTTTCTTTTTGCTTATGTGGTGCTGAGGAATCGAACCCAGGGCCTCATGCATGCAAGGCAAGCGTTCTACCACTGAGCCACCTTCCCAGCCCCACAAAGCAGTTTATGAATACAGTGTATCTTGATCAATGTCTCCCCTTTCACCATTCTCACCCATCCTTTCCAACCTACTCTGTCCCTCATTTTTTTTTTTTTTTCACCGGTGGTGGGCCTTGAACTTAGCGCCTGGGCACTGTTCCTGAGCTTTTGTGCTCAAGGCTAGTGTTCTACCACTTTGAGCCACAGCTCCATTTCTGGTTTTCTGGTGGTTAGAGATAGGACTCTCATGGACTTTCCTGCTGGGGCTAGCTTTAAACTATGATCCTCAGCCTCCCGAGTAGCTAGGATTACAGCAGGTTTCACTTTTTTTTTTTTTTTTTGGCCAATCCTGGGGCTTAAACTCTGGGTCTAGGCGCTGTCCATGAGCTTCTTTTACTCAAGGTGAGCACTACTTCCAGCTTTTTTTTTTTTTTTTTTAGTAGTTTATTGGAGATTAAGAGTCCAATGGAGTTTCCTGTCTGGGCTGGGTTCAAACCATGATCCTCAGATCTCAGCTTCCTGAATAGCTAGGATTATAGGCCTGAGCCACCAGTACCAGGCCCGCTTTTTTTGTTGGGGGAGGGTTGGGAGGGGAAGGTGGTAGTCTTGGGCTTGAATTCAGGGCCTGGGTGCTGTCATTGAGCCTCTATGTGCTCAAGGCTAATGCTCTACTACTTGATCCACTTCTGGCTTTTCTGAGTAGTTTATTGGACATAAGAGTCTCATGGAGTTTCCTATCCGGGCTGGCTTTGAACTGCCATCTTCAGATCCTCAGACCTTAGCCTCGCTAGGATTACAGGTGTGAGCCCTCAACACCTGGCCCTGCTTCACTTTAAAAAAATAAAACATTTGGGGCTGGGAAGGTGGCTTAGTGGTAGAGTGCCTAACATGTATGAAGCCCTGGATTTGACCTCTGTACCATATAAATAGGAAAAGCTGGAAGTGGCACTGTGGCTGAAGTAATAGAGTGCTAGCCTTCAGCAAAAGAAGCTCAAGGATAGTGCTCAGGCCCCAAGTTCCATCCCCAGGACTGACAAAAAAAAAATTATTGGGGCTGGGAAGGTGGCTTAGTGGTAGAGCGCTTGCTTTGCATGCTCAAGGCCCTGGGTTCGATTCCTCAGTACCACATAAGCAAAAAGAAAAAAGCCGGAAGTGGCGCTGTGGCTCAAGTGGTAGAGCGCAAGCTTTGAGCTGAAGAGCTGAGGGTCAGCGCCCAGGCCCAGAGTTCAGGCCCCACAACTGAACCCCCCCCAAAAAAATTGTTATTGTAAAGGTGATGTGCAGAGGAGTTACAGTTACATAAGTCAGGTAATATAAGTACATTTCTTTTTTGGCAATGATACTCTTTTCTCACTTAATTTTTTTTTGATTGGTAATGGGGCCTGGACGCTGTTCCTCAGCTCTTCAGCTCAAGGCTAGCGCTCTACTACTTGAGACACAGCATCACTTACAACTTTTTTAGCTTATGTGGTGCTGAGGAATCGAACCCTGGGCCTCATGCATGCAAGGCAAGCGCTCTACTACTGAGCCACCTTCCCAGCTCCTCATGAGGCCCCACTTTTCTTAATTTTGTAGGATATACGTTGAATTATTTCAAAAATTCTTTTTTTCTCTTTTGTTGGTCATGGGGCTTGAACTCTGGGCTTGGGCACTGCCTCTGAGCTCTTCAGCTTGAGCCACAGTGCCACTTCCAGTTTTCTGGTCATTTATTGGACATGAGTCTCACAGACTTTCCTGCCCAGGGTATCTTCGAACCACGATCCTCAGATCTCAGCCTCCTAAGTAGCTAGGATTACAGTTATAAGCCACCAGCACCTGGCCTTATTTTAAAATTTTTTTAAATTGTTTTTACAAAGATGATGTATAGAGGGATTACCATATGTCAGGTAAAGAGTACGTTTCATTCTGGATAGTGTCACCCTTTTGAGTTACTCTTATTTTTGTTTTGGTCCTGGGGCTTGAAAGCCTGGGTGCTGTCCTTGAGTTGCTTTTGCTCAAGGCTAGCACTCTACTACTTGAACCACTCTACCACTTCCAGTTTTTTTGGTAGTTTAATGGAGATAAGAGTTGCAGAGCCAGGCGCCAGTGGCTTACACCTGTAATCCTAGCTTCTCAGGAGGCTGAGAACTAAGGATCTTGGTTCAAAGCCAGCCTAGGCAAGAAAGTCCAGTGAGACTTTTATCTCAAAAAAAAAAAAAAGAGTTGCAGACTTGTCTATCCCAGTTTTCAACTGAAGTCCTCAGAGCTCAGTCTCCTAAGTAGCTAGGATTACAGGAGCCTGACTTGACATTGAATTCTTGACTGTTTTCTACCCCATTTCTCTCTCTCTTCTTCTTTTCTTTTCTTTTCTTTTTTGTTGGTCATGGGGCTTGAACTCTGGGCCTGGACACTCTCCCTCAGCTCTTCAGCTCAAGGCTAGTGCTCTACCACTTGAGCCACTGTGCCATTTCCAGTTTTCTGAGTGGTTTATTGGAGATAAGAGTCTCAGGGACTTTCCTGCTGGGCCTGGCTTTGAGCCGCAATCCTCAGCTCTCAGCCTCCTGAGTAGGTAGAATTATATGTGTGAACCACCAGCACCCAGGTCCTGGTTTTCTAAGGAATTATGCTATTTGAGTTCTCTGGTCAATCTACCAAATTCAGTTAGTACATTTTTATATACTTACATGCCACCAACTGCATTTACTTATATTTTTGTAAGATGACCCTAAAATTATTGCCCTCTACATTGTCTTCTGAGTCACACTGGTGTCATGGAGATGTTAATTGGCATTTAAGGAAAAATGATTTTGTGATTTTAAGTAAATTTCAGGAAATGGAGCACTCTGATCTTATTTGCTTATTGTACCAGTCCTGGGGCTTTAACTCAGGCCTGGATGCTGTCCCTTATCTTTTTTGCTCAAGGCTGGTGCTCCATAGTTTGAGCCACAGTTCCACTTTTGGCTTTTTGGTTGTTAATTGTAGATAAGAACCTTTTGGACTTTCCTGCCGGTCCTGTCCTGGAAGTGAACCATAATCTTCAGATCTCAGCCTCCTGAGTAGTTAAGATTACAGGTGGGGGAGGGGGTTGGGAGATGGGAAGGGATGGGAAGGGGAAACAAAGGAGGAAGCAACAATGCTTGATAAGAAATGTACTCATTACTGTGCCCATGTAATTGTAACCCCTCTGTACGGTATTTTCACAATAAAAAAGAAAAAGAAAAAAAAAAAGATTACAGGTGTGAGCCGTAACATTGGTATATTTATTTATTTATTTATTTATTATTATTGCCAGTCCTAGGGCTTGAACTCAGGGCCTGGGCACTGTCCCGAGCTTCTTTTGCTCAAGGCTAGCACTCTACCACTTGAGCCACAATGCCACTTCCTGCTTTTTCTGTTTATGTGGTACCAAGGGCTTCATGCATGCTAGGCAAGCACTCTGCCACTAAGCCACATTCTCAGCCCTACATTGGTATATTTAAAGGGCTATATTCATGGGACTGGGAAGGTGGCTTCTTGGCTTCTTGGTAGAGTGCTTGCCTCGAATGCATGAAGCCCTGGGTTCAATTCCTCAGTACCACATAAACAGAAAAAGCTGGAATTGGTGCTATTCTGTGTGTCAAGTGGTAGAACACTAACCTTGAACTGAAGAGCTGACGGACAGTGCCCAGGCCCAGAGTTCAAGCCCCATGACCTTAAAAAAAAGGGGGGGGGAGGCTATACAGAGTCTTAAGACAAAAACTATTTATTTATTTATTTATTTTTGTTGGTCCTGGGGTTTGAACTCTGGACCTGGGCATTGTATCTCAACTTGTCAGCTCAAGGCTACCACTCTCCCACTTGAGACACATTGCCACTTCCAGTTTTCTGGTGGTTAATTGGAGATAAGAGTCTCAGGGACTTTCCTGCTGGGCCTGGCTTTTGAGCTGGAATCCTCAGATCTTAGCCTCCTGAGTAGCTAGGATTACTAGCATGAGCCCCTGGCATCTGGTGACAAAAACAATTTTAAAAGTTGAAGGTAGCTTCTCTAAAAGCATAATTTGAAAATCTTTTTTATGCAGGACTCCTATTATGATCTTAAGAAGCTGAGTGTAGGGGCTGGGAATGTGGCTTAGTAGTAGAGTGCTTGCCTAGCAGATATGAAGACCTGGGTTCAATTCCTCAGTACCACATAAACAGAAAAAGCCAGAAGTGGTGCTGTGGCTCAAGTGATAGAGTGCTAGCCCTTGAGCAAAAGAAGGTCAGGGACAATGCCCAGGTCTTGAGTTCAAGCCCCAAAACTGGCAAAAAAAAAAAAAAGAAAAGAAACTGAGTTTAGGAAATACTGTTTTAAGGAGTTTGGAGTCATAGAAGAGTTGGACCTTTCCTTTACTGCTTTTACAGGCTTTGATTCTTCTCTACCTAGACCAGAAGCCCCTGGTCCCTCTGTTTCCTGTTCCCCTTTGCCAGCCCCAGAAGTGGAGCTCCAAAGCGAGAAGATCAATAGGGAACCTGAGACTGAGGCTGGCCCACAAGCCAAAGAGTCAGAAACTGTCTCAGCTCCTACCTCTGTCAGCCCCACAAGAAGACGCATCATGGACCATTACCTCAGACTTCGAAGGTAAATATGCCAGATGTTCTCTTTTCTGTCCTCTTTTTTTTTTTTTTTTTTTTTTTTTGTCATTTGTGGGGCTTGAACTCTGTCCGTGAGCTTCTTTGCTCAAGGCTAGCACTCCACCACTTGAGCCACAGCACCATTTCCAACTTTGTCTGTTTATGTAGTACTGAGGACTTGAACCCAGATCTTCATGCATGCTAGGCAAACACTCTACCACTAAGCTACATTCTCAACCCATGTATTTTTTTTTTGCCTAGGCCAATGTGCACCATGATCCTACCAATGCCTTCTAAATATCTATGGAAAGGCATGTTGTGGTTGAGATGGTCTCTCAGTAACTTTTTGCCTAGGCTATCCTCAAACTATGATCTTCCCAACTTCTACCTCCTGCATAGCTGGGGTCACAGGCTCAGCTCCTGGCTTTATTGCCACTAACTTTTTCTGGTTGTGGTGGAGTTGTCTGGTTGTGCTAGGCTGGCACGTCACCTTCAAGCCACACTTCCAGTCCCTTTTTTCACTGGTTATTTTTAGGATAGGGTATTGCTTCCTATCTAGTTATACAGCTAGTCTGCATCTTACCAAGTTTAGGCTTACTGACATTATAGGGATCACAAGGGTATGCCATTTCTCTTCCCTCCAAGGAGGGAGAATATTGCTGACTATTCTGTCCAGATTGCCTAGAACTCCCATCTTCTGAGCTCAGCCTCCCAACTAGCTAGGATTATATATGGGAACCACTTGGCTCATCATTTTTTTTTTTTCATCATTTTTTTTCTGGTGGAGGATATACTGGGATTTGAACTCTTTTTTTTGGGGGGGGGGTCGTCGTGGGGCCTGAACTCTGGGCCTGGGCGCTGTCCCTCAGCTCTTCAGCTCAAGGCTAACGCTCTACCACTTGAGCCATAGCACCACTTCCGTCTTTTTTCTGCTTATGTGGTGCTGAGGAATCGAACCCAGGGCCTCATGCATGCCAAGGCAAGCACTCTACCACTGAGCCACCTTCCCAGCCCTGGGATTTGAACTCTTGAACTTACTTGGCAGTCACTCTTACCACTGAGCCACACCTCCAGCCCTGACTTTTGTTCCTTATTCATTTTACTTTTTGTCAGTCATGGGGCTTGAACTCAGGGCCTGGATGCTATCCCTGAGCTCTTTTGGTCAAAACTTAACACTCTAGGGGCTGGGAAGGTGGCTCAGTGGTAGAGCGCTTGCCTTGCATGCCTGAGGCCCTGGGTTTGATTCCTCAGCACCACATAAGCAAAAAGAAAAAAGCCGGAAGTGGCGCTGTGGCTCAAGTGGTAGAGCGCTAGCCTTGAGCTGAAGAGCTGAGGGACAGCACCCAGGCCCAGAGTTCAGGCCCCACAACCGGACCCCAAAAAAAAAAAAAAAAACAAAAACCCTTAACACTCTACCACCTTGAGCCATAGCTCTACTTCTAGTTTTCTGGTGGTGAACTGGAGATAAGAATCTCATGGATTTTCCTGCCCAGGCTGGCTTTGAACCATGATCCTTAGATTTCAGCCTCCTGAGTAGCTAGGATTACAGGTGTGAACCACCAGCGCCCAGCTGGTACCCAGCCTTAGTCTGGGCATGTAACCTTCTTATGGTAGGAAGGCTTCCCCAGAAACTAAGCAGACAGGCACACAGTTCCATATCAAGCTCTTTATTGAGAAAGGGGGTCTTGTGAACTTTTTCTTTTGGGACTGGCCTGGAACTGTAATCCCAACAATCTCTGCCTCCTGGGATTACAAACACTAATAGCTAGTAGTAGCTAGGATTACATGCCTGAGCCACTAGTGTCCAGCTGCCACTAACTTCTTAATAAACCTCTTTCCAGACTAATTCCATTATCTTTGCTGTTTCTAGCTCTGGATGGATTCCAGATGGACAAGGTCGATGGAGAAAAGATGAAAATGTTGAGTTTGATTCTGATGAGGAAGAACCCCCTGATCTGCCCTTGGACTAACACCCTCTTTCCCCATTCATTTCACAAATAAACTCCGCTGAGCGCTGGGAGCTTAACTTTGCTACTGTTTGGTTCCATGTCCAACATCAGGACTTCAGAGCTACTTATTTGTACCTAGTCACTCCTTCCCTGCAATATACACAGCTTCCCATACTTCTGGCCCCTCCTCCACCGCCTACCAAAATCTTGCCAAGCGTCAGCTGCATGCAGCCCGGTGCCCTATTAATAAGTCTGTCAGAAAGAGGTCTTTGCCCTTCACATTGTCTGCTTCCTTCCCCACCTCCACTCCAAATTGTTCCCTCCTCAGATCACAGGAGAGATGTGGGTAGACACTGGGGCTTTCTGATTACATCTGGAAAAAGAATTGAGGCCAAGTACCAGGTAAAAGTTGAAAAGATTAAAGGGCACTGGCAGATTTATGGGGAACACCAAGAGAGGGAGCTCCCCCACCTCCTCTAAGTAACCTGAACCTCCCTGCCTGCTGATCCCCAGAGTATAAATAATCCCTTGATGAACTGGCAGTAACTCTTAGGGGTTAACGCCAAGATTCCCACCCAAAAGCCCAAGGAAAGAGGCAGACAAAGTGGACAAAAGGGACTTTATTTACAGGAAAGCAGGAGAGGAGAGAATTTGTATCTCTAGGGCTCCTAGCTCTAGTTGGTGAAGGGAAGAGCAATGTTATCTCTTCTTTTGCTGGCGACCTGTAAAGGACAAAGAGTAATCATAAGTCTTTGTTTCCTTTCTTGCTTTTGGCAAAGGCGCTCTCCTCCTTTCCAGTTCCTTAGCCAGACTTACAGTGTGGTAATGTTTTAGGCCACCTGACAGCCCATCCCACATTAGCAGGACAAAATAGGAAACCACACAGAAAATAAAAATGCCTGCAAGGCAAGCGCTCTACCACTGAGCCACCTTCAAAAATAAATAAATAAATAAAATAAAAATAAAAATGCCATGCCTCCCACTAGGTATTAATGAATAGGTCTCCATTCCTTCCTACCTCTCTGTTGGTATGTATCCAGGTTAGAAGGGTTTTCTGTCTACTTTGTGATCCTTCATGGGATTTGAACTTGTGGTATGAATATCTGTGGTAGCAACCCAAGCTGTTTCTCACTGTTGTCAGGAGGATCTACCAGTTCCTGGACTGCTTGTCCTTTGTCCCCTCACACAGGCTCTGTGAATACTTACGTAGTTCATTGTTCCGGGTCACGGCCTGGGCCGCCCGAGCTCGCGGTCCCTGTTGTGTAAAGTGGTAGCCAAAGCGGACAATAGAGGGACACTGCTCCAGCACGGTGGCCATTTCCATCTCCACTGCATCACCGGGCCACTGGCGCTGGAGGATACGGAAGGGAAGGCTATCAGCCCTGAGGTCTGGGTTGCTCACCATCCCACACTACTATAGGCCCCTTTGGGAAGTCAGGAGGCTTGTTTGTTCAGAAACAAGAGAGGTGCTGACTTAGCTCCCCTCATGGAGGTAATAAGAGAATTCAAACACATGATTAACTGAGCTAGTTCTGCTGGGTGTGCTGATGGCTCATGGCAGTAATTACAGCTACTTAGGAGGCTGAGATCTAAGGATCACAGTTCGAAGCCAGTCCAGGGAGGAAAATCTGAGACTCTTGGCTCCAATTAACCACCAGAAAACTGGAAGTGGCACTGTGGTTCAAAGTGTTATGGTGTGCTAGCCTTGAGCAGAAAAGCTCCAGGACAGCACCCAGACCCTAAGTTCAAGTCCCACAGCCGACAAAAAAAAAAAAAAAGCTAGTTCCTTCATGGCTGGCTCAGGAAGTATTCCCTGAATGCTAAGACCAGGGGAAAGACCAGGTGCCAGTGGCTCATGCCTGTAATCCTAGCTACTCAGGAGGCTGCAATCTGAGGATCAGGGTTCAAAGCCAGCCTGGGCAGGAAAGTCCATGAGACTCTTATCTCCAATAAACTACTAGAAAACCAGAAATGGAGCTCAAGCGGTACTGCACTTGCCTTGAGCTGAAGAGAGCAGGGACAGTGCCCAAGCCCAGAGTTCAAGCCCCACAACAGACCAAAAAAAAAAACCAGGGGAAAGGAACGCTGACCTGGTTGTCTACACGGAGCTCAGTGAGTGTGGCGTTTTCTCGAACTGCCTTCAGCACAGCCATGAGCCCTGTACTGCTAATGAAGTTGGACTCGATGTTCAGGCTCTGGAGGCTACGGTTCTCACGCAACATGTCAGCCACCGCCTGGGTAGTAGGGACTTGTGTTAGGATTAGGGTAGTTTCACAGATGACTGAGGAGAGAAAGAACAGGAGCAAGAGGGAAACAGCTCTTTGAGAAGGGTCCTTGAAGAGCTGTAAGTGGGGCTAGAGGAGACAGAAAGGGATGGGGACCGTAGGGGAAAGCAGGGAGATGAAGTGAGTGGTGGAGTTGGGGACCTTAATAGAGGGTTGTGGTCCTTTGGGAAGATCATCTTAAACTTTCAGAGTTGTGGACCATTAGGACCAAGGGAAAGGATCTCTGTGAGGGCTGTCCTAAGAAAGCATGCTGGGAGCAGCAGCCCTGCAGGGAGTACACATCCACTAGCCTTACATTGGCAATGGGGTCACCACTCCTCGTGGCCACCAGACTGAAGCTCCGGACGTAGGTATTGGTCTTCATCGCCTCACACAACTCACTCAGCATGGGGATTGGGATGTCCTATCAGAGGAGTATAGGAAATGATGACTAAAGAGTCTTCTATGTCAACAGCATTCCCAGTGTTATTATTTGGAAGATGGGCGTCAAATACCTGTATATTATTGAGGTTCACCTCCTCCAGCTCCTTGTCATTGCTTCGAACCCTCTTTAGCATTTCCTCAATGTTTGTAGGATTTGGGGGTTCATCTGGCACTGGCTTATATTTATCAGGCTGTACCACACCTAATGGGTGAATGCAGGAAAGGAACCCCAACATGTCCCCCACAACCTCCCCAGTTGTTCCTCTTATCACCCCTGCACCATGTCCTCACCCAGATTTCGCTTTTCTATCCCTTGCTACCTTCTCGCTAACCCTGGGACTGCCCGCCCAGAGCCCTGGGGTGCGGACTTCCCCACCACACTCACTGCTAATGCCTTCAGTGTTGCAAATTTCTCCACTGCAGATGGCATCATAGTATTGCTTGTTGCTCATCAGTGTGTACATGCCCAGAATTGCTGGAAAGGGTAAACAGAGAGGCATGGAAAATGAGGGGTATGGGGCTTGGTCCAACCCTGCCTCTGATGTAGCATTTTTTTTTTTTTTTACAACCTGGCTAGCTTCCTCTCTTCCAGAGAGGTTTCTTATCCTCCCTCAGTCCTAGGGGTCTGTTCCAAAAACTGCCTAAGAGGGGCTGAGAAGGTGGCTCAGTGGTAGAGTGCTTGCCTTGCATGCATGAGGCCCTGGGTTCAATTCCTCAGCACCACATAAGCAGAAAAAAAAAGCCGGAAGTGGTAGCGTGCTAGCCTTGAGCTGAAGAGCTGAGGGACAGCGCCCAGGCCCAGAGTTCAGGCCCCATGACCAGACCCCCCAAAAAAAAAACTGCCTAAGACCGTGGTTTCTAAAATATTGAAATGGGAAGTTTCTTAAGAGTTACTAAAGGATGAAGGTAGTCTGCATAAATTCCCTGGTTTTTTTTTTTTTTTTTTTTTTTTTTGAGGTCTGGTCGTGGGGCCTGAACTCTGGGTCTGGACGCTATCCCTCAGCTCTTTAGCTCAAGGCTAGTGCTCTACCACTTGAGCCACAGCGCCACTTCCAGCTTTTTTCTTTTTGCTTATGTGGTGCTGAGGAATCGAACCCAGGGCCACAGGCATGCAAGGCTAGCGCTCTACCACTGAGCCACCTTCCCAGCCCTAAATTCCCTGGTTTTAACCACAGTATCTTCACTTGAATTTGCCTTCACAATCCCTATAAAATTGCTCTTGAGATACTAACTTATTATATTTAAGATGAATGGATATATAAGCAAACATTTCAAAAGGTAAAAAGTGCCAGGTACCATTGGCTTATGCCTAGCTATTCAGGAAGCTTTTGATCTGAGGATTGTGCTTTGAAGCCAGTCCCAGCAGACAAACCTATGAGACTTTTTTTTTTTGGGGGGGGGGGTCCGGTCGTGGGGCCTGAACTCTGGGCCTGGGCGCTGTCCCTCAGCTCTTCAACTCAAGGCTAGCGCTCTACCACTTGAGCCACAGTGCCACTTCCCGCTTTTTTCTTTTTGCTTATGTGGTGCTGAAGAATCAAACCCAGGGCCTCATGCATGCAAGGCAAGTGCTCTACCACTATGCCACCTTCCCTGCCCTTTTTAATTTTTTAAATTTATTTTATTTTTGTAGGTCCTGTGGCTTGAACTCTGGGCCTGGGCTCTGTCCCTCAGCTCTTCAGCTCAAGGCAAGCGTTCTACCACTTGAGCCATAGCACCATTTCCGGTGGTTTATTGGAGATAAAAGTCTCACGGACTTTCCTTCCCCGGGCTAGCTTTGAACTGTGATCCTCAGATCTCAGCCACCTGAGTAGCTAGGATTACAGGCGTGAGCCACTGGTGCCTGACTATGAGACTCTTATTTCCTGTTAACAAACAGAAAAGCAGAAGTAGAAGTAGGCTCAAGTGGTATAGCTCCAGCTTGGAGTTTGGGCTCCTGTCTGAGGCTCTCTCAGATCTCTAGGCCTTCCCCATTAATTCTCCTTTAAGGTGAGGCTCTCCCTCTCATCCTCATTTTTCCACAGCTGCCCACCTGCAATGTCACACATTTCAGCATCTGTGGCATGGGCCAGTGCCTCTTCCAGCTCAGGCTCCAGGGTGATCTGTTCCTGTGCTGGGATTTCCCTCTTGGGTTGAATGTAGGGTTTCCCTGATGGGGAGATGAAGGATGCTTCAGGTAGGGATCATTTCTCCCAATATCCTTGCCTCCAGCTTCCTTTCTTTCTCTAGGAGGCATAACATTGGATTACTAGGGGGACATAGGAAAGCCTGAATCCTCCACAAACTTAGGACTCTTGGGTCCCAGGGTCTTTGAAAAAAACTGAAGACCTGAGATGTATTGGTGCATGCCTATAATCCCAGCACTTGGGAGGTAGGAGCTGAGGTAGGAGAATCAAGAATCAAGCCCAGGACAGCCTGGGCTATGTAATGAGACCTTATCTCAAAACAAAATAAAATAAAACACACATATACACCCACCTATCCTCAAAACAAACAAAGAGTACAAGCTGGCATACAGATGTCAGGGCACCTCAGTCCCTAGGCAGGTAGGAGCTAGAAGGTAAGAGGGAAGCTGGAGGGGAAACATGAGAAAGTCATTTGATTTCTGAACGGCATGGACATCAAGTCCCCATACCCTTCTTCTCGCCTGTGAAGGGCACCAAGTCATCACGCTCTTTGACCTCTAGTGCCTGTTGCTCCAGGTACTGCAAAAGGGCCTCTCGGTCCAGCGGCCCTGTTGGGCTCTTCTTTGTCTGGTCACGTTGTCTTAGTCCAGCTGGCAGGAGCATGTTCTTAGGGATGAGTTTTGGGGAGTAAGTCAGGTACTCTCTCTGGGTAGGAACTCTAGGGTTCCCTAAAACATCTCCAGATATTCACCCCTGTAGTTATCACGGGTCTCAGCCACCCTTCCCGAATGCCTGGTCCCCTGGGCCAGCATCCCTACCTCAGGGTCCATCTCCTGGAGCTCGCAGTCCAGCTTCTCTAGCTCTTCGGGGCTCAACGTCCTTAGGATCTCATCTTCATCTATATCTCTGTATTTCTCCAATTCCTTCTGATATGAGGACATGATGGCCCCCACCCACTCCCCACTGTGTGGCACTCAGAGCCTGGGGGGAACATGGGAAATGTATTTGAACATGGAAGGATGGACATGGACACAGTAGGGACCCAAAGTAACCAGCCAGGGGAGGATCACAGAGTTAGATACCTTTGCAGGCTAGCAATCTAGTTGGAGATGGGGAAATGGGAAAGTTAAGATGTTTTAAGTTAGAATTGGTCTCCTTCTTGCTTTTCTAACCTCTGGCTATTCTGGCCAGAGATCCCAGGATCTAAGCTGTATGGCAAAAAAATCCTGGCAGAACATCCCTTTCCCTACAACCTCACCCATCAGTGCCTCTCGGCCTAGCACAGCTGCTGGAAGTTCTGCCAGCAGAGCTGGCTTCATGCCCAGTTCCTACTGAATATGGGAAGGGGGTGACAGAAAGCTACAGGGAAATTCTTCCTCTCTTCTCCCATTATTCAGCCTTTTTTTCCTGAACTGGTTAAAGGAAGGAAGAAACATTGGCTGGGTGAGTAGAAGTCTCTTATGCATTTCTACTTTTATCGTGGAGGATCAAGATTTCACTTTGTTAAAATTCTAAATCCTAGAGGAAAGCTAGGGCTCAGGAGCTGAGGGACTTCCAGGTTGGGGGAAGGGTCGTACAGCCTCAGAAGGGACCGAGTCCCCATAATCTGTCACCAGAAAGGTGACACCAGACCAATAGATAGGAAATAACCTTCTGAATGGAGTCATTTTACTAAAAACAGCATGAAGATTAAACATACAATCTTTCACAACATGAAAAATATACACTACACCACATGCATAATTTGAAGGATCCAAAGTGTATGAGACACAAGGACAACATAAACTATAGACTTAAGAGACAGGACAGTAGCAGCAACATTCTCTGAGTGACAGGGGCAGACACACTGTGTCACTCTAGGAGGAGCCCCTCTTCTTCCATCTCCCACCATAAACCCCCTCCTTCCCCACCTACCAGTTCTGATGGCCACTTCTCACCTCACCTTCCCGTCTATCCGTTGTTCTGTTCTCTGGGGCACTGTCCTGACAGCAGGAGGAGCCAGTGCCGGGGCAGAGGGTGGGGGAACAGTGAGCTCAGCATTTTATTATTTTAGCTCTGGCCAGGTGGGGGGTAGTGGGAGATCACATATACACAGCCCCCATACCCTGCCCAGCCCTGAGAGCCTCTAGTGGCCATCATCAGCTACGGCACCTCCTTTTCAGACAAGACCTTGTCCTAGAGTGGAATTTTGAGGTGTATCAGAAGTTCTACTAAGCAGGGCACTGGTGGCTCATGCCTGTAATCCTAGCTACTCAGGAGGCTGAGATCTGGGGATCAAAGCCAGCATGGACAGGAAAAGTCGGTGGGACTCTTATCTCCAATAAACCACTCAGAAAACTGATAGTGGTGCTGTGGGTCAAGTGGTAGAGCATTAGCCTTGAGCTGAAGAGCTGAGGGACAGCGCCCAGACCCAGAGTTCAAGCCCCATGACTGACCCAAAAAAAAAAAAAATCCGTACTATTTGGTACTTGCCATATTCAAAGCAGTGAATAAGGTGACAAAAATGTTAAGTGTAAGGATTTAAAAAATGTTTAGTTTAGGGGGCTGGGAAGGTGGCTCAGTGGTAGAGTGCTTGCCTTGCATGCCTGAGGCCCTGGGTTTGATTCCTCAGCACCACATAAGCAAAAAGAAAAAAAGCCGGAAGTGGCGCTGTGGCTCAGGTGGTAGAGCACTAGCCTTGAGCTGAAGAGCACAGGGATAACACTTAAACCCAGAGTTCAGGCCCCACGACCAGACCCAAAAAAAAAAATTTTAGTTTAGGAGCTAGGAATGTGACTTAGTAGTAGAGTGCTTATGCCTAGTATGCATGAAACCCTGGGTTCAATTCCTCAGTACCACATAAATAGAAAAAAAAAAAAAGCTAGTTTTAAGGTATTTTATAGCATAATTGGAGGAATAAATGAATACAATTTAAAAAGGACAAGCCTGGCACATGCATCCTTAACCCCAGCGTTGGGACACTGAGGCGAGAAGATTGCTTGAGCCCAGGAGTTGGAGACTAACCCTAGGCAATCCAGCAAGACCTAATGTCAGAAAATAAAAAATAAAAAAAGGATAATTCGTAATAAATACTATCCAAGAAATATAAACACATAAACTGGTGACAATTTAGAAGTAGAGCTACTTGCTTAGCAAGCACGTGGTGCCAGGTTCAATCCCCAGCACACATCGCACATACCACACACTTATATACTTCTTGTTCCCAACTCTAGATTAGACATCAGACAAAAATAAATCTTTCTGTTTTATTAGATTAAAAAACAACAAAACCAGAAAGAACTAGAGGAAAGGTGGGAAAAGAAATACAGAAGAGGACTGAGCAAGTTATCAGAGATGACAAAGGGAAAAAACAAAGAAAGGGAAAGGAAGGAGAAAAGTCAAGAGCCCCAGGTTAGGGCTGGAAGAGGTTTCTAGGGACTAGACATCTGTTCATTTGATGACGATTTTCTGACGTAAGGCTCGGGGCCCAGAGCCAGAGAGGGGCTCAGGAGGAGGGGGGCCAGGGCCCAGGGCCGAGGCAGTGGGAGGTAGTCCATGGGCAGTGATATACTTCTTGTAAGCTTCACGGATGATCTTGAAGGCTCGAGCAGTGGCATAGGGTATATCTGTTACAGGGTCCCGGTATAGGGCTGGACGGTGGGTCACTGGGCAAACCTCCCGAACTGGGACCTTTGGGGGTCGCCCTTGGGGGAACCATTCTTCAAATGTTGCATCATCACTGAATGTGATGAAGGTACGTGAGCAGCGAGCAGGAGGGATGACAGGTCCACTCCCAGCATGAGGAGTCAATGCAGAAGCTGAAGGAGCTGGATCAAGTCTGAGGGCAAAAGACAAACACAAAGAGCTAAAGAGAAGGCAATGGATAGAGAAAGAAATCAGAGCTGAAGAAAGAGAAAGGATGTAGACTAGTGAGGATATCCTTAGATAACCTACTAAATGGTATAAATGAGGGGAAGAAATGAGGTTAATAAATAAAGTAGGAAGCCAGGCGCCAGTGGCTCATGCCTGTAATCCTAGCTACTCAGGAGGCTGAGATCTGAGGATCACGGTTCAAAGCCATCCCAGGCAGGAAAATCCATGAGACTCTTATCTCCAATAACCACTAAAAAACCGGAAGTGGTGGTGTGGCTCATGCAGTACAGCACTTGCCTTAAGCTGAAGAGCTGAGGGACAGCGCCCAAGCCCAGAGTTCAAGCCCCATGACCGACCAAAAAAATAAAAAAATAAAAAAGAAAGAAAGAAAGTAGGAGGGCTGGGAAGGTGGCTCAGTGGTAGAGCACTTGCCTTGCATGCATGAGGCCCTGGGTTCGATTCCTCAGCACCACATAAACAGAAAAAGCTGGAAGTGGGTGCTATGGCTCAAGTGGTAGAGCGCTAGCCTTGAATTGAAGAGCTGAGGGACAGCGCCCAGGCCCAGAGTGCAAGCCCCACGACGGACAAGACAAAAAAATAAAATAAAATAAAGTAGGAAGTAGTGCTGTGGCTCAAGGGGTACAGTACTAGCCTTGAGCACAAAGAGGCAGCAAGTAAGCCCTGAATTCAAGTCCCATAACCAAAAAAAAAAAAAAAAAAAAAAGTAAAACCAGTAGCTGGATGCCAGTTGCTCATGTTCATCATTTTGACTACTCAGAAGACTGAGATCTGAAGAACAGGGTTCAAAGCCAGCCCAGACAGACAAATCCTAGAGACAAGATCTTATGTCCAATTATCCAGTAATTCAGTAAAAAGCCAGAATAGGAGATGTGGCTCAACCAGTAGAGAGCAATAGTCATGAACAAAACAGTTAATGGACAGCTCAAGTTCTGGAGTTCAAGCATGAGCATTGGTGAAGTACATGTGCATGCATGCAAACACACACACACACACACACACACACACACACACACACAAGCATGAGCATTGGTGAAGTACATGTGCATGCATGCAAACACACACACACACACGAAAATAGGAGAGAAGTAAAGAGAAAAATAAGGTACTGAAAAGAGGACAGAATCTGAGAAGTATGAGAGAGCTGTGAGGAAAGCCAGTGAAATTTAATCAAGACGACACAGTTGATGACTGACTCACCCCTCTACATCCACATTCTCTTCTTTGGGGCCTGGCTCCCCAACCAGTGGCACTGTCACGGAATGATAGGTGATTATGGGCCCGGGACACTTCCGTTTCTTATGAACCTGTTTCTTCTTGTCAGCCTCCAGCCTCTCATATGTCTCTTTAGGGACAATAAGAAGATAATTAGTTTCTCTTTTTCTCACACTCTGGTCCAAATTTTCTTCCTGGCTTCCCATCTACTACAAGGCAATGGTGGAAGTTCTAAGGTACTCTAGTACTCCCTGCTTCCTGAGCGCTCTGCTTACCCCTCCTGACATCATCTCCATTCTCCTTTCTCAAATACATTTGGGGCCTTACTCATGCAGAATTGGAATAAGAACTGTGATAAGGAGTCTGTTTATTTTCCCAGAAAACAAAATCTGCTCTACAACTGCCCTGGGTCAACCTGCTTCTAGCCAAAACAGCCCATTACATCATTAAGAGTCCTTTCCTATTTTCAGCTGAAATGCAATTCCCAGTGAGCAGTTTTATCTTTTAAAGCCATAAAGGGCACCAGTCTAATCTGGCTTATTACTGTCCTTCAAGTAGTTGAAATGGGTACCACGTTTCCATCAAGACCTCTCCAGGCTCAGCACCCATTCCACAGAACCATTCCTCATACCACATGATTTTGTCACCCACTCAATTATGCTGCCCCTTTGTCTTTTCTACTACCCTTCTGTTAAAACTGTGTTTACCACAGTTTATGGCAAGCCAGACCACTCAAGTGTTTGATGTGTATACTGTTGTTGTTGTTGTTGTTGTTGTTGCCAGTCATGGGGCCTGAGCTCTGGCTTCAGCTCAAGGCTAGCACTCTACCACTTGAGCCACAGCGCCACTTCTGGCTTTTTCTGCTTATGTGGTGCTGAGGAATCGAACCCAGGGCCTCATGCATGCAAGGCAAGCACTCTACTACTGAGCCACCTTCCCAGCCCCACTGTTTTTTTTTTGTCCATCATAGGGCTTGAACTCAGGGCCTGAGCACGGTCCCTGAGCAACTTTGTTCAAGGCTAGGGCTCTACCACTTTGAGCCACAGCTCCATTTCCAGTTTTTGAGTGGTTAACTGGAGATAAGAGTCTCGTGGGGGGCTGGGAAGGTGGCTCAGTGGTAGAGCACTTGCCTTGCATACTCAAGGCCCTGGGTTCGATTCCTCAGCACCACATAAGAAAAAAGCCGGAAGGGGCGCTGTGGCGCAAGTGGTAGAGTGCTAGCCTTGAGCTGAAGAGCTGAGGGACAGCGCGCAGGCCCAGAGTTCAGGCCCCACGACCGGACCCAAAAAAAAAAAAAAAAAAAAGAGTCTCGTGGGGACTTCTCTGCCTGGGCTGGCTTCAAACCATGATCCTCAGATCTCAGCCTCCTGAGTAGCTAGGATTACAGGCATGAGCCATCAGTGCCCTGCAAGACATTCCTTTTCAAGTCACCTTAATCCCTGTGGCTACTCTATACATTACCTGCCTGAACCATGTCACACTATATTGCATATCTATCTATCTATCTATCTATCTATCTATCTATCTATCTATCTATCTATCTATCTATCTCAAGGCAGAGACTGTGGCTCATTATTAGGATCGTGCATCATCATATACATTCTGGGCACTCAATAAGTATTTGTTACTAAATCAAATTATTCCTGGCCCCTTTCCTCAAAATGAAGTCTAAATTTTTGTGTCTGGCTTTTTTTTTCTGCCAGTCCCTGTGTTTGAACTCAGTGACTTACACTCTTTTTGGATTGCTTACTCATGCCTAGTGCTCTACCACTTGAGCCATGCCTCCAGCTTGACCTTTTGTTGCTTATTTTGAGATGGAACCTTGAAGACTTTCCTGGATCTCATCCTCCTGATCTAGGATTACAGGCATGAGCCACTGGTGCTGGCTACTATGTCTTCCTTGTACATAGATAATACAAACATAATCCTCTAAAGTCTAACTGTTGTCCTCTGGAAACCCTTTTAGTGACTGAAACTCTTTGGAACTTGGATTCTGACTAATACTACTACTATCTTTCCTTTGAGCCAACCTTCTAACCTTCTTCTTGCCTGTACCCTGTGGAACTCCTTGCTCTATAATTAGTCACCTCACCTATCTGTATCTTCAAGCTCCTTACACAGCATTCTGTATGCAGCTTGCCTTACTAGGAACCTGGTCATCCAAGGCTACAGCTTTCCCTGTGGCCCTCTGGAGGCTGCTCATTCTCTCACATTCCACAAAGGTCATAGCTGTGACGTGCTTTTATATAATAAATTGCAGGATTATATACCCAATAGCACATATATTGAAAGGTGTTTTTGTTCTGGGAATGGGGCTTGAAGTCAGAGCCTTGGGTGCTGCCCTGAGCTTTTGTGCACCAAGACTAGCACTCTACCACTTGAGCCACAGCTCTACTTCCAGCTCTTTGGTGGTTAATTGGAAGTAAGTGTTAGGGACGTTCCTGCCTGGGCTGGTTTCAACCATTATTCTCAGATCTCAGCCTCCTAGGTAGCTAGGATTACAGGCGTGAACCACCAGCGCCTGGTCTTTCTTTCTTTCTTTATTTTGAGGCAAGATCTCACTCTGTGGCTCAGACTGGTCCTGAACTTGTGATATTACAGGTGTGTACTTCCATGTCTTCTTACTTTCTCTCTTTTTTTTTTTTTTAAACTAGGGCTGAGAACCGAACCCAGGGCCTTGGGCACGCCAGGCGGGCGCCCTTCCGCTGGGCTAAACCCCCAGCCCCTCTCTCTTTTTTTTTAATGTAGGTACTGGGACTTGAGCTCAAGGCCTTGTACTGTTGCTTGGCTTTTTTTCTGCTGGCATTTTACCACTTAAGCTATGTCTCCATTTTGCCATTTTGGTGGCCAACTGGAGATAAGACTTTTCTACTTGGACTAGCTTCAAACTGACCTTAGACCTCAGACTTCTAAGGTTTACAGGTGTGAGCCCCTGGCCCCTGGCCTCACTCTTCTAATTATCATGTGATAAGAAAGCAAGATGCAGAGTTTCACCCATTTGGCTTTAAGTAAATAGCACTAGGGTTTTAAATCAGTTCTGTATTGTTTTTTTGTTTTTGTTTTTGTCAGTCATGGGGCTTGAACTCAGGGCCTAGGCAGTCCGTGAGCTCTTTTTTGCTCAACGCTAGTACTCTACCACTTTGAGCCACAGTACCACTTCTGGTTTTTTGGTGGCTCACTGGAGATAAGAGTCTCTGCCAGTTGCCGGGTGCTGGTGGCTCACGCCTGTAATCCTAGCTACTCAGGAGGCTGAGATCTGAGGATCGCGGTTCAAAGCCAGCCCGGGCAGGAGAGACCGTGAGACTCCTATCTCCAATAAACCACCAGAAAACCGGAAGTGGCGCTGTAGCTCAAGTGGTAGAGCACTCGCCTTGAGCTGAAGAGCTGAGGGACAGAGCCCAGGCCCAGAGTTCAAGCCCCACGACCGACAAAAAAAAAAAAAAAAAAAGAGTCTCTGCCAGGGTTGGCTCTGATCCCTGATCCGGAGAGCTCAGCCTCATGAGTAGCTATGATTACAGGAATGAGCTATTGGCGCCCAGCTTTATTATTATTTTTTTTTTCTTTTTTTTTTTTTTTGTCGGTCATGGGGCTTGAACTCTGGGCTTGGGTGCTGTCCCTCAGCTCTTCAGCTCAAGGCGAGCACTCTACCACTTGAGCCACAGCGCCACTTCTGGTTTTCTGGTGGTTTATTGGAGATAGGAGTCTCACGGTCTCTCCTGCCCGGGCTGGCTTTGAACCGTGATCCTCAGATCTCAGCCTCCTGAGTAGCTAGGATTACAGGCGTGAGCCACCAGCGCCCGGCTAGCTTTATTATTTTATACCAAAACCCCCAATATAACTATTCTTCAGAGTTCTCACACAATGGACCCTTGCTTATCACCTACTGTCTTCATTTCCTTCTTTTGATTATTTTGTCCCCATCTCCATTTCTCCAATCCTCCAGGTTTCACAGTTTCCTCATGCTCTTCATTATCTCTACCCATTTTTTCCCTAAGCCGCAGACTGACCCAGTGAACGTAAATTGAGCTCTTCTGTGATCTTAGCCTCCCTGAGTAGCTCTTCCTGGGTCAGTGGTCGCTCAAAATGAGGCCCCTTTCGTCGTCGGGACTGGCCTTGCCTCTCCTGTACCCGAAGGAACGTTTGTCGTGTATGCTCAGCTGTGGACTGACGCATGGATTTCCGACCTGAAACAAAACCAAATAGGAAGAAATTGTATTTATTTATTTATTTATTTTGGTTGTTGTTGGTCCTGGAGCTTGAGCTCAGGGCCAGGCACTGTCCTTGAGCCTCTTTGTGCTCAAGGCAAGCGCTCTACCACTTGAGCCACAGCACCTCTTCCTGTTTTCAGGTGGTTTATTAGAGATAAGAGTCTCACAGACTTTCCTGCCAGGGCTGGCTTTGAACCCTGATCCTTAGATCTCAGCCTCCTGAGTAGCTAGGATTATAGGCATGAGCCACCAGCGCTTGGTTTCAGCTTTTTTGATAGTTTTTTGTTGGTGGTGGTCGTGGGGCTTGAACTCTGGGCTTGGGCACTGTCCCTCAGCTCTTCAGCTCAAGGCGAGCACTCTACCGCTTGAGCCACAGCACCACTTCCAAGGTTTCAGCTTTTTTGAGTAGTTTATTGGATATAAGAATTTCACAGGGACTTTTCTGCCCAGTGTGGCCTCAAGCCAGGATCCTAAATTCTCAGCCTCCTGAGGACCTAGGATTACAGGCATGAGCCACTGGCATCCAGCAGTGAAGAAAACTTTGAATTCACACCCACTCATCTATTCTTTGTTTACCCTGGGTTTTTTTTTTTTTGGGGGGGGGCGGGTTTGGTCGTCATGGGGCCTGAACTCTGGGCCTGGGCGCTGTCCCTCAGCTCTTCAGCTCAAGGCTAGTGCTCTAGCATTTTGAGCCACAGCACCACTTCCATTTTTTTTCTGCTTATGTGGTGCTACGGAATCAAACCCAGGGCCTCAGGCATCCAAGGCAAGCACTCTACCACTGAGCCACCTTCCCAGGCCCCAGGTTGTTTTTTTTAAAAAACAACAGGTTCTTAGGATTCCTCAAACTCAGCTTCCTGGGATTAAAGGCATGTACCTATTAAAATGTGTGTGTGTGAGTGTGTGTGCGCGCACATGTGCACGTGTGCACACACAAGCTGCTACTGGAACTAGAACTCAGGCCCTCTTGCTGTTTTTGACTGCTCTCACTTAGAATTTTTCCCTTATGGCTGGTGCTCTACTAGTTGAGCCACATCTCTAATCCAGCATTTTTTGCTACTTAGTTGGAAATAGGGTCTTATGAACTTTTCTGTCCAGGCTTATTTTGAACTGCAGTCCTCAGACCTCAGCCTCCTGAGTAGCTAGAATTACAAGTATGAGTCACTAGTACCTGGTTAAATTATTTATAATTTCAAATTTATAAAAATCACTGCAAGAGTAGTACCAACAACATCCATAGAGACTTTGACTGTATTCATATTTTGTTCTACTTCATTCTGTATGTTTTTTTCTGAATGGTGCCAGTTAAATTGCACACTTCAGTGCATACTTCTTAAGGGTTTTCCTTTCATGACACAGTGTAGTTATCAACTTTAGTAAATTTAACATTTATAAAGTAATTCATTATCACATTCCAAGATTTTCATGTGAACCCAAACTTCTCTACTCACTGTCAGAGCCATCATCCTGTAGTTCTAGTGGCAGCAGAGCCTTCTCTTCTCGGGCCTTCTGGGAGCTACCAGCTGGGGTGCTGACCTTTCGAGGCCTCAGGCTTTTTAGAGGCTCCTGGGAATAGATTAGAACCAGATTAAGTTTAGGCAGAGATGAAGGTATTAGAGAAAAACTAACTGTAGGAAATGGGACTGTTATGAGGACTACTGGAACCTGATAAAGAGACGGGCGCGGAGTTAGGAAGCCCCATGAATCCAGGATTACTCCTGTACCTTATAGGCTTTGGTGACTATTCGGCGCTTCCTTCTGGGCTCTTCTGCTTCTCCATCACTGGATGGTTCATCTCCTTCATCGATGTCAAAGTCAGAGTCCACTTCATCCTCTGTGTCTGACTGATCCCCTTGATACTCATCATCTCCAGATTCCTGAGGACACAGGGAGATGAGAACTGATTGGCCATGGAGTTCTTTTTGTTGTTGTTGGTCATGGGGCTTGAACCAGGTACCCAGTAGCTATCAAGTTCTTAATGTCCCTTCAGGAGGAACAGAATTCCTTAACTTTCCTGAAGTGCTGCCCCATTTTCCTTTTCAGCTTAGCCCTCTGCTTTTCTCAGGCAAAGATTTTTTGGTTGGTAGCCTTTGGTTTCAGCATCACTCTCTTCCAGCCTTCACTGTGTTTTATCTATAGCACTCTGTATTGTTTACTGGGGAACAAAAGGATATGGTCTGGTCTTACTTCAAGGGGTTCACAGGATATCATCATAAAAAGAAGTTTTAAGTTGGACACCAGTGGCTCATCCCTTATTCCTAGCTACTCAGGAGGTAGATTCCAGGAGGTAGAGGTCCTATAGATTCTCTACAGGACATTATTCTAGAGCCAGCCTGGGCAGAAAAGTTCACTAGACTCTATCTCCAAAATAACCAGCAAAAAAGTAAGGCTGAAGCCAGGGGCCGGTGGCTCACCTGTAATCCTAGCTACTCCGGAGGCTGAGATCTGAAGATCACATTCAAAGCAGCCCATGAAGGAAAGTCCATGAGACTCTTATCTCCAATTAACCACCAGAAAACCAGAAGTAGAGCTGTGGTTCAAGTGGTAGAGCACTCACCTTAAGCTGAAGAGCTCAGGAACAGTTCCCTGGTCCAGAGTTCAAGCCCCCCCCCCCAAAAAAAAAAAAAAGTAAGGCTGAGCTGGGCACCAGTGGCTTACACCTGTAATCCTAGCTACTCAGGAGGGCTGGAAACATGACTTAAATGGACAAACGCCCAAATCCTCAACCTTGAAGGTTTGAATGCCCAAATGTTCAAACCTAAGTGCCACAGAAGTCTGAATAAAAAGCAATATATGCAGGAGATCAAAGGAGGCTGGTATAAACTTTGGACTTTGCTTCTTTACATCAGATGTTGGGAAACTTCCTTTTCTAGGTGGTGGGGTAGTACTGGGGCTTGAACTCAGGGCACTGCCTTTTAGCTTTCTCACTCAAAGCTAGCACTCTATCACTTAAGCCTTCCCTCCACTTGTTTTTGTTGTTTTGATGATTAATTAGAGATAAAGAGTCCCTACCAAGATTCTTAGTCTGCCTAAGCTGGCTTTGAACTAGGAACCTTAGATTTCAGTCTCCTGAGGAGCTAGGATTACAGATGTAAGCCAGTAGTGCCCAATGGGAAATTTCCTTTGAGCAGGGCTAGACTAAAACAGATAGTGGGCCTAAGACATGGGCTGTAGTTTGAGACCTGATTTAGACTCTAGTGGATGATTAGGGCTATAGCCATGGTTCAAAACATTGGGAATATTTAAACAGCTAAGAGAAAATTACAGGTGGATAGAAAAACAGGAATTATGTTTATGACAAAAGGATTTAAAGCCAAGTAAAGCAACTTTATCTCTGCCAAGAAGTACTTTCTTAGATGTGATTTTCCTGTAGGCCTAGAAAATTTTCTTCCTTTTTAATTTTTGAAAAAGGGTCTCAGCCAGGCGCTGGTGGCTCATGCCTGTAATCCTGGCTACTCAGGAGGCTGAGATCTGAGGATCGAAGTTCAAAGCCAGCCCAGGCAGGAAACTCCATGAAAAAAACCAGAAGTGGTGCTGTGGCTCAAGTGGCAGAGCGTTAGTCTTGAGCTAAAGAGCTGAGGGACAGTGCCCAGGCCCAAAGTTCAGAGGCCCCATGATGAACCCCCCCCAAAAAAAAATATATATATATGAGTCCTTGAGTTCAATACGTAATATTACTACCACAGAAAGAGAGGAAGGAAGGAAAGAAGGGAAGGAAGGAAGGAAGGAAAGAAGGAAGAAAAAAAAGCCAGCCATCAGTAGCTGTCATCTGTAATCCTAGCTACTCAGGAGGCTAAGATGTGAGGATCACAGTTCAAACCCAGCTTAGGCAAGAAAATCTATGAGACTCTTATCTCCAATTAACCACCAGAAAACTGGAAGTAGAGCTGTGGCTCAAAATGCTAGAGTGTTAGTCTTGAATGAAAGAGCTCAGAGATAGCACCCAGGCCCTTAGTTCAAGTCCCAGGATCGGCAAAAAAAAGGCAGGAAACAAGCAGGCAGGCAAGCCTGCAGGCCAGGTGCTGATGGCTCATACCTGTAATCCCAGCTAGACTTCAGGAGGCTGACATCTGAGAGTCAGAAGTCTGGGCAGGAAAGTATGTGAGATTCTTTTTTTTTTTTCTTGCTGGTCCTGGAGTTTGAAATCTGGGCCAGGATGCTGTCTGTCCCTGAGCTTTGGCTCAAGGCTAGCACTCTATCACTTGAGCCACAATGCCACGTCTGGCTTTTTCTGAGTAATTTATTGGAAATATGAGCCTCACGGACTTTGCTGCATGGGTTAGCTTCAAATTGCAATCCTCAGATGTCAGCCTCCTGAGTAGCTAGGATTACAGGCATGAGCCATCTGAGCCCAGCTCTTAAAACTCTTATCTCCAGTCAACTACTAAAAAAGCTGGAAGCAGGGCTGTGCCTCAAGTGGTAGAGTGCTAGCCTTAAGCAAAAGCAGCTCAGGGATAGTGTCCAGGCCCTGAGTTTAAGCCCCTGTACTGGCACATGTGCACAAACAGAAAAAATTAAAAAATGAAGGAAGGAAACGTCCCTTCCCCTTACTATTCCAGCAATTAATACTTTGTTGAGGTAAAATTCCTGAGAGAACTCTTCAGTGTGCTGCTACAAAAAAGTATTTGAGTAATGGGAGCTATTGGAGATATGTATGAAGGATTTTTCAGAAAGCTAAGGAAGTTAGTTGGGCTGAAGTAGAGAATCTGAAGTACCATGCAGACCTGAAGCAATAAAGGTAAAGGCTAGAATGGCAGACATATTGAAAAGGGTAAGGGAATCACTTGAGGGAAATGGAGTCACCTGGGCTGGGTAGCACTTTCAACATGTGGCTCTACCTTTAATAATGATATAGACTACTGGACTAATCTTAGTATACAGGCTGCCCAAACAAGTACAGATGGCTGACACTCCAACCCAGCTAGAATTCAAATCCACACTGATGACCATCATTTTCTCCCAACTGATGTTTGTACAAGACAGACAGAGAACACACTAATCTCCTCAAGTCTAATCTGGTATTAAGCCACATCAGAGGATCATAGATCAACTTTCCATTAGCTTAATGTCCAATTGAAATACTTTCACAAAATTATGAATTTAATTGACATGACTAGGTAAGAGAATGTTTTCATGGGCTGGGAAGGTGGCTCAGTGGTAGAGCGCTTGCCTTACACGCCTGAGGCCCTGGGTTCAATTCCTCAGTACCACATAAGCAAAAAGAAAAAAGCTGGAAGTGGCGCTGTAGCTCAAGTGGTAAAGCGCTAGCCTTGAGCTGAAGAGCTGAGGGACAGCGCCCAGGCCAGAGTTCAGGCCCCAGGACCAGACCCCCCCCCAAAAAAAAAAAAAGAAAGAGAGAGAAAGTTTTCATATCATCTACCATACACTTGCTTACTTTAGGTATATTTTATATAAAGATATGATATATTTTCCCTATGATTTAATGCCAAAGAAGGTGGGCACCAGTGACTCATGCCTGCAATTCTAGCTATTCAGGAGGCCGACATTTGAGGATCTAGGTTTGAAGTCAGCCTGGGAAGGAAAATCACTGAGACTCTTACCTCTAATAAACAACTCAGAAAAAGCTGGAAGTAGAACTGTGGCCCAGTGGTAGAGAACTAGCCTTGAGCAAAAAGATCAGGGACAGTGCCCAGGCCCTGAGCTCAAGCCCCAGGTCTTGCACGCACTCGTGTGCACATGCACACACACACATACACACACACTGTTTGATTGCTAGGAGACTCACAGCTAAATTTAATATCAATTGTTATTACCACTTTCCCACAGGCTTCTGGTGCAAGTGCTTCTGATCTATCTCTATTTTTACTGTTCTTACTTTTTGTTTATATTGTAAGCCTCCTTAAATCCTTTTTGGAAGCACAAACAGTACATATTAAATAACAACTCATAAAACGACAGGAATAGGAAAATGAGCATTGAAGGATGAGAAAGTTCTATTTTAAACTAGTTGATTAGGGCGATGTTAAGTAATGATTGTGGGTTCTATTTTCTTAATTTTGTTTAAATCCTACTGGTTATGTAATTTTTTTTCTCTTTGGTAATGATGCTGGGGACAGCACAGATGTTCAGGTATGCTAGACAAGTGCTCTATTACTGATCTACACCCCTAAACACTGACCAATTCATAGCCAGTTCAGGTATGCCCATGAGCTTCTTATCTCCAATTAACCAGTAAAATCCACAAGTGGAGGTATGGCTCAAGTGCTTGCCTTGAGCAGAAGAAACCAAGCAAGAACATGAGGGCATGAGGCACTGAGTTCAAGTGCTGTACAAGAAAGAAGGAAAGAAAAGAAAAACAAATAGAAAGGAAGAAAGAGGAAGAGAAGAGAGAAGAGAGAAAAGAAGAAAAGAAAGGAAAAAGAAAGCTCACAAGGCCCTAGAGAATTGGCCACATCAGGATATCAGTGCCCTTTATACACTCTTTCCACCATTTCTAGGAACTGACCTTTCACTTCCTGCTAATCCTTTTCTTTTTTTGGTCATGGGGCTTGAACTCTGGACCTGGGTGCTGTCCCTCAGCAATTCAGTTCAAGTGTAACACTCTACCACTAGAGCCACAGCACCACTTCCAGCTTTTTCTGTTTATGTGGTGCTGAGGAATCGAACCCAGGACCTCATGCATGTGAGGCAAGCACTCTACTACTAAGCCCCACTTCCTGCTATTCTTCATCCAGCAGAGACCTACTTTTCACAGTCCTCAGCTTACACAGTATCTGCCTAGGTTCTCATATGTTCCCATAGTACTGTGCTTACCTCTTGCTTTAGACCTTATACTACAACAGCTTAATTGACTGTGAACCCCGACAGTTGCCCCACTGGGCATCTCAGGCATACTAAGCATGTGCTGTATCACTGAGCTGTATCCCTAATCCCAAAACAGTGTTTGTAATACTGTCTACAACAACTTATCACCCAAAGCATGCTCTCAGATATCAGAGATATTAAAAGTGAATGGAGGGGCTGGGAATGTGGCTTAGTAGTAGAGTGCTTGCATTCATGAAGCCCTGGGTTCGATTTCTAACTACCACATAAACAGAAAAAAGCTGGAAGTGGTGTTGTAGCTCAAGTGGTAGAACACTAGTCTTGAGCAAAAGAAGTTCAGGGACAGTGCCCATAACCACCAAAAAACCAGAAGTGGAGCTATGACTCAATCGAGTGGTTGAGCGCTAGCCTTGAGCTCAAGCTCCAGTACTAGTTTAAAAGAAACAAACGAATGAATGAATGAATGAATGAATGAATGAATGGGTAGAGTTGGGTATGGTGGTATCTGTGTGTAATCTCAGCATTTGGGAGGCTGATGTGAGAGGATGGAGAGTTTGAGGTCTGGTCAGCCTGGGCTACATAGAGATCCTGTCTCAAAACAAAATAAGATAGATTGAATCAATATAATTTTAGTTAAGTGTCATCCTAATCCAAATACTGGCCTAGGCTTTGGACCTATAATGCTGTACAGACTACGCTGATAGGGAGTTTACAATCCAAAAGGAAAGTAAGTGCAGAGAGGCAAACCAAATCTAATAGCCGAAAACGTATTCTTTGAAGAAAATAAACAAAGAACTAACGATTACCTAAGAAAATATTCACGCTGAAGCCGGGCGCTGGTGGCTCTCGCCTGTAATCCTAGCTACTCAGGAAGCTGAGATCTGAGGATCACGGATCAAAGCCAGCCCGGGGGCAGGAAAGACTGAGACTCCTATCTCCAATAAACCACCAGAAAACCGGAAGTGGCGCTGTAGCTAAAGTGGTAGAGCGCTCGCCTTGAGCTGAAGAGCTGAGGGACAGCGCCCAGGCCCAGAGTTCAAGCCCCACGACCGACCAAAAAAAAAAAAAGAGAATATTCACGCTGAGATTTGAACGCTGATAAAAGGAAGTGAGCTGTGGGAGCTCCTCCACTTCTTGGAGGGGGTCCTTCCCACGCTGGGGGCGAATAACCCGGCCGAGGACCCAGAGACTGACTCCGTGCGCAGAACCAAGTGCGGCGGCAGAGACTACAGGCGCCCCAAGTGGGTCTCTACCGCACGGAGGGGCCTTCTGGGGGTCTCTCCACCCCTGACATCCCCCCACCCAGCCCGGCCAGGGCTCCCCCTCCTAGGACCCCACTGCAGCCTTCCCCCGCGTCGCCCCCGGCCCTGGTGTCAGCTCCCTGCGCCTCTCCTCCCCGCCCCCCTTCTTCTTTGTCTGCAGGCTGTTCCCTGAACAACTCCGCTTCCTCCTTTCCCTCTCCCTGGTCCCGGCTCTTGCCTCGGTGAAACCCCCATAAGTCGTCTGATAGAATTCATCTTCCTCCTCCGCCTCCAGGAGCCCGGAGAGCCGGTTCCCAGCCGTCTTCCGGGGGGCGCGGCCCCCGGCCAAACTCATGTTCGCCTACCGAGGCTGCGCCGCCACTCCGCCGCCCCTCACCCAGCTCGATTCTTGGGGCTCGGCGCTCGACACTATTACCTGCGCAGGGCGGGAGGTGGGGGAACGCCCAGAGGAAGCCCGGCATCTACAGGCAAAAGCAGCAGAGCGTCGAGAAGCTCCTAGTCCCGCCCCTTAACTTTATTTTTTCGGCCCCGCCCACTCTTGTGAAGAGGCTGAGATGACTTTCCCACCTAGCTGGTTGATGAATCTGTTCTGACACCACGACTCGTATCACCCTAACTAGAATTTAAGAGTCAAAATAAAATAATAAAATAAAACAGGCCTGAGAAGGTGGCTCAGTGGTAGATTGCTTGTTTTGCATGCATGAGGCCCTGGTTGGATTCCTCAGCACCACATAAGCAGAAAAAGTAGTAAGGGGTGCTGGGGCTCAAGTAGTAGAGCGCTAGCCTTGAGCTGAAGATCTGAGGGACTCTGACCAGGCCCAAGAGTTCAGGACTCACGACCGACAAAAAATACATACATACATACATACATACATACATACATACATACATACATACATACATACGTACATAAAACAAAAGAAAAAATATACATATATCTACAAACACTCAGTTTCCTTCTGTGCCAATCTGTTTTTCACTGTGCTAATGGGAACTTTTCTAAAAATCCAGCCCTTTGTCACTTCTGTCTTCAAAACTGTTTAGTGAGGCTGGGAAGGTGGCTCAGTGGTAGAGCGCTTGCCTTGCATGCCTGAGGCCCTGGGTTCGATTCCCCAGCACTACATAAGCAAAAAGAAAAAAGCCGGAAGTGGCGCTGTGGCTCAAGTGGTAGAGGGCTAGCCTTGAGCTGAAGAGCTGAGGGACAGTGCCCAGGTCCAGAGTTCAGGCCCCAGACCCCCCCCCCAAAAAAAAGTGTTTAGTGACTCCCAATCATGTACAAGATAAGCAGAAAGCATAAAATTGTGGTTTGTACACAGCTTTAGAGCCAACCAGACCCGAGTTTGAATGACAGTTTGGTTTTCTAAGTGTAAGACTTAGGTGAAATAGTTTTATTTCTCTAAACTCACTATTTTTGTAACATGAAACTAATATTATTTACCTTTTTCGGGTTGTTGAAGACTAAGATATAATAATTTTTTGTCAGTTGTGGAGCTTGAACTCAGGCCCTTGGTGCTGTCCCTGAGCTCTTTTACTCAAGGCTCGTGAGCTACCACTTGAACTACAGTGCCACTTAGGGTTTTCTAGTGGTTACTTGGAAATAAGAGTCTCACGGACTTTCTGCCCTGGCTGGCTTTGAGGTGTGATCCTCAAATCTCAGCCTCTTGAGTAGCTAGTATTACAGGCATGAGCCACCAGTGCTTAGCTAAGATATTATTCTTGTAAACTGCTTAAAAGTGTTTAGTAAGGGCTGGGAAGGAGGCTCAGTGGTAGAGGGCTTGCCTTGCATGCCTGAGGCTCTGGGTTCGATTCCTCAGCACCACATAAGCAGAAAAAGCTGGAAGTGATATGGCACTGTGGCTCAAATGTACAATGCTAGCCTTGACAGAAGAGCAAGGGACAGTGCCCAGGTCCAGAGTTCAGGCCCCATGACCAACAAAAACTAAATAAAGTATCAATCAAAATGGTATCTGCTGATATCCTAACTACATAACACTGTATTGTTCTACCTTACATTTTCAAATTTCAACTCTAAACTCAATTAGAAATCTAAGTTGCTGTAATTTTTCACTAGTGTGAAAGATTTCAAGGGATACAGATCACCCTTACAAATGGCTTCAGCTGGAAATGTGGCTTAGTGGTAGAGTGCTTGCCTAGATGCATAAAGCCCATTTTATAAACACATATGCTTCAATCCTGTGTGTTCTGGGCTTTCTTTCCCTCAGCATCCAATAGGGAAAGTCAGGAAAGTTACCCCAAAATTATTTGTGTTCCTTGCAACAATCATACAAATAAAGGGTAACTATTTCAAAATTTTCTCATATAAAGCAGAAGAAGCTACAGGTTGATGATCATCTAAGGTTTCAAGTGCTTTTCCTTCAGGGAGTCACATGGGATTTTATCACAAAGCTCTTATTTCAGGGGAACAGTGTATATCTTAGTATCTTAACTTCCTTTCCAACCCCTCTATACTAATTTCAAATAAAGACTTGAAAACAAACTTTTCTAGTAAAAAGCAGACTGACTTGGATTTCTAGCTGTTGATGTCTTTATAAGACATTAAATTAAATGCAGCAGTGGTACCCAGTAGACAATAAGTCAAAAATAAACTATACGGGGCTGAGAAGGTAGCTCAGTGGTAGAGCGCTTGCCTTGCATGCATGAGGCCCTGGGCTGATTCCTCAGCACCACATAAGCAAAAATAATAAAGCTGGAAGTGACGCTATGGTCAAGTGGTAGAGCACTAGCCTTGAGCTGAAGAGCTGAGTGGCTGAAGAGCTGAGGGACAGCTCCCAGGCCCAGAGTTCAGGCCCCACACCTGGACCTCCCCCAAAATAAATAAATAAATAAATAAACTATACAACTTGTGGGTGGGGACAGGAGGGAAAAACTGGGAGAGAGCAAGGAGGAAGGGGTAACATTGTCCAAAAAGAAAGTACCCTTTAGGGTCTGAGAAGATGGCTCAGTGGTAGAGTGCTTGCCTTGCATGCATGAGGCCCTGGGTTCAATTCCTCAGCACCACATAAGCAGAAAAAGCCAGAAGTAGCGTTGTGGCTCAAGTGGTAGAAGGCTACCTTGAGCTGAAGAGCTGAGGGACAGCGCCCAGGCCCAGAGTTCAGGCCCACGACTGGACCAAAAAAAAAAAAAAAGTGTTTAGTAAGTGCATAGTAAATGTTTCATAGATGATAACTACTATTAATGTGACATTCAAGATCTTTCATAATTTAGCCCCTCCCAGTCTTTCTAATTTATCTCTTGACACATCATTTTATTTCAGGGTCTTGCCCCCTATCATCCAATTCTGTCATGCCACCAGTTTTTTCCTTCTTAGAAGTCTTTTCTTTTCTATCTGGCAAAGCTCTACTTTTACAGGACAGTGAAGTCTTCCTGAAATCATGTGTCCTAGATTTCTCTAGAATAGTATGGTACTGTCAAGACTGCTAACTTCTTGCTTGCTTTTTTTTTTTGGAGGGGATGGGGTCATGAGGCTTGAACTCAGGGCCCAGACACTGTCCCTGAGATGTTGTTTTTTGTTTTTTATTTTTTTTTCCACTCAAGACTAGTGCTCTATCACTCTGAGCCACAATGTCACTTCTGGTTTCTGGTGGTTAATTGAAGATGAGTCTCATGGACTTTCCTGCTTAAGTTGCCTTCAAACTGAGATCCTTAGACCTCAGCCTACCAAGTAGCTAGGACTGCAGGCTTGAGTCACCAGTGCTAGGCTAGGCTAAGACTATGTTAACTTCTATTCCCATTTTTAATTCTGGATCTATAGTTAACAAACTATAGAGTTATATACACTCTGTGATGTTACATATCACATTTTTTTTTTTTTTGCCAGTCCTGGGCCTTGAACTCAGGGCCTGGGCTCTATACCTGAGCTTTTGTACTCAAGGATAGTGCTCTACCGCTTTGAACTATACCACCATTTCTGGCTCTTTTGTAGTTAATTGTTTTTGGTGGTTTTTTTTGTTGTTGTTGGTCATGGGGCCTGACCCCTAGGCCTAGGTACTGTCCCTCAGCTTTTCACCTCAAGGTGAGCGCTCTACCACTTGAGCCACAGCTCCACTTCCAGCTTTTTTTGCTTATGTGGTGCTGAGGAATTGAACTGAACGCAGGGCCTCAAGCATGCAAGGCAATCACTTTACCACTGAGCCACCTTCCTAGCCCTTTTGTAGTTAATTAGAGATAAGAATCTCATGGATTTTCCTGCCCAGGGTGGCTTTGAAGCACTATCATCAGATTTCAGGCTCTTGAGTAGCTAGGATTACAGGTGTGAGCCACCAGTGACTAGTTACATTTCATTCTCATGTAAGACATTGTAATATGTCTGTCTCATCCTTATTAATCTACTAGTTTTTTGTTTTTGTTTTTATGTAGAACAAGCTACCCTTCAACTTGTTATGTATCTGGTTTTACAGGCATGTAAAACAGGAATGGCTGAGTGTATTATTATGATTGTTGTTATTTTTATTATTTTGTAGTGCTGGGGATTGAACTCAAGGCCTCACAAATAGGGCAAAGGCTCTTACATCCTCAGCCAGGGCAGGGATTCTATTTTCATCTTTGTGTACTAAAAACTTTCAGTGCCTAGTGTATAGCTGGAACTAAATCATGTTAATTAAATGAATTAATGAATGAAGTACTCATGCTCTTGTTCTTTTGAGACATAGCCTCCTCCAGGGGCTGGGAAGGTGGCTCAGTGGTAGAGCACTTGCCTTGCATGCATGAGGCCCTGGTTCGATTCCTCAGCACCACATAAGCAAAAAGAAAAAAGCCAGAAGTGGCGCTGTGGCTCAAAGTGGTAAAGCGCTAGCCTTAAGCTGAAGAACTGAGGGACAGCGCCCAGGCCCAGATTTCAGGCCCCACGACAGGACCCCCCCCAAAAAAAAGAGACATAGCCTCCATAGTCTGGCTAGCCTCAAATGTATAATCTTCCTGCCTCTGCCTCTGGAGTACTGTTACAGACATGTGCTCTCACTCCTGGGTCCCTCACATTATTCTTGCCTCTGCATGGATTTTGTGGTTTCTAGCTCCTTATTCTGCCTTTAAGGGCTGTTCTAAAACTTTTTCTCCCTCTCCACCCCGCCACCCCCACCAAACTGGGGCTTGGATTCAGGACCTGGTGATCTTGCTTGGCTTTTTTTACTCATCGCTGGCACTCTGCCACTTGAGCAACATCTTCAGTCCAGCTTCTTCATTCCTGCTTATTTGGAGAAAGAATCCTGTGCACTTTTCTGCCCAGGCTTTCAAACCTGACTCCTCAAATCCTAGCCTCCTGAGTAGCTAGGATTACAGGTGTGAGCCATTAGGACCTGAATTCTAAAACTTTTTTTTTTTTTTTTGGTCTGTTGTGGGGCTTGAACTCTGGGCTTGGGCGCTGTCCTTCAGCTCTTCAGTTCAAGGTGAGCGCTCTACCACTTGAGCCACAGCACCACTTCCTTCTAAAACTTATTGAAGGCTGCTTAAAAAAAAAATACTGGGGGCTGGGCGCTTGTGGCTCACGCCTGTAATCCTAGCTACTCAGGAGGCTGAGATCTGAGGATCGTGGTTCAAAGCCAGCCCGGGGAAGGAAAGACCGTGAGTCTCCTATCTCCAATAAAACCGCTAGAAAATCGGAAGTGGCGCTGTAGGTCAAGTGGTAGAGCACTCTCCTTGAGCTGAGGGACAACATACAGGCCCACAGTTCAAGCCCCATGACCAACCAAAAATAAAAATAAATAAATACTGGGGCTCAAACTTGGGGCATTGTACTATCAGAGGCAAATGCTGTATAATTTCAGTATATTCCCAGTTTGGAACAGTGCTCTAAGTGTTCTCAAGTCTAAATGTATGACCCTGTTTTCATGCAACTATATTACCTTCCTTCTCAAAGTATGTATTGGTGAACTCCCTTTCCTATTTCCTCAGGGCACCAAGCCAAGACATCCTGCTCTGCCCCTGCTTCCACACCCTGCCACATCACCCCAGTGCTGCTATGCCAGGAATGTTACTGGGGAAGAGTATCTATATGACTCATGAGACACCCTAGGGATTAAGTGGGTGTGAAGGCAGAGACAAGATTCAGGAGCAAAAGATGGAGACACCTTCTTAAACATCTCTAACTCCTTTTTTGTTTACTTATTTTTTCAGACAAGTTTTTGCTATTTTATCTGTTGCCTAGGCTGGACTGTACTACATGATTCTCCTGCCTTAGCCTCCTGAGTAGCTGGGACTACAGGCATATATTACTATGTCCCACTCCTAACTGGACTATTTTAATTTTACCTTCATTCATTCACATGTTGAGGAGACAAGTGCCAAGTACTAGTCTAGATGCTTGATGTGAAAATAGTTGAAATGTCATCTTTGCTTTGGAGTTCAGTCTTCTGAGGGAGACAAGCATATAAACAAATTGAAGATGAGGTGGTAAGTGTAATAGTAATCTTTTCTCTCTCTTTTTTTTTTTTAGTACAACAGATAGAAATAGTGATCTCCCAAAAAGCTACAAAACCAACATTTCTTCTTTTAAGAGAGCTGCCATCAAATTCACACATCAGTCCCCAGGTAGAAGATTCCCCTGTTTGACTGCCTTAAGTTATTCAGGGATTTATTAGTCTAGTCCCAGTTTTGAAATTAGAAACACTTTTGCCTTTAACCATGCCAATATTTTTTGGTTGGTCATGGGACTTGAATTCAGGGCCTGGGTGCTGTTGGTGAGATTTTCTGCTCAAGGCTAGCACTCTACCACTTGAGCCATAGCATCACTTCTGGCTTTATCTGTTTATGTGGTACTGAGGAATTGAACCTAGGGCTTCATGCATGCTAGGCAAGCACTCTACCAGCAAGCCACCTTCCCAGTCCAACCAGGCCAATTTTTAAAGTAACTTGGGAAATTATTTCTGGAAATAAGTATTCAACACATTTATTTACCGAATGGAATACCTGTCCAGCTTCTGTGCTGTTCGGTCTGAATGGCAACATAGATATAGACCACCAAAAAATCCTTCAATACCACATAGTTACTACTGTCGCAAAATTAGGGTACAGGTTGAAATTTGTCTCCTCAGCACCCCCAAAAAGCACTCAATAGTGCCAAAATAGTACCAAATAGTCCAGCAGGTGGCAGCAAAGAAACAATTATTTTAGGTCTTGAAGGAAAGGCAGAACGCTAAGGTGGGAAATGTTATGGATATTTAGGACCTATTTTCCTTTGAGGACTCAGAAAAAAATTCTCAATAAAAGGTAACCAGAACACTTTGGGGGCTGCAAAACGGAAGTAAAAATTCTCTTCATTTATTCATTCCACAAGTTACTATTTAGCACTTACTCTGTGTAAAGTCGAGAGGAATTGGAGATAAAAGAACGAAGCAGACATAGTCCTTACTCTCCAGAATCTTAGTTTAGAGACAGGTCTTCAGATCCCACCAAGGTTCATAAACCTTCAGGATATGTTGTTAAAATTCACCAGAGGTAGTAGAATGGGAGACGAGACTTCTGTGTATTATTTCCATGAACTTTTTTATTATCATTTTTTCCCATGAACTTTGGAACTTAGATAATTGACAGTCGTGATAAGGACTTCGGATGAAGGGAAGGTCTGATCTTCCATGATCCCTGTTGTCAGCTCTTTCAAGGATATGCCTATTTCATTTTTGTTGATTCATGTATCAAATATGTACTGCTCTGTCCCTGTACTGTGCCTAGCATTTGTGTTTGACACAAACATAGATCTATATCTAATGTCATTCGGAGGTAAAATATGCATCCACGTCAGACTAAACAGTAAACAAGGTAATAGAAACAGGAAAAGGGCTGGGAAGAGTGCTGGGTGACATGTCATATTTTGTGGTTTTCGATCGCTTAACGTCTCTGCCTTGACAACAGTTCTTCGGTTTGGCGTTCTTTCTTGGCAGGTCAAGGTGTGAAGGAACCGGCTCTGTCAAAGAGCCGCAACGAAAATGACCTACCGAGCCACCGTAGGAGAGGGCCGCGGAGCGCTTGTCTTCCACCTGGGGATTCGTTAGCAGGGGGGGGGGGGCGATCCGTATCACGTGACCATCGGCAGCCTGCGGATTGGCTCCGTTTTTCCTCCCCCGGCGAAGCGAAAGGAACCCCCTGAGGAAGTCGGGCGCATGCGCAATGCTGGAATTTCCTTAGCCACTCTGAGCGGAGCGGCGGGGTTGGGCAATAAACTGGAGCTGACTGGGAAGGTGGGGGAGGGGGCTCTTCTCTTGGACTTCTGGGTGCTTCGTTCTTCCTTTTGGTGAGGTTTAACTCCGACGCCGGGTCCTGGAAGCCCGGGGGACCCCTAACACTGTTCTGGAAGGAGAAAACAGCTTGTGTGGAGAGCGGTTCAAGTTGCGGAGGGAGTGCGCGCCGGGAGCTCCCCCCCCCACACATCCCGGCGAATGGTGCGGCCCTGAGCGGGTCTCGGAGCCAGCCCGACGTGTCTGGGAGAGGCCCCGGAGGGGGCGGGAGGGTGGCCCGCGGGACGCGGGTTCTGTGGGGAGACGTGGGGAACATTTGATTCCGAGAAGAGGAAGAGCCCGAGTGAACGGGAGCGAGCCGGCTGAGAGGGAGGGAGGGGGCTGCCAAGATGGCGACAGCCTCCTCTGGGCCGTCGTCGGCCGGGTTTCCAGCCTTTGATCCTGGGGTGTCTTCCTCGACCTCAGGTAAGTTTGCCTGGGGCTTGGGGGAAGGGGTGGTGGTGGTGCTGGCAGCGGGCTGGCGAGGGAACTGTGCGGTGGGAGAAAGAGCTGGACCTGAGGGGGGCACCTGTGGGAATGATCGGGGAACGAGCTCGAAGAAGGCTAGACTTTCTTCAAGCTGCAGGGATTTCTGAGCGGGCCTGGGTGAGACGGTGATCAGGGGGAAACGATCAGAAACGTTGCCTTGAGGAGGGATGGAGAACGAAAGTTGGGGGCGGGTGGGAGGCAAACCAGGGAGGAGAGCCACTCAGTGGAGGCTCTACTGAAAGAAGGGGGCTACTTGGTGTGAGAGGCAGGTAAAGGAGGAGTTGATGATGGTGGCGTGAAGTGGGTCGAAGTGTTGAAGAAATCGTGGGACCTGAAGGAATTGAGGAGTTCGGGGGGTGCTTTTGAGGGTTGGGAGTGGGAGTTGTTGGAGCGGTTTTTCCGTTCGGAGACTCCCCCCCAACTGCGTCATTCTTTCTCGCTGGACCCCCCTCCTCCCACGCGCGGCGCGGGGGAGCGGGAGCGCGCGCACATGCTTACACACCCAACAGCTCCTTTGATGACCCCCCCCCCGGGGGTCTCTAGCCTGCTCAGCTTTGGAAAGCCAGGCAAGTTTGAGAAGCGAGCCGAAGGAACGTGGGGGAGTGTAGGCCAAAAGACTCTTAAAATGCAGTGAGAAATGGAGCCTTGACTGGCAGGTAGAGCAGTGATGTTTGGAGTTAGGTATCAGGAAAAAAGAATGATTGGGGTGGGGAAGGTTCTGACTGCTGTGGCTGAGTCTTACATAATAAGAAATAAACTGGAAGGAACGTTTAAAGAAATTGGAACTTGGAGAATAGGAAGCTCAGGATAGCTCAGAATTGGAAACTAATGAAGATTAGGGGAGGGTTGAAGCAAGGCCCACAAGAAAAGCAACAGATTGTGTGTAGGAGGGAAAATGCGTGTTGGTGTGTGTGAGTCAGAAACTGTTCTAGAGCTTCTGTCAGAAATATCTGGGGATCCACAGTGCCTGTTGGCTTTACACTGTGAAAAGGAGCTGTTGGATGCTTTGAGAGTTTGACATTTCCTTAGGTCTGGGATTGCAATCTTGCCGTTTTGAATTGGCTTAATAAGAGAGTTCTGCCTTGAACTCTCCAGATTAGATGAGAGAATACATAGTCATGGATACCTTCTTCATAAGCCGCAGTTTTATTTATGTACATCTATTTTTAGTTTGTTGGAAAGGTGATTTTTGCCTTTCCTATAAAAAGCATTAGAGGAGGAGGAGGTGGCATATGTTTATAATCCCAGCAATCAGGATTCCTGAAGGGCAGGAGCTTCATGGGTTAAAGGCTAGTCAGAGTTACCTAGGAAGTCCCTGACACAAAAAATAAAAAAGCAGTAGTGGGCCAGAACAAATCATGTTTCATTCTAAGCCTAAACAAGGAAAAGTACAAGTGACAGTTTTGTTTTTAATACAGTAGCTTCTTAAAACCTTCTCCCCATTTTCCTCAACCTAGAAAGAATGTGTGTGTGTATGTGTGTATGTGTATGTATATGTATGTATGTGTATGTGTTCCTTAAGTAAGTTTCTCAACTCTCAAGTCAGATAGTCCCTGTGTTAGAAATCAGGCTAATTGTTCTGGGTATGGTGATACAAATCTGTAATCCCAGAACTCCGAAGGAAGAGGCAAGAGGATCATGATCATGAGTTGCAGGCCATTTTAAGCTACATAGTAAGACCTGTCTCTAAAACAAACAAAAACCCAAGCTAGCCAACCCACAAAAACAAGGGTTAAGAATGTAGCTCAGTATTAGAGCTCTGCATATCATGTACAAGGCCCTAGATTCAATCCGTAGCACCAACCAGCACCACCACCACCAAAACAAAGCAGTATGTTTATAACCTGGAGTTGGATTAAACCTCTGTTTCATGGAAGTAAGTACCTTTCTCATTTATTGACATGTCTTTTGTCTTTTTCTATCTTTGCTTCTTGTCCAGATAATCCTCATATCTATTTTAGATGTTTATTTTGGATGTTACTATTTGATATTTTTGCAGGTTTTAATTTTCTGGCAGATCTCGGGTGTAGCAATCAATATAGATTGTATAAGTGTTTTTCTGCTTTCACTAGATAGAATATCAAATATTAGGCCTCAGTGCACTTCACAGTGTCTTTTTTTTTTTGTCGGTCGTGGGGCTTGAACTCTGGGCCTGGGCGCTGTCCCTCAGCTCTTCAGCTCAAGGCGAGCGCTCTACCACTTGAGCTACAGCACCACTTCCGGTTTTCTGGTGGTTTATTGGAGATAGGAGTCTCATGGTCTTTCTTGCCCGGGCTGGCTTTGAACTGCGATCCTCAGATCTCAGCCTCCTGAGTAGCTAGGATTACAGGCGTGAGCCACCAGCGCCCGGCACTTCACAGTGTCTTTATGTGTGAAATCTTATGTGTCTTGCCGGGTGCTGGTGGCTCATGCCTGTAATCCAGGCTGAGATCTGAGGATCGTGGTTCAGCCCGGAAAGTTCGTGAAACTTACCTCCAGTAAACCACCAGAAAACTGGAAGTGGCATTGTGGCTCAGTGGTAGACTGCTAGCCTTGAGCAGAAAAGCTGAGGGACAGTGCCCAGGCCCAGAATTCAAGCCCCATGACTGACCAAAAGAAAAAAAAAAGAAAGAAAGAAAGTCTTAAAAGTAAATAAAAACTTTTCTTTCCCATCTCTTTTTTTGGCGCATACATACTGAATTAGTCGTGTTAAGAAATATTCTGGTTATAAATACACCTGAAAGCCGGGCGCTGGTGGCTCACGCCTGTAATCCTAGCTACTCAGGAGGCTGAGATCTGAGGATCGCGGTTCAAAGCCAGCCCGGGCAGGAGAGACCGTGAGACTCCTATCTCCAATAAACCACCAGAAAACCGGAAGCGGCGCTGTAGCTCAAGTGGTAGAGCGCTCGCCTTGAGCTGAAGAGCTGAGGGACAGCGCCCAGGCCCAGAGTTCAAGCCCCACGACCGAGAAAAAAAAATAAATAAATACACCTGAAAGCATTTTGGCGTTATTTATTTTTTTTGGCCAGTTGTGGGACTTGAACTCAGGGCCTGGGCACTATCCCTGAGCTTCTTTTTGCTCATGGCTAGTGCTCTACATTTGAGTCACAGTGCCATTTCCGGTTTTTCTGTTTATGTGGTACTGAGGAATGAAACCCAGGGCTTCATGGATGCTAAGCAAGCACTCTACCCCTAATCCACATTCCATTTATTTATTTATTTATTTTTATTGTCGTGGGGCTTGAACTCTGGGCCTGGGCGCTGTACCTTAGCTCTTCAGTTCAAGGCTAGCACTCTTAATACTTGAGCCACAGAGCCACTTCCAGTTTTCTGGTGGTTAATCGGAGATAAGAGTTTCTTGGACTTTCTTGCCTGGGCTTGGCTTTGAATAGTGATCCTCAGATCTCAGCCTCCTGAGTAGGAAGGATTACAGGTGTGAGCAACCAGCACCCCGCTGTTTTGGCATTTTGTGTGTATATGTTCCCTTAAATTCAGGCTTGGTGAATTTAATAGAATTTTTCCTTTCAATGATTTTGTTGTTGTTGTTGTTTGTTTGTTTTTGGGTCCGGTTGTCAGGGGCCTGAACTCTGGGCCTGGGTGCTGTCCCTCAGCTCTTCAGCTCAAGGCTAGCGCTCTACCACTTGAGTCACAGTGCCACTTCCGGCTTTTTTCTTTTTGCTTACGTGGTGCTGAGGAATCGAACTCAGGGCCTCATGCATTGCAAGGCAAGTGCTCTACCCCTGAGCCACCTTCCCAGCCCCATCAATGATATGTTTTTGAAGAGGATAAAATGTTTGAGATTCAGGAAAAGACAAGAAATTGTTTTGTGATCAGAGAAGAATACTTCTCTGGGTGGTAACTGAAGGATTACAAAATTGGGAAGTGTAAATTATGGTTTATGATCTCCTAATTTGCTAAAGGCTAAAAAAAAATCAAGGTATGTTTGTGTTTCAGCCATCCTAAAACCAATTTATTAGATATTTACCTGAACTCCACCTAAGTTTTTTTTTTTGGTCGGTCGTGGGGTTTGAACTCGGCTTGGGCGCTGTCCTTGTGCTCTTCAGCTCAAGGCGAGCGCTCAATCCCTTGAGCTACAGTAACACTTCCAGTTTTCTAGCGGTTTATTGGAGATGAGTCTCACGAACTTTCCTGCCTGGGCTGGCTTTGAACCATAATGCTCAGATCTCAGCCTCCTGAGTAGCTAGGATTATAGGCATGGAAATTCTCATTTTATACCTATTTTCAACACTGCCAGAGAACCTTGTTCTTGTCAGTTTCACGAAAACTTAGGTGGAAGCCGGGCGCCAGTGGCTCATGCCTGTAATCCTAGCTACTCAGGAGGCTGAGATCTGAGGATCGTGGTTCAAAGCCAGCCTGGACAGGAAAGTCTGTGACTGATCTCCAATTAACCACCAGAAAACCAGAAGTGGCACTGTGGCTCAAGTGGTATAGCGCTAGCTTTGAGCTGGAGAGCTCAAGGACAGCGCCCAGGTCTAGAGTTCAAGCCCCATGTCGGACAAAAAAAAAAAAAGAATGTCTTGTTTCAGGGACAGATTGGTAAACATAATTTTAGATAAGCAATTCATAATCTTTAAAGGCTCCTCTCTCTCTCTCTCTCTTTTTTTTTTTTTGGGTCCGCTCAAGGGGCCTGAACTCTGGGCCTGGGCGCTGCCCTCAGCTCTTCAGCTCAAGGCTAGCACTCTACATGCTCTACCACTTGAGCCACAGCGCCACTTCCAGCTTCTTTCTTTTTTCTTATGTGGTGCTGAGGAATTGAACCCAGGGCCTCATGCATGCAAGGCAAGTGCTCTACCACTGAGCCACCTTCCCAGCCCCTAAAGGCTCATCTCTTCTGGTGTTCAGGTTAGGGAAAAGAGGGTATTGAGAGTAGTTCTTCCCTGCTAATAGTAAACTCCTTATTTAGATTGTTTTACCAGCTAGAGCTGGTCTTTTATACTGGTGACAAATGAAATAAAGAGCAGAACAAAAATCATCAGCTCTAAGTGATGTTAACATCTTTTCCCATTGGAATAGTTTCCATGTTTGGATCTGAGGGAGATAATTTTTTTTTTATTTTTAATAGATTTTTATTGTGAAAATACTGTACAGAGGGGTTACAATTACGTGGGTAAGATAATGAGCACATTTCTTATCAAGCATTGTAGCCTCCTGCTTTGTTTCCCCTTCGTATCCTTTAGCCCCCCCCACCAAAGTTGTAAAGTTCATTTTTCGACATAACGAACGACTTGTACATCTCATTGTTGCAATGGGTCCTCCTGTATCCCTGTTTTTACAATTTGTTTTTTTGAGGGAGATAATTTTAAATGAATATCTTTTTTTTTTTTTTTTTTTTTTTGGTCAGTTCTGGGGCTTGAACTCTGGCTTGGGCACTATCCCTCTACTTTTCTTCATGGCAAGCGCTCTACTGCTTGAGCCATAGCACCACTTCCGGTTTTTCTAGTGGTTTATTGGAGATAAAAGTCTCACAGACTTTCCTGCCTGGGCTGGCTTTGAACCATGATCCTCAGCTCTCAGCCTCCTGAGTAGCTAGGATTACAGGTGTGAGCCACTGGGCGCCCGGCTAAATGAATGTCATCTTAACAGAAGCTGTCATCTTGTGCTTATCCTTATCCTTTGGTTATTAGTAGAATGTGATGCATTTTGCTGTCTGGTCTCAACTATTGGTGTGTAAAGAGAATTTATTCCTTTTTTTTTTTTTTTGTCATGGGGCTTGAGCTCTGGGCCTGGGCGCTGTCTCTCAGCTCTTCAGCTCAAGGCTAACGCTCTACCACTTGAGCCACAGCACCACTTCCAGTTTTCTGAGTGGTTTATTGGAGATAAAGAGTCTCATGGACTTTTCCTGCCTGGCTGGCTTTGAACTGTGATCCTCATCTCTCAGCCTTCTGAGTAGCTAGGATTACGGGCATGAGCCACAGGCGCCTGGCTCCCTTCCTTTCTTAAAGCTCCATCTTTATTATTTGGACAATAGCAACGCTTATTAAAAATCAGCCCTGATAAGATATTGTTGATAATGTGACCATCTGTCCAGTCAGTGTTCAGAGAGCCAATTACCCTTATCTTTACCTTCTTAAATTTTTTTTTGTTATTATGGTAAAGGGTACTTTTTTTTTTTGCCGGTTGTAGGGCCTGAACTCTGGGCCTGGGCGCTGTCCCTCAGCTCTTCAGCTCAAGGTAGCCTTCTACCACTTGAGCCACAGCGCTACTTTTGGCTTTTTCTGTTTATGTGGTGCTGAGGAATTGAACCCAGGGCCTCATGCATGCAAGGCAAGCACTCTACCACTGAGCCATCTTCTCAGCCCCTAAAGGGTACTTTCTTTTTGGACAATGTTACCCCTTCCTCCTTGCTCTCTCCCAGTTTTTCCCTCCTGTCCCCACCCACAAGTTGTATAGTTTATTTATTTATTTATTTATTTTGGAGGAGGTCCAGGTGTGGGGCCTGAACTCTGGGCCTGGGAGCTGTCCCTCAGCTCTTCAGCTGCTCAGCTCTTCAGCTCAAGGCTAGTGCTCTACCACTTGACCATAGCGCCACTTCCAGCTTTATTATTTTTGCTTATGTGGTGCTGAGGAATCAGCCCAGGGCCTCATGCATGCAAGCAAGCGCTCTACCACTGAGCTACCTTCTCAGCCCCGTATAGTTTATTTTTGACTTATTGTCTACTGGGTACCACTGCTGCATTTAATTTAATGTCTTATAAGACATCAACAGCTAGAAATTCAAGTCAGTCTGCTTTTTACTAGAAAAGTTTGTTTTCAAGTCTTTATTTGAAGTTAGTAGAGGGGTTGGAAAGGAAGTTAAGATACTAAGATGTACACTGTTCCCCTGAAATAAGAGCTCTGTGATAAAATCCCATGTGACTCCCTGAAGGAAAAGCACTTAAAACCTTAGATGATCATCAACCTGTAGCTTCTTCTGCCTTATATGAGAAAATTTTGAAATAGTTACCCTTTATTTGTATGATTGTTGCAAGGAACACAAATAATTTTGGGGTAACTTTCCTGACTTTTCCCTATTGGATGCTGAGGGAAAGAAAGCCCAGAACACACAGGATTGAAGCATATGTGTTTATAAAATGGGCTTTATGCATCTAGGCAAGCACTCTACCACTAAACCACATTTCCAGCTGAAGCCACAAGTTGTATAGTTTATTTATTTATTTATTTATTTTGGGGGAGGTCCAGGTGTGGGGCCTGAACTCTGGGCCTGGGAGCTGTCCCTCAGCTCTTCAGCCGCTCAGCTCTTCAGCTCAAGGCTAGTGCTCTACCACTTGACCATAGCGCCACTTCCAGCTTTATTATTTTTGCTTATATGGTGCTGAGGAATCGAACCCAGGGCCTCATGCATGCAAGGCAAGCATTCTACCACTGAGCTACCTTACCAGGCCTGTTCAGAGATACTTGTTATAGGATGTGTTAACATTTCTAACACATTTTTGAGTATTTTCATTTAAAGAACATCCTGTGCCTTCTACCTCTAGGGGTATAATTGAATGGTTTTTCGGTTATTTCCAAGTTAACTAGGGCCAGAGAAATTGATTCAAATAGCTGAGCACATGGCTAGCTTATTATTTATTTATTTTTTTGTCGGTCATGGGTATTGAACTTTGGGCCTGGGAACTGTCTCTGAACCTATTTGTGCTTAAGGGTAGTCCTCTACTATTTGAACCACATTGCTACTTCTGATTTTCTGGTGGTTAATTGGAAATAAGAGTTTTGCTGCCGGGCTTCGGTGGTTCACGCCTATAATCCTAGCTACTCCGGAGGCTAAGATCTGCGGATCATGGCTCAAAGCCAGCCCGAGAAAGTCTGGGAGACTCTTTTTTTGTTTGTTTGTTTGTTTTTGGGTCCGGTTGTGGGGCCTGAACTCTGGGCCTGGACACTGTCCCTCAGCTCTTCAGCTCGAGGCTAGCCCTCTACCATTTGAGTCACAGCACCACTTCCAGCTTTTTTCTTTTTGCTTATGTGGTGCTGAGGAATGGAACCTAGGCCTCATGCATGCAAGGCAAGCGCTCTACCACTGAGCCACCTTCTTATCTCCAATAAACCACTAGAAAACCGGAAGTGGTGCTGTGGCTCAAGTGGTAGAAAACTGGCCTTGAGCTGAAGAGCTGAGAGACAGCGCCCAGGCCCAGAGCTCAAGCCCCATGACTGACCAAAAAAAAAAAAAGTCTCACAGACTTTACTGCCCGAGCTAACTTTGAACCATTATCCTCAGATTTCATCCTCCTGATTAGCCAGGATTACAGGTGTGAGCCACCAGTGCCCAGCTCTTTTTTTTTTTTTTTTTTTTAATAAATAGTAGTAGAGTTTTAACTCAGTGCCTGTGCTTGCCAGGCAGGTGTACTACCACTTTAACCACACTCCAGCTTTTACTATTTTTGAGTAGGATCTTGAGTTCATGTAACAATCAGCTGGCCTGGACCCCAGTCATTATATTTATACCTACTTTGCAGCTGAGGTAATATGTATGCCTTTATGCTCTTTTTATTAGTTGAGATAGGGTCTTGTGAACATTTGTCCTGGCTGGCTACAAACTTCAGTTCCTTCCATTTCTGCCTTCCCAGTAGCTAGGATCACAGGTATGAGCCACTGTACCTGACTTTATTTCCTTTATTTTTTTTGAGACAAATTATCACTATATAGACCAGGTTGGCCTGGAGCTCATAAACCTGCCTCTGCTCCCTGAGTGCTGGGATTATAGGTTTGGGCTACCACACCCAGCTTGTTTTTGTTTTTGTTTTATTTTGTTGCAGGTGGTTTTGCTTTAAAAAAAAATCTCTGGCTTGTAGTCTTATCAAAAAAGTTTCCTCAGAGTTAGCAATTTGCTATTAAGAAGGAGGATGATCTTTTTGTGCTATGTAGGAATTATGGATATATTATGTAGTAGTGTTGGTACATGATTAAATTGAGCCTCTCAGATTGCTTCTCTCTGACCTGTTCAGGCAAAACTCCAGTTGTCTGAGAGGAATGCATATCCGGCTAGCCTCTGGCGTCTCCAAATTATATGTGTATTTCAAACATTGAAATCAGTGACACACTGCCTCTTAGTTTCTCATCTGGTGAATGATGTCATCTCATCTCCCACGGAAATGCTTCTGCTCTGAAAGTTCAGGGAGAGGCTCTGCTATTAAGACCAACTTTTGTTCCACATGCTCTGGGGGGTGATGGTGGGGATGGCAGGACCCAACTCATTTCAGAGCTATTCACTGAAGATACCATTGTTTAATTGATCTGGCTCATTTCCCTGGATTATGTTGGTGATTTTCTTTTCTTGATAGTTTTCTAATACCTCTCAATAGTGAACTTTACTCTCCAATGAGTTAGAAATAACAAGCAGACTTATAGAGAATCTCAGTGGTGTTTTGCCAAGTGACTAGAAACCAGCCCTTCCACTACCCTTTTCTCTACAAACAAGATAAGGTGGGGCCGGGGACCAAAGAGGAATGCTTCCCTAAAACTGGTACAGAGTTGCCCAGAAAAATTTTCTGTGACACAGTATGATGATTCATCTTTGTCTTTCAGCAAGGATTGACTGGTTCAGTGGTTCTGAAATTGTTTTAGTAGCATTAATTTCCTACTTTATTTTCATAATTTATTTTTCATTTGTGCAGGTCCAGCAGCTTGAAATCAGGCCTAGGTGCTGTTTCCTGCGCTTTCATGTTAAAGGCTTGAGCCACAGCTGCTCTTGTAACTTTTTTTAGTGGTTAATTGGAAGTAAGAGTCTCATGGACTTTCCTGCCTGTATTGGCTTCAAACAGCCCCTAGCGCCTGACAATTTTCTTTTTCTTTTTTTTTTTTTGGGTCCGGTTGTGGGGCCTGAACTCTGGGCCTGGGTGCTGTCCCTCAGCTCTTCAGCTCAAGGCTAGCACTCTACCATTTAAGCCACAGCACCACTTCCGGCTTTTTTCTTTTTTTTTTTTAAATTTTATTTTATTTTATTTGTGAACATACTGTACAGAGGAGTTACAATTACATGGGCAGGATAATGCGTACATTTCTTTTTTTTTTTTTTTTTGGGTCCGGTAATGGGGCCTGAACTCTGGGCCTGGGTGCTGTCCCTTAGCTCTTCAGCTCAAGGCTAGCGCTCTACCACCTGAGCCACAGCGCCACTTCCGGCTTTTTCTGTTTATGTGGTGCTGAGGAATCGAACCCAGGGCCTCATGCATGCAAGGCAAGCACTTTACCACTGAGCCACCTTCCCAGCCCAATGCGTACATTTCTTACCAAGCATTGCAGCCTCCTCCTTTGGTTTACCCTTCACATCCCTTCCCAGCCTCCCCCCTCCCCCCCCCCCGGCTTTTTTCTTTTTGCTTATGTGGTGCTAAGGAATCGAACCCAGGGCCTCGAGCATGCAAGGCAAGCGCTCTACCACTGAGCCACCTTCCCAGCCCAATTTTCATAATTTAAAAGCTAGCTTAAAAAGTTTTTTTTTTCAGGTCTTGCTATTCATGAGTGATGCCAAAATTAGGTATTCCTGTTTTGTTTTAGACCATTGATACTCGAGGGATATGCTTTTTCTTTTAATTATTTTTTTTTTATTTTGGTCTGTCATGGGGCTTGAGCTCTGGGCTTGGGCACTGTCCCAGAGCTCTTCAGCTCAAAGCGAGCACTGTACCGCTTGAGCTACAGCACCACTTCTGGTTTTCAAGTGGTTTATTGGAGATAAGAGTCTCACAGACTTTCCTGTCTGGGCTGGCTTTGAACCGTGATAATGAGATTTCAGCCAGGTGTGAGCCACTGGCCCCTGGCCTGCTTCTATTTTTTGTTGTTGTTGTTGTTGGTGGTGGTGGTGGTGGTCATGGGGCCTGAACTCTGGGCCTGGGTGCTATCCCTGAGCTCTTCAGCTCAAGGCTAGCGCTCTACCACTTGAGCCACAGTGCCACTTTCGGCTTTTTCCTGCTTATGTGGTGCTGAGGAATCAAACCAAGAGCCTCATGCATGCAAGGCAAGCGCTCTACCACTGAGTCACCTTCCCAGCCCACTTCAATTTTTTTTTAAAGAATCTCTTATCATCTGCTTTTTATAGGTTGTATAAGCATCCTAAAATAATGTGTAGTTAAGAGGGCCTAGGCTGGGAAGTTGGCTCAGTGGTAGAATGTTTGCCTTGCATACATGAGGCCCTGGGTTCAATTCCTCAGCACCATATAAGCAGAAAAAACCAGAAGTGGCGCTGTTGCTCAAGTGGTAGAATGCTAGCCTTGAGCTGAAGAGCTGAGGGACAGCGTCCAGGCCCAGAGTTCAGGTCCCACAACCGACCAAAAAAAAAGGGGGGGGGGCCTAGATATGCAGAACATGCTTATTTTAACCTCAAGATTGTGCCTGGAGATTGCATTGTCTTCACTTCTTTTTCCTTCTTGCTTGTCTTCACATCAGCAGTACATTTTCATAATGAGCTTTGAGTTAGTTTGTGTGTGGGGAGTGATAGTGGTTTGGAGGCGCTGTTGAATAGTGTACTGGGAATTATGGATTATAAAACAGATTATAAAACAAAGCCATCCTTATGTTACCTTCTTCCTTTTCTTTTGCTCCTTTTTATTATATAACATAGACAATAAAATGTTTGTTACAAAAGCTATGTAGATGGGCTAGGAAGATGGTTTAGTGGTATAGTGCTTGCCTAGCATACATGAAGCCTTGTGTTCGTTCCTCAGTACCACATAAACAGAAAAAGCCAGAAGTGGCACTGTGACTCAAGTGGTAGAGCTCTAGCCTTGAGTAAAAAAAGCTCAGTCACGGTACCCAGAGGCTGAGTTCAAGCCCCGGGACTGGCAAAAACAAAAACAAAAACAAAAAACCACACCAAAAAAACTATGAAGTTGAGGAAAAACACATTTAAAATTACAAAATTAACCTAATACCATCATCTGGAGGTGGTTATATTGGTGGTCGGGGGTCTTTCATAAATAAGTACACACAAATTCATAGATAAATGTTTTACAAAAGGTATGTCATGCCTTTTTTTTTTTTTTTTTTTGTCCGGTTGTGGGGCCTGAACTCTGGGCCTGAACACTATCCCTCAGCTCTTCAGCTCAAGGCTAGTGCCCTACCACCTGAGCCACAGCGCCACTTCCGGCTTTTTTCTTTTTGCTTATGTGGTGCTGAGGAATCAAACCCAGGGCTTCAGGCATGCAAGGCAAGCGCTCTACCACTGAGCCAGCTTCCCAGCCCTGTCATGCCTTTTTTTGTTGGTTGAGCTTGAACTCGCCCTGAGTGCTGTCCTGAGCTTTTCTGCTCAAAGCTAGCACTTGAGCACTTTGAGTCACAGCTCCACTTACAGTTTTCTGGTAGTTAATTGGAGATAGAAGACTCATGGACTTTCCTGCCCTGGCTGGCTTTGAACCATGATCCTCAGATTTCATCCTCTTGAGTTGTTAGGGTTACAGGCATGAACTACTGGCACCTGTCATGTCTTTTTTTTTTGCCAGTCCTGGGGGGGTGAACTCAGGTCCTAGGCACTGGTCCTGAACTTCTTTTGCTCAAGGCTAGCACTCTACCACTTGAGCCACAGCATCACTTCCCGCTTTTTCTGATTATGTGGTACTGAGGAATCAAGCCCGGTCTTCATGCATGCTAGGCAAGCACTCTACTAAGCTAAGCCACATTCCCAACCCCTTTTTGAGACTTATCTCCAGTTAAAAGCTGGAAGTGTAGCTTTGGTTCCAGTGGTAAAGAGCCAGCCTTATAGACAATAAATTTAAGTAAGAAAGAAAGAAAAAAGGAAGTAAATTTTAAAGTAATGGTATTATTATTATTGTATATATTTTTTGGCCGTGGGGCTTGAACTCTGGGCTTGGGGACTGTCCCTGTAGTCTTCAGCTCAAGGTGGGCGCTCTACCACTTGAGCCACAGTGCCACTTCCAGTTATATAGTGGTTTATTGGCGATAAGAGTCTCATGGACTTTCCTGCCCAGGTTGGCTTTGAACTGTGATCCTCAGATCTCAGCCTCCTGAGTAGCTAGGATTACAGGTATGAGCCACTGGCACCCGGCTGTACTGGTATTATTTTTATTTATATATTTACAAGTATAGTATTCCATTTTAAACTACACTATGATTAATATCACTGATCTCCTTTTGTTCACTTAGGTTCTTTCCAATAATGGTACTTAATAATTTATACTGACTATACATAAAATGCTACGTAAATATCCTATGCATTTATTAAGCCTCTGTTGCAATTCACTTGAGAGTGAAGTGCTTTAGGTACAAGTCTGGTTTATGACTACTATTGGGATAGAGCTGCTTTTTCTTTGTTTTGGATGTTTACCTAGAAATAATAAAAAATAATGTTACATTTCATAGTATGGTGGTAGCACCATGCTGTGTGCTTTTAATCTTATTCTGCTGTAAGCAAGTAGAACAATAGAAGTAAGTGATAACTCTCTGTTTTTCCTCATTAGGTTTCAAGTTTCTGTGCTGTGGGGTCAACCGTAAGAGAGGTAGATCTGATGTGTATCTGTGCTGTAGAAGCATGAGCTCCTTGCAGTAACTGACAGCCAGCTCTCCTCTCTGAATGAATACACATTTTTTTGTAGTGGTCTTCTGAGAAGGCCATACAGGCGTATAACTATAGCTGTGCAAAAGATGCTATCATTTTTTCCCCCTAGTATTGGGGATTGAACCCAAGAATGCATACCAGGCAAGTGCTCTACTATTTGAACCATGCTCCCAGCCCTCTTTTTGTGTATAAATACATATATATTTATATATATACATATATATGCATACACACACACATACATCCATACACAAGCTTTGTTTGCCCAAACTGGCCTAGCACTTGAGATTATCTTGCCTCCACCTATCAGTAGCTGAGATTACAGGCCTGCTCCCCTACTCCAGGCTAAAAGATATATTTTAATATAGAATGCTATAGTATCATTTTCACAGTTCCTTTTGTTGAGCAAATTACTCTCAGCTCTTCCCTGTTACACTTCTCATTTCACCTAACATTTTCCATTCTACTACAGAGATTTCATATTTCATGATGATTGTACTTGCTAATACTTAGAGTGTTTAGTACATGTTAAATCAATAGATGACTTAACTTACTTAATTCTTATAATACCCTATGGAGGTTCATTTGAGTTTTCTATCTAACTGGCTGAATGGCTGTTTGTTGTTTATTAATTGCAATGCTGGGATTGAACCCAAACATAGGAACACACATACTACCACTGAGCCATACCCGATCCCTATTTCTACTTTTTGTAGATGAAATAACCAAGGCTTGGAGAACTTTTAATCTACCTGCCCAATGCTACCTATTTAGTAAATGTTGTGCCTCATATTCAGACAGAGGTGTCTTATTCCTGCCTACTGAATAGACAAGCACCCTACCACTTGGCTATACCCTCAGCATTCCCTGCTTGCTAATCTCAGTCTTTGTGTGAATTAAAGTGACTTTAACCAGTCAATATTTGTTGCTGAATGGATTCTGTCTGAACCAGAGATCAGTCCTTGGTGAAGGAGAAAATGGGCACTGAAGAGACTTTGCTTTCTTTAGCCCTCCTAAAAAAGGCAACAAAATGCTGTGCATAGTACATAGTATGTGGAATTATTGAGGATTCTTTCAGAAACTTGTTTTTGTTTTTATGCCAGTCCTGGTTCTTGAACTGAACTCAAGGCCTGGGCACTGTCCCTTAGTTGTTTTTTTCCCCTCAAGGATAGTGCTTTACTATTTAAGCCACAGCTCTACTTCTGGCTTTTTTTTGGGTCTGGTCTTGGGGCCTGAACTCTGGGCCTGGGTGCTATCCCTTAGCTCTTCAGCTCAAGGCTAGCGCTCTACCACTTGAGCCACAATGCCACTTCCGGCTTTTTTCTTTTTGCTTATGTGATGCTGAGGAATTGAACCCAGGGCCTCAGGCATGCCAGGCAAGCGCTCTACCACTGAGCCACCTTCCCAGCCCTACTTCTGGCTTTTTGATGGTTAATTTGGTGGTTAAGTCTCATGGACTTTCCTGTCCAGGCTGCCTTTGAACTACAGTCTTCAGATCTCAGCCTCCTGAGTACGATTACAGGCTTGAGCCACCAGTGCCCGGATTTCAGAAACTATTTTGGAAAGTTTATTTTTATTTTATTTTTTCAGTTCTGGGGATTGGATTCTGTTTTGCTTGTGCTTGTTAGACTAGTATTCTACCATTGGAGCTATATCCTAGTCAGAAACTATTGTAAACACTAATGCCTATACTTTTGCCAAGAACTGATAACTAATTTAGTGGTTAATTACAAGATGCCTAAAACAGTAGACAACAATTTGAATTTGTCTGTTAGAAATGCTCTTTTTGAGACAGGGTCTTATGTAGCCCAGGCTGGTCTTAAAATTCTCCTGCCTCTATCTTCGAAGTGCTGAGATTATAGATGTGTTCCACTATGCTTGGCTAGAACTGCGTGTGCGTGCGTGCGTGCGTGCGTGCATGCGTGTGTGCGTGTGTGTGTGTGTGTGTGTGTGTGTGTGTGTGTGTGTGTGTGTGTGTGCGCGCGGGCGCTGCTCTTAAAATTCTTCTGCCTCTGTCTTCCAAGTGCTGAGATTATAGATGTGTTCCACCATGCCTGGTAGAACTGCTTGAGCTCAGGATCTCTTGCTCTCACATGGCTACCACTCTGCTCTCATTGGTTAATCAGAGACAAAAGTCTCAGATTTATCTACCCTCAGATCTCAGTTTTCTGAGCAGCTAGGATTACAGGTATGAGCCACCAGTGCCTGATTAGAAGTACAGTTTTAACCATTACAAATTCAGATGATAAACCTTATCTTTTTAAATAGTCATACATTAAGAAACTGTAATCAGAGAATAGACTTTTTTCTTTGTTAAAATTGTTAGTCTTTTCTTAAACTTTTTTTTTTTTTTTGCTGGTCCAGGGGCCAGAACTCTGGGCCTGGGCACTGTCCCTCAGCTCTTCAGCTCAAGGCTAGTGCTCTACCACTTGAGCCACAGTACCACTTCCAGCTTTTTCAGCTTATGTGGTGCTGAGGAATTGAACCCAGGGCTTCATGCATGCAAGGCAAGCACTCTACTACTGAGCCACCTTCCCAGCCCAAACATTTTTTTTATTTAAGTAGATGTACAAAGAAGTTCCCATTTTACAAAACAGTATATGAATACAAGGTGCCTGACAACATTGTCACCCATCGCTCCTAACCCATAATGTTACTCTCTTAATGAATCCTTGTCCCATCTACTTGGGAGGCTGAGTTGGGTATCACTTGATCCCACAAATTTGAGACTAGCCTAGATAACACTGCAAGACCCCATCACAAAAATAGAAAAGTATTTTCTACCACTAGTACCTTAACATCTGTAAAACTATGAAACAACATTTCAAATAAAGTATTAAGCTTGAAAGGCAAGTTTCTGCTCTTGTAGAATATTGACATTGTCTGAGAATAGGACAGTCTAACTGAAAAAAAGGTAATTTTGTATTTTTTTTTCTTTTTTTGTCAGCGACATTGATGCCTCTTACCAGAAGAACTAAGTGTTGTTATTACTTTTACTGAGAGGAGCTGACTTTTTTTTTTTCTTTTTGCCAATATGGAGGTTTAAATTCAGGGCCTGGCCTTTGATAGACCTACTGTACTATGAGCCATGTCTCCATCCCTTTTTTTTTTTTTTTTTGCATTAGCTATGTCTGAACTAGGGCTTGAATTCAGAGTCTCATATTTTTGCTTATCTTTTTCAATCAAAGTTGGTTGAGCCATACCGCCACTTTCAGCTTTTTGCTAGTTAATTGGAAATGAGTCTCTTGGATTTCTCTGCATAGGCTGACTTCAAACTAGGCTCATCAGATCTTAGCTTCCTGAATAGCTAGGACTAAGTGTGAGCCATGGGCTTGACCTTGGTCTGGCTGTTTTTGCTTCCTGCCTAGATGTGTTCCTGAACCTTAGTCCTCCTATTTAGGCTTCCATTATAGCTAGGATAACATATGTTTTCCATGACACTCAGCTTTTTTTCTATTGGAATGTTGTCTCATAGGCTTTCCTGACTGAGATGTCCTGGAACTGCAGTCCTCCCAATCTTAGCTTTCCTTGTAGTTTAGGATGAGAAAGTCATGCCACTGTACCTAGCTATGGGTTGAGAGTCTCACAAACTTTTCTGCTTCAACTGGCCTCAAACTGTGATCCTCTCATTCTTAGCCTCCCAAGTAGCTAGAATATCAGATAGGAGCCACCTGTACCTGGCTAAGTATTTTTGTGTGTGTGCTTGTTCTGGATCTTGAACACAGGACTTGAGCTTTATAACTTGAGCCACAGCTCTGCTTCCTTCATTTTGGTAATTAATTGGAGATAAGCATCTAATAGATTTTCACGATCCTCAGATCTCAGCCTTCTGAGTAGCTAGGAGTACAAGTATGAGTTGCCAGTGCCTGACCTCTGGCTAAAATTTTTTTTTTTTTATTGTGAGAATACCGTACAGAGGAGTTACAAATTACATGGGCAAGATAACGAGTACATTTCTTATCAAGCATTGTTGCCTCCTCGTTGTTTCCCTTTCCCATCCCTTCCCATACTCCTCCCCTCCCCCCACCCGATCCTCCCCCAGCCCCCACCAAAGTTGTTAAGTTCGTTTTTCGACATAACGACTCGTACATCTCATTGTTGCAGTGGGTCCACCTGTATCCCTAGTTAAACGATTTGTTTTTTTCCCTTCCCCTCCACAAATTATACCAATATCAAATACAGTGAAAGTATGGGTGGGAGGAGGACATACAAAGCAACATAGAAATGGCCAAGTATTCTTAATCCTCTATCAATGAGAATAAAAAATAGATTTCCTTGTCCCAAGGGAAAGAGCTATCTTAAAGGGAAAAAAATGTTTTATTATCCTTTGGCAATTTGAGGTTTATGATTTATTTGATTTGTTTTAGGGCATTCTAGTTTCTTTGTTATTCCAACTACTTTTAAAAATCAACCAAGGCCTGTTGCTGGTGGCTTACACCTTTAATCCTAGCTGCTTACTAGGCTGAGATCTGAGGATGGAGGTTCAAAGCCATCCTGGGCAGGAAAGTTTGTGAGACTTTTTATCTCCAATTAACTACCAGGAAACTGGCAGTGGAGCTGTGGCTCAAAGTGGTAGAATCCTAACTTTGAGCAGAAAAGCTCAGGGACAGTATTCAGGCCCTAAATACTGTTCACAATGTTCAAGCCTCAGGACTAACCAAAAAATAAAAAAATTAATCAGCTTACATATCTTGGCCAGAGTTTAAAAAAAAAAAATTCCCAAAATGAATACACCCCCACTCTTTTTGTCTTTTGAATTCTTTCTGCAGAAGATCTAAATTGCCATGATTGGCTCTATATGACACTCTGATCCATGAAAAAATGTTACCTGATTTGTGTTAGTATGTCCTTGTATCCATCCTTTCATCCTAGTATTGGGGCTAAGCTCAGGGCCTGGTGCTGTCACTGATCTTTTTTGCTCAAGGCTAGTGTTGTACCACTTAAGCCACAGCTCCGCTTTCAGCTTTTTGGTGGTCAATTGGATGGAGATAAGAGTGTCATAGATTTTCCTGCCTGGGCTGGCTTTGAATCTCAATCCTTATAGTACACAGCCTGGTAGATGTGTTTCTTAAGTCCTTGATTGAAATAGCTCCTACTCCTAATAGTATTGTTTTAAGCGCCTAAATGAGAAATATTTGTGTACTTTTAAAATATACAGGGCTAGGAAGGTGGCGTGGTAGAGTGCTTGCCTAGTATGCCTAGTGTGCATGTAGCCCTGGGTTGATTCCTCGTACCACATAAACAGAAAAATCTGGAAGTGGCGCTGTGGCTCAAGTGGTAGAGTGTTAGCCTTGAGCCAAAACAAGCTTGGGGACAGTGCCCAGGCAAGCCCAAGGACTGGCAAAAAAAAAAAAAAAAATTATAAAGATGTAAGTTCTTTGGTCATAGAAGAAATAACCTAGCCAGATAGCAGTGGCTTAGGCCTGTAATCCTAGCTACTCAGAAGGCTGAGATCTGAGGATTGTGGTTCACAGCCAGCCTACACAGGAAAGTCCATAAGACTCTTAATCTCCAATAAGCTACAAGAAAGCCAGAACCCGAGCTGTGGCTCAAGTGATAGAGCACTAGCTTTGACCAAAAGCAGCTCAGGGATAGTGCCTAGACCCTGAGTTCAAACCCAGGACTAGCACCAAAAAAAAAAAAAAAAGGGGGGGGGGAACCTTTCTAAAAATGTATCAGCATAGTAGTTTAGTGTTACATTGTTATCATTAGGAGAAATGTAGTGTGTTCCTGATAGAGGAAAAAGCTGAAATAACTCAGCGTTAAACTGGGCTGAGATGTGTAAATATTGAGCCAAGAAAGGAACTGAATATGTAGCTCGGTGGTAGAGCATATGCTTAGCATGTACAAGACATTGGGTTCGGGCTGGGAAGGTGGCTCAGTGGTAGAACGCTTGCCTTGTATGCCTGAGGCCCTGGGTTCGATTCCTCAGCACCACATAAGCAAAAAGAAAGCTGGAAGTGGCGCTGTGGCTCAAGTGGTACAGCGCTAGCCTTGAGCTGAAGAGCTGAGGGACAGCGCCCAGGCCCAGAGTTCAGGCCCCATGACCGGACCCCCAAAAAAAAAAAAGACATTGGGTTCAATCCCCAGTACTCTCCTCCCCGCCCCCCAAAAGTTTAAAAAACCAGTAAGAACCAGCTAGCCGGGACCTACTGCAGCATTAATAGCCAAGCCATCAGCTTATGTATTATAAAGAACATGGGTGGAGAACTTCCAGTAGATGGTCCTCAAAATCATTTAATATGTGATGGGAGAATACATACAGTTCTTGTTGGCTGTCCATTTTGTATGGCCAATAGATGATGTTAGAAGTACTCAAATGGGCACTGGTGGCTTAACGTTAAGCCTGTAATCCTAGCTACTCAGAGATCTGAGGATTGTGGTTTGAAGCCAGCCGGTGAAGAAAAGTCCCCATGAGAATCTTATCTGCAATAAACTACTAAAAAAAAAACCCTGGAAGTAGCAGTGTGGCTCAAGTGGCTGGCCTTGGGCACCAAGAGGCTGAAGGACAGCAGCCAGGGCCTGAGTTCAAGACCCAGGACTGGCAAACAAAACAAAACAAAACAAAACAAAACAACACCCAAATGTCCTTGGCAGAAAAAATGTTCCCACCGATACATGTAACTGTCCTAGGCTAAAAAATTCTGCCATATTTCCAAGTATGAATTGAAATAGTGTAGATAGATATTTAGTAATTTTTCAGTTTTAGCTTAGATGGGGAAAGGCAGGGTCCCAAATTCTCAGAAGCAAAATTTTCCTCTAAGGGAAAGTAAATTATGTTAGCTCTGCCTTTTATTTTGTTTGCCATCTAGAACATGATATATATGAATCATGGACATGAATGTAATATGATAGTGTATATTTAGAGTATTTTAAACAGATATTTAAATTTTCTTTTTTTAACATGTAATCTTTATTTTTTAAACTTTTTTAGTAAATTTTTTTTTATTGTGAAAGTACTGTAGAGAGGGGTTACAGTTACATGAGCAAGGTAATGAGCACAGTTCTTATCAAGCATTGTTGCCTCCTCCTTTGTTTTCTTTTTTTTTTTCTTCCTTGTCAGTGGTAAAGCTTGAACTCAGAGCCTGGGCACTTTCTCTCCCAGAGCTTTTTCACTCAAGGATAGTGTTCTACAACTTTGAGCCACAGCACTACTTTCCCTTTTCTGGTGGCCAATTGTAGATAAGAGTCTAATGACATTTGCTTCCTGGGCTGGCTTCAAACCATGATCCTTAGATCTCAGACTCCTGAGTAGCTAGGATTATAGGCATCAACTACCAGAGCCTGGCAGGAAGCAAATTTTCTTTCTTTCTTTTTTTTTTTTTTGGGGGGTTGGGTCGTGGGGCCTGAACTCTGGGCCTGGGCGCTGTGCCTCAGCTCTTCGGCTTAAGGCTAGCGCTCTACCACTTGAGCCACAGCACCACTTCCGGCTTTTTTCTTCTTCTTTTTTTTTTGCTTATGTGGTGCTGAGGAATCGAACCCAGGGCCTCAGGCGTGCAAGGCAAGCGCTCTTACACTGAGCCACCTTCCCAGCCCCCAGGAAGCAAATTTTCTATTGAACAATATTCTGGTTTTATCCATGAGGATGAATCTTATTCTCTGTAAATATTGGCCAGTATTACTAGGCTAGATGTTGTCATGCCTAGTTGGCTTTCTTTTCCATTTTTTTCTTTACTTGTTCTCTTCTTTGTCCCCTACCCTCTTTCTATACGTCAGTGAAAAGCTTAATTATAAGATGGGCAAGTCCAATGCTTCAGGTTCATTGTCTTCCTCAATGGATGATTTCTTGTTGTCAGACCCTTGGACCAGGTGGTAGCATCTGGTTCCTTGTACTGTCACTATGCTCTTTCTTGGGTTTCTGGACTAACTTAGATGTTAGAGAGTAATATTGGTAAAATTTTGTGGATATTTTTCTTTTCCTTGCCCTTCTTTGATAGATTGGATCTTGATGTATAAAGCAATTTTAGCAAGGAAAAGGGTAACTCTGCGTGTACTTTGGGGACATGCACTCATGGCCTTTTCTGTCTTGTCTTTCTTTTCTTTTCTTCCTTCCTTCCTTCCTTCCTTCCTTCCTTCCTTCCTTCCTTCCTTCCTTCCTTCCTTCCTTCCTTCCTTCCTTCCTTCCTTCCTTCCTCTCTCTTTGTCTCTTTCTTTCCTTCCTCTCTCCTTATCTCTTCCCCCCCCCCCCCCTTTCTTTCTTGTTCACTATGGGGCTTGAACTCAGGCCTGGATGCTGTCCCTGAGATTTTTTGCTCAAGGCTGGTGCTCTACCACTTCAAACCACAGCACTTTTTCTGGTTTTCTGGAGATAAGAGTCTCAGACTTTCCTGCCTGGGCTGGCTTTGAACTGTGATCTTCCAAGCTCAGCCCTTTGAGTAGCTAGGATTACATGTGTCAGCCACTGATGCCCCACTCCTTTTTATTCTTGCTTAGCTTTTTTGCTTCGTCTATCACTTGAACCATGCCTCCAGTTTTGTTATTTTGCTGGTTAATTGGAGATGAGAGTACCTCTGATTTGTCTGTCTGGGATATGTCTGTCTGGATTTGCTTTGAACAGTGATTCTCAGATCTTGGCCTACTGAGTAGCTAGGATCATAGGTGTGAAATAGCCTGTCTGCTTTTTTTTTTTTTTTTTGGTTGGTTGTGGGGCCTGAACTCTGGGCCTGGGCACTGTCTTCAGCTCAAGGCTAATGCTCTACCAGTTGAGTCACAGCACCACTTCTGGCTTTTTCTGCCCAGCCCCAGCCTGTCTGCTTTTTAAATAGCTCAGAATGTTGACTCATTTGAAAGATTGTAAGACAGTTTTGATATTAGACATCTCAAATTCTGCTGACTTTAGCTTAAGATTTTAGTCATTAATCTTTTACCCACCTATAGGCAACCTAATTGAAAATCAGTCATTCTAAAAAAAGTGATTGTTGGGTTCTACTAGAGAGAAGTTACAATCAAAATTGTTCTGTTTATGTGGTGCTGTGGCTCAAGTGGTTGAGTGCTCGCCTTGAGCTAAAGAGCTCAGGGACAGTGCCCAGGCTCAGAGTTCAAGCCCCACGATTGACAAAAGAGAAAAAAGAAAGAATACAGTTTGAAACCCTTTAGCCAAGTGCCGGTGGCTCACACCTGTAATCCTAGCTACTCAGGAGGCTAAGATCTGAGGATCTCAGTTCAAAGCCAGCTGGGGCAGGAAAGTCTGTGAGACTTGCTCCAATTAACCACCTGAAAACCGGAAGTGGCACTTTGGCTCAAACCTGCCCCCCCCCTCAAAAAAAGTCTGTTGTTATATCTTTTAAATTGTCTGGATCATTTTGTCCAGCATACTTCCTAACAGGTGGATTGTGTTTTTATTGTTTGTTTCCTCACTATGGGGAAGAAAATTTTGTTGCTTTTTTTTTTTTTTTTTTGCCAGTCCTGGGTCTTGGACTCAGGGTCTAGGCACTGTCCCTGAGCTACTTTTGTTCAAGGTTAGCACTCTACCACTTGAGCCACAGCGCTACTTCCAGCTTTTTCTGTTTATGTGGTACTGAGGAATCTAACCCAGGTCTTCATGCATGCTAGGCAAACACTCTACCACCAAGCCACATTCCCAGCTCTTGTTGCTCTTCTTATTGGTACTGTAAATATTTAATCTGTGCCTTTTCAATTACTGTGAACTATCACAACCACTTAACCCTACTATATTATGAACTTTAGGAGCCCTTAATAATTTTTTTTTAGACAATTACAGTTGCAACTTACTTGATTTGTCTTTAATCTTATGTGTTTCTGTTGCTGCTTCACTATTAATCTTTACATGTGCATTGAGGTCTTATGACTCAGTATTAATATATATTATTCCATTTGGACTTTGTTCTTAGTTTTCTTTAACATGGTTAATCTTTCTTTGAATTTTTAAAAACTAGGTCAACGTGATAGTTTAGTAGTATTTAAAGATAAAGGACAACATCCTCTGAATACGAGGTGGAGGAAGGCCTATTTTTTATTTATTTATTTATTTTCTTTTTTGTTTTTGGGTCCGGTCGTGGGGCCTGAACTCTGGGCCTGGGCGCTGTCCCTCAGCTCTTCAGCTCAAGGCTAGCGCTCTACCACTTGAGCCACAGCGCCACTTCTGGCTTTTTTCTTTTTGCTTATGTGGTCCTGAGGAATCGAACCCAAGGCCTCATGCATGCAAGGCAAGTGCTCTACCACTGAGCCACCTTTCCAGCCCAGGCCTGTTTTTTAGTTATCATATATTTCCAGTGTAATTATGAATAGAAGTTGTGGGATGCCAAACCCTTAGGAATTTAATCTTTAGGAGTTTAATTTTTTTGAATGGATTTTTATAGCTATGGTGTGTGTGTGTGTGTAAGAGAGAGTGGGAGGGGGTACTAGAGCTTGAACTCAGGGCTTCATGTGCTCACTTGGCTTTTTTTGCTCATCTCCAATTAACTAGCAAAAGCTGAAAATGGAAATATAGAGTGCCAGCCTTGAGTAAAAAGAGCAAAAGTACAAGGCTCTGAGCATAAGTCTCAGAACTGACACACACACAAACTGTTTTCACATTGGGTCCCACTAATTTGTTTAAGCTGGCCTTGAACTTGCAATCTATCTCAGCCTTTTTTTTTTTTTTTTGTAGGCCAAGACTGGGACTCAAATTCTGTACCTAACACTTTTGCTCATTGGCTGGTGTTGTGCTAACTGAGCCATGCCTCTAACTCCTACCTCAGCCTTTTGTGTGTATATGTGCTGGTCCTGGGACTTAAACTCAAGGCTTGAGTGCTGTCCCTGAGCTTTTTTTGCTCAAGAACAGTGCTCTACCACTTGAATCACAGCTCTACTTCTTGCTTTTTGGTGGTTAATTGGAATTGGAGATGAGTTTAACAGACTTTTCCTGCCCGGGCTGGCTTCAAATGATGATTTTCAGATCTCAGCCTCCTGAGTTGCTAGGATTACAAGCTTGAGCCATTGATGCTCGGCTGTAAGTGAGTTCTTAAAACCAAAAAATTACTGATCATAGCAGAAATTAAGATTGGAATGTAGGAATGTAGATTCAAATTTCTGCCTATATTAAATGCTTTTCAGTTATTTTGATGCTATTTTCTCATCCTTAGCCTTCTTACTACCATAGATCAAATCTTTTATTTTCTAAAATAGTAAATACAGGAGAAAAACCACTGTAGATAGTGCTAAAAGTTCTTACTCTTCTACCTCTGGGGGAAAAAAATTGTTTCTGGGATCACATGCTTGTGATCCCAGTATTTGGGATGGTTAAGTGGAAGAATTGTTATTTTGAGGCCAATGTAGACCCCAGTACAAAAAGAAAACAAAACGAGAAGAAAAGAAAAAATTACAGCCCGGAGCCTGTGGCTCACGCCTGTAATCCTAGCTCCTCAGGAAGCTGAGATCTGAGGATCATGGTTCAAAGCCAGCCCAGGCAGCAAAGTCTGTGAGACTCATATCTCCAATAAACCACTAGAAAACCGGAAGTGGTGCTGTGTCTCAAGCAGTAGAGTGCTTGCCTTGAGCTGAAGAGCACAGGGACAGCGCCCAAGCCCAGAGTTCAAGCCACAGCACCAACCAAAAAAGAAAAAATTACTACTCAGGCCATAGGATATCCAGTGAATTTTGGGTATCAAGCCCTTTCTCTTTCAACTATGGTAAGCAGTGATTCTAAGTGGTAACATAAATGTGTTAAGAACCAGGCACAGGGGACGTTGTCCAAAAGCAAATGTACTCTTAGCTGGGCACTAGTGGCTTATAACTATAATCCTAGATACTCAGGAGGCTGAGATCTGAGGATTGTGGCTCAAAGCCAGCCTGGCCAGAAAAGCCTGTGAGACTCTTATCTCCAATAAACTACTCACAAGAAGCCAGAAGTAGTGCTGTAGCTCAAATGGTAGAGAGTTAGCCTAAGCACAAAGAGGCTTTGCCCAGGCCCTGAGTTCAAGCCCTAGGACCAGAAAAAAGAGAGGGGAGTAGGGAGAGGGAGAAGAAGGGGGGGTATTGAATAACAATGGAATATGTATAGGACCTCCATGGGTATGGAGACAATGACTTCCAAAAGGATCTCATACCAGTGAACAGGAAGCATAGCTTATTGTTTTGTTTAGTTGACTAAAACCTTGCTGCTTTTGGTGTGCTTGATAGACAGTGTGTGTATACATTTATGATTACATATATATATATATGTATATACATATACATATATACACACATAAATTTGTTTTTTCTTAGCAGCAGCTCCTGGAATCAAGAAACCCTTGGCACCTGAGGTGAGTTGAATGTTGGTAACCATGGTTACTAAACTTTAATCCTGGGAGATCTGTTTACAATATCTTTATTTTCTCTATTCTTTTTTTTTTTTTGTCGGTCGTGGGGCTTGAACTCTGGGCCTGGGTGCTGTCCCTCAGCTCTTCAGCTCAAGGCGAGCGCTCTACCACTTGAGCTACAGCGCCACTTCCGGTTTTCTGGTGATTTATTGGAGATAGGAGTCTCACGGTCTCTCCTGCCCGGGCTGGCTTTGAACCGCGATCCTCAGATCTCAGCCTCCTGAGTAGCTAGGGTTACAGGCGTGAGCCACCAGCGCCCGGCCTTCCAAGTTTCTCTTTTCTGTGAAGAATATCTTGTTTGTTTTACTTTCTCCTCATGTAGTTTCCCCATACTTCTCAGCTCTTGGATCCTGCATTTGATATCAGAGATCTCAGACTAGTCCTATGCCCCCCTCCATGAGACATTTTTTTTTTTTAAGGGGGGGTTGGTCATGGGGCTTGAACTCTGGGTCTGGGTGGGTGCTGTCCCTGAGCTCTTTGGCTCAAGTGCTAGCCTTGAGTGCTAGGGACAGTGCCCAAGTCCCATGATCGGCTGAAAAAAAAAGAAAAGGTACCCTTGAAAGTTTTTGATTTGCCCCTCTTTTTTATTTTCTTGGTCAGTGGTGGGGCTTGAACTCTGGGCTTGGGCGCCGTCCTGCACTCTTTAGCTCAGGGCTAGTGCTCTACTACTTTGATTCATAGTGCCTCCTGAGGAGCTAGGATTATAGGTGTGAGCCACCAGAGCCCAGCTCTTTTTTGTTTTTTTTTAAGATATTGTTTTGCTAGCTATGTAACTCAAGCTAACCTTGAATTGGCCAACTTCCTGCCTTAGCCTGTGAGTGCTAGGGTTCAGGCATGGACCACTATACCTGTTGTTTGTTTTGCTTTTGTGGATTCCATAGGGTGTTTTGTGTTTTCATAGAGTGGGACTTCTAAAAAGTATTTACAAAATTTTCTTCATATAGAAAGAATGTCTTGATTGAAAATTTTTGCTTTGATAAACTGTCAATATTCCTGTTTATTATATTAACATGGAAATCATATGTTAATCTTAACTCTTCTTTTCTAGGTGCCTTATACCTCTAGTGTGTCCAGCAAGAAAATAGGCCACAGGGGGGTTGATCCCTCAGGAGAGACAACATATAAAAAGGTAGGTCTGAATGGAACCTTCTCATTTGTCAATTCAGGGACAAATACTGATAGTGTTATTGTAATTTTTTATTTACTTATTTTTGTAGTGGGACTTGAACATCAGGGCCTGGGTACTGTTCCTAAGCTCTTTTGCTCAAGGCTAGTGCTCTACCACTTTGAGCCACAGCTCTACTTCCGGTTTTCAGGTGGTTAATTGGATATGAGTCTTACTGACTCTCCTGCCCGGGCTGGCTTTGAACTACAATCCTCAGATCTCAGCTCCTGAGTAGCTAGGATTACAGACATGAGCCATCAGTGCCTGGCTTGATATTCTTCTGCATATATACCCTTTCTTTTCTTTTCTTTTTTTTTTGGCTGGTCCAGGGGCTTGAACTCAGTGACTAGGCCACTATACCCAGCCTCTTTGTGCTCAAATTAGCACTCTACCACTTGAACCACTGCACCACTTCCAGACTTTTCTGAGCAGTTTATTAGAGATAAGAGTCTCATGGATTTTTCTATCTAGGGTGGTTCTGAACTGGTTCTCAGCTTCCTGAGCAGCTAGAATTACAGGCACAAGCCACTGGTGCCCAGCTTGCTTGCTTGCTTGCTTGCTTGCTTGCTTGCTTGCTTGCTTGCTTGCTTGCTTGCTTGCTTGCTTGCTTGCTTCCTTCCTTCCTTCCTTTCTTCCCTCCTTCCTTCCTTCCCTCCTTCCTTCCTTCCTTCCTTCCTTCCTTCCTTCCTTCCTTCCTTCCTTCCTTCCTTCCTTCCTTCCTTCCTTCCTTCCTTCCTTCCTTCCTTCCTTCCTTCCTTCCTTCCTTTTTTTTGTGCCAGTCTTTGGGCTTGAACTCAGAGCCCTGGATACTGTCCTTGAGTTTTTTTTCCTCAAAGCTAGTGCTCCACTTGATCCATAATTCCACTTCTAGCTTTTTGTGGTTGGAGATAAGAGTCTCATGGACTTTCCTTTCCTGGGCTGGCAAGAAAGAACTTAGATCCTCAGATCTCAGCTTCCTGAGTAACTAGTATTACAGATGTGAGACACTGGTAACCAGCCATATAACCCCTATTTCTTGATATCCTAGGCCATTGAAAAATGATCATTTTATAACTTGGACTTTAGAATTTATTTCAGAAAGGATAGATTGTTATCTATCATCTATATGTTTAAAGGAGAATGTTCTTTGTCTTTTGTAGTTCTGGGAATGGATCCCAGGAGCTTGTGTTTTCTGGACAAATACTCTGCCACTGAGGTATATTCCCAGCCCTAGATGAGAATATTTTGTGTGTATGTATGTATGCTGCCACTGAGGCTTAAACTCTGGGTCTTTTTTTTTTTTTTTTTTTTTTTTTTGGGTCCGGTCGTGGGGCCTGAACTCTGGGCCTGGGTGCTGTCCCTCAGCTCTTCAGCTCAAGGCTAGCGCTCTACCACTTGAGCCACAGCGCCACTTCCGGCTTTTTTCTTTTTGCGTATGTGGTGCTGAGGAATCGAACCCAGGGCCTCTGGCATGCAAGGCAAGCGCTCTACCACTGAGCCACCTTCCCAGCCCTAAACTCTGGGTCTTATGCTCTTCCTTGGCTTTTTTTGCTCAAGGCTCCACTCTTATCATTTGAGCCACACCTCTACTTCTATGTTTTTATTGGTTAATTAAAGATGAGAGTAACTCAAATTTGTTTTCTTGGGCTGACTTTAATCTCGATTCTCAGATCTCAGCCTGTGCCGGGCAAGAATGTTCTTAATGAAAAAAAAACTAACATTAGTTGCTGTTTTACTGAGCTTAAGAAATTGGAGGGGTTGGGAAGGTGGCTCAGTGGTAGAGTACTTGCCTTGCATGCATGAGGCCCTGGGTTCGATTCCTCAGCACCACATAAGCAGAAAAAAAGGTGGAAGTGGTGCTGTGGCTCAGGTGGTAGAGTGTTACACTTGAGCTAAAGAGTTGAGGGACAGTGCCCAGGCCCAGAGTTCAGACCCCATGACTGGCAAAAAAATTTAAAAAAAGAAGAAAGAAATTGGATTTTGAGGGGCTCCAGTGGCTCATGTCTATAATCCTAGCTACTTAGGAGGCTAGATCTGAGGATTGCAGTTCAAAGCCAGCCCAGGCAGGAAAGTCGGTGAGACTCTTATCTCCACTTAACTACCATAAAACCAGAAATGGCACTGTGGCTCAAGTGGTAGAGGGCTCACCTTGAGCTGAAGAGCTGAGGGACAGCACCCAGAGTCCAAGCCACACAACCAACCAACAACAACAATAACAAAAATGGATTTTATTTATAGGAATAAACTTGTAACTAGGCCCTAAAGGCCATTCTTACATAGGGGACTATGTTTCCTGAAGTCTCTCTTCACCCCCACTTTTTCTTGAAGACTTTCTTTTGTCCTTTTTCATTAAATGCTTATGAAGTAAAGTTCAGATTCTAGTGTGGTAATACAATAAATTAGAAGCAGATTCTAGTGTGGTAATACAATAGATAAGAAGCAGGTGAGGCATAGAGCCAGTGGCTCATACCTACAATCCTAACTTCAGGAATCAGATTTGAAGATCTGAGTTTGAATTTAGCCCAGGCACAACAGTCCATGAGATTTATACTACTAATTAATGAACCACTTGAGGCGTGCCTCCAGTCTGGCATTTTTACAAATTAATTGGAGATTGAGTTTCCCAGATGTTTCCTGCACAGGCTGACTTTAACCCTTAGTCTTCAGGTCTCAGCCTCAGTAGCTAGAATTATAGGTATGAATCACTGGCACCTGTCCCTCTTGACTGCTTATTGCTGTGATCAGACTTTTTTTTTCCCCCAGTCCTGGGGCTTGAATTGAAACCAGGGCTTCATGCATTCTGGGCAAGCACTCTATTACTAAGCCACATTCCCAGCCCTTGATCAAACTTAATAATGAAATTTTCATACCTGGTCATTGATAACACCAGTAATTCTATTTACTCAGGAAGCTGAGATTTAGAGGATCAAGGATGGAAGCCAGCCTGGGTAGAAAAGTTCTCAATACATTTCATCTCCAGATAAAAAGCAAAACAGCAAAAAAACAAACAAACAAACAAAAAAAAAAACCTGGGCTGGAGATGTGTATGGTTCCAGTAGTAGAGCACCAGTTGTGATGTAAGAAAGCCAGGTGAAGCCAGGCACCAGTGGCTCATGCTTATAATCCTAGCTACTCAGGTGAGTAAAGCCTGAGGATGGAGATTTGAAGCCAGCCCTGATGGGAAAGTGTATGAAACTCTTACCTCCAGCAGTTATTCACTAGAAAAGCTGGAAGTAGAGCTGTGGCTCAAGTGATAGAATACTAGCTTTGAGCAAAAGAAGTTCAGGGTCAGCAACCAGGCCCTGAGCTCAAGCCCCAGGACACACACACACACACACACACACACACACACACACACACACACACACACACACACACACACACACACACACACACACACACACACACACACACACACACACACACACACACACACACACACACACACACACACACACACACACACACACACACACACACTGAGCTCAAGCCAGTCATGTACACACACGCACACACACACTGAGCTCAAGCCCCAGGACTGGCATGTACACACGCATGCGCGCACACACACACACACACCCCTCAAGCCCCAGGACTGGCATGTACACACGCACGCACACACACACACACTGAGCTCAAGCCCCAGGACTGGCATGTACACACACACACACACACACACACACACACACACACATGCGCACACACACACACTGAGCTCAAGCCCCAGGACTGACATGTACACACACACACACATGCGCACACACACACACTGAGCTCAAGCCCCAGGACTGGCATGTACACACACACACACACACATGTACACACACACACATGTACACACACACACACACACAGGTAAGAGTGCAATGCGAGGAGTTTAAGCCCCAGGACCAAAAAGGGAAGAAAGGGATAGAGGGAAAAGACTGAAAATAATTTCCTTGTTTCTTTTCTGTTTATTAGACAACCTCATCAGCTTTGAAAGGTGCCATCCAGTTAGGCATTACTCACACAGTGGGAAGCCTGAGTACCAAACCAGAGCGGGATGTCCTTATGCAAGACTTCTACGTGGTAGAGAGTATCTTCTTCCCCAGGTATAGACACTTTTAAGGATTCTAGTGTGATTTAGCATATATCAAGTCCTTGGCCTTGTTGTAATTAGGTAAATGGGACTGCACAGTTGCAGAACACATAGTATTCTTTGGATGCTTACATGAGCCTCTGGCCTGTGGAATAAGTCATTAGAAAAAACAACTCAGTTGGGTACCAATGGTTTAAGCTTGTAATGCTAGTTGCTTAGGAGGGAGGCTGAGATCTGAGAATCAGAGTTCAAAGCCAGCTCAGGGGGGAAAGTCTATAAGACTCTTATCTCCAATTAGCCACCAAAAAGCTGAAAGTATGTGGCTCAAGTGGTAGAGCAATAGCCTTGAGCACAAAAACAGTGCCCACATCTTTTTTTTTTAGTCGGTCGTGGGGCTTGAACTCTGGGCCTGGACGCTGTCCCTCAGCTCTTCAGCTCAAGGCTAGTGCTCTACCACTTGAGCTACAGCGCCACTTCCTGTTTTCTGATGGTTTATTGGAGATAGGAGTCTCACGGTCTCTCCTGCCCGGGCTAGCTTTGAACCACGATCCTCAGATCTCAGTCTCCTGAGTAGCTAGGATTACAGGCGTGAGCCACCAGCGCCCGGCTAGTGCCCACATCTTGAGTTCAGGTTCCAGGACAGGCGTGTGTGTACATGGGAGTGTACGCACACACGCGCACATACACACACACACACTCCCCAACTCAGAATGATAGTTATGTCTTACTCCCCATGATGTATCTTTGTCCCAGTCACTCCTATTGTCTCTGGAGGATGTTTTTGCCTCTCATTGAATTCTTGGGTGGACTTCCTGGATGATAGGAACTGGGAAATTAAAGGTTCTTTTACTTTACTCCACAGTGAAGGAAGCAACCTGACTCCTGCTCATCATTACAATGACTTTCGTTTCAAGACCTATGCACCCGTTGCCTTCCGTTACTTTCGGGAGCTGTTTGGCATTCGACCTGATGATTACTTGGTAAACTTCTAATCTCAGAATACTGTGACTCTAGTGTTACAGGGATAATCCCAAAGGAAAGCTCCCTCTTCTCACAGTCTTGCTTGGGTTTTTTATTTTTTGTTTTGTTTTGTCAGTCATGGGGCTTGAACTCTGGGCCTGGGCACTGTCCATCAGCTCTTCAGCTCAAGGCTAGTGCTCTACCACTTGAGCCACAGCACCACCTTCCGGGTTTCTTGTGGTTTATTGGAGATAAGAGTCTCATGGACTTTCCTGCCCAAGCTCACTTTGAACCGTGATCCTCAGATCTCAGCCTCCTGAGTAGCTAGGATTACAGGCATGAGCCATTGGCGCTTGCATTGGGGTTTTCTTTCTTTTTTGGGGGGGGGAGTCCGGTCGTGGGGCCTGAACTCTGGGCCTGGGCGCTGTCCCTCAGCTCTTCAGCTCAAGGCTAGCGCTCTACCACTTGAGCCACAGCGCCACTTCTGGCTTTTTTTTTTTTTTTTGGTCAGTCGTGGGGCTTGAACTCTGGGCCTGGGCGTTGTCCCTCAGCTCTTCAGCTCAAGGCGAGCGCTCTACCACTTGAGCTACAGCGCCACTTCCGGTTTTCTGGTGGTTTATTGGAGATAGGAGTCTCACGGTCTTTCTTGCCTGGGCTGGCTTTGAACCGGGATCCTCAGATCTCAGCCTCCTGAGTAGCTAGGATTACAGGCGTGAGCCACCAGCGCCCGGCTGGCTTTTTTTTTTCTTCTGCTTATGTGGTGCTGAGGAATCGAACCCAGGGCCTCATGCATGCCAGGCAAGCACTCTACCACTGAGCCAACTTCCCAGCCCCGCATTGGGGTTTTCTTCAGAACAGAAATGCATACATATTTTATTTCTTTGTTGAGCAGTGCCTGGTATATCTGAAATATCTTACTGTCTTCTCTCTTGGCTTTAGTACTCTCTTTGCAGTGAGCCTCTGATTGAACTCTGCAACTCTGGAGCTAGTGGTTCCCTCTTCTATGTGTCCAGTGATGATGAATTCATCATCAAGACAGTCCAGCATAAGGAAGCAGAATTTCTGCAAAAATTGCTTCCAGGATACTACATGGTAAGCAAAGGAAGAGAGGAGCGCTGGCTGACTACTGAGTGAGTCTGGGGAGGCTGTCTTCAGCAAGGCAGAATAGTGTTAAAACTTTTTCTGAAGAGTATTTTTGTGCTTTTTGCTCCATCTCTTTTGACTCTGGGATTTGTTTTTCCGCCTTGTTTTAAATGGTATTATACTGGCTTAAGATTCAAGATGTTTCTGTTTTGTTGTTTGTCGACCTTATAGTTTGGAAAATAAGTTAGTTTACTCTCTTTGCTAATTTCACTCTGATAGATTGCACTTGTAGATACTGGAGAATTTATGAAACACTTAGTCTTCCAGGAATATAACCAGGGCTATGGGTTAAGATCTTTTGTTGTTGTTGTTTGTGGTGCTGGGATTGAATTTATTACCTTATGCTATATACATGCTAGGCAGATGCTTCTACCACCTTCTAAATTTTTTTTTAAACCTTGTTAAGTTTGAATACACCCATCATATGTTTGATATCCTAATTCCTATTTTGGATAATCTCTGGCTTGGTGGTGATGTCGTTGAGGTTGATACATCAATATATTTTGGTGTGGGTTTTTTTTGCAAATTTTTTATTGTGATTAAGTGATTACATAATTTCACAAATTTCACAGTATTGTGGGATAGTGATGCTTAGTTAAAGTCACATTCTAACCTTCATGGGGCAAATTATCGTAGTCTATAAAGTTTATGAGTTCTATGGGCTTTGACTATACAGCATTAATCTATTTTGAACAAAGTATGTGGTAGACGCATTATGTCTCAATCCCGTGTAGGAAACAAGAAGGAGGATGACAATTTTTGCCCTTGAATTTTACTGAAAACTTTTATTTGTGCCACCAGAACCTCAACCAGAATCCTCGAACTTTGCTGCCTAAATTCTATGGACTGTACTGTGTACAGGCAGGTGGCAAGAACATACGAATTGTGGTGATGAACAATCTCTTACCGCGGTCAGTCAAAATGCATATGAAATATGACCTCAAGGGTTCAACCTACAAGCGGCGGGCTTCTCAAAAAGAACGAGAGAAACCCCTCCCCACCTTCAAAGACCTGGACTTTATACAAGACATCCCTGATGGTCTTTTTTTGGATGCTGATATGTACAATGCTCTGTGTAAGACCCTACAGCGTGACTGTTTGGTGAGTTTATGCCATATTTGCCTCTCTCAGACATCAAAATTCTCAGTCAAATTTTTGTTGTTGATGTTGGTGGTGGTGGTGGTGATTTTGTTGTCTTTTTGTGGGGGCAGTAGGGGGGACACAAGAATGAGGGGAGGAGGGCAAACAAATTCAGTAATGTTATTCAATATATACTATGTAAAAAATGAACTATGCAACTTGTGGGCAAAGACCAGATGGGGAAAAGTGAAGGAAGAGGTGACATTGTCCAAGAAGCATCATATTCATTACCTGACTTAGGGAATTGTAACCTCTTGTACAACTCCTTAATAATAATAATAGTAATTTTTTTTAAAGTACCTAAAAAATTCTCAGTCTCTGAAACAGATTGGTTGTTCTTAGTGACTTTTTCAGGAGATGGGGCTCTGTTCCTTGGTGTCAAAGGTCCTAGATGTTAGGCAAAAGAGATTTCTAAAAGGTTTGGCACTCTGTTTTTTTTTGTTTTTGTTTTTGTTTTTGGTGGTATGGGGGATTGAATGCAGAGACTTGTACTTGGTGGGTAAAAACTCTACCACTTAGAGCCACATTTCCAAGCCCTTTTACTGTGTGTGCATGCGTTCATGTGTGTGTGCCAGTACTGGTACTTAAACTCTTGACCTGGGTTCCGTCTCTTAGTTTTTTCACTCAAGTCTGGTGCTCCTACTACTTTAGTCACAGTTTCACTTCCTGTTTTTTGGTGGTTAATTGGAGATAACAGACTCTTATCAGCCTACAACTAGAAGAAGACAGATCCTCAGATCTGTCTCCTGAATAGCTAGGATTATATAGGCTTGAGCCACTGGTGCCCAGGGCAGCTCTTTTGCTTTTGCTTTTCAGAATAGGGCACACAGCCTGGGGCCAGTGGCTCACAACTATAATCCGAGCTACTCTGGAGGCCGAGGTCTATCGACCACAGTCCAAAGCTAGACCAGGCAGGAAAGTCTGAGACTTTTTTTTGGGGGGGGGGGGGGCGGTCCGGTCGTGGGGCCTGAACTCTTGGCCTGGGCACTGTCCCTGAGCTCTTCAGCTCAAGGCTAGTGCTTTACCACTTGAGCCACAGTGCCACTTCTGGCTTTTTTCTTTTTGCTTATGTGGTGCTGAGAAATCGAACCCAGGGCCTCATGCATGCAAGGCAAAGGCTCTACCACTGAGCCACCTTCCCAGCCCCAGTCTGAGACTTTTATCTCGTTAACCACCAGAAAATCAGAAATGGTGCTATGGTTCAATGTAGTAGATTGCTAGCCTTGAGCAAAAAAGCTCAGGGACAGCCTCCAAGCCCCAAGTTTAGTCCCACATCAGCTTATAATAAAAACTACACTAACTTGGCCTTGTACTGAGATCCTACTACCCCTGCCTCCCAAGTATCTGAGACCACAGGCATTCATTACTATACTTAATCTCCCCCCTCCCCCCCACTTCCTGGTTTATCTGAATCTATGTTTTGTGCTCTAGATCCTCAAGTTTCTTTAGGATATGCTGTATCACTTCTTTTTCTTGAGATAGGGTCTTGTTATGTTCCCAAGCTGGCTAAGAGAAGTTTTTTGTTTGTTTGTTTTGGGTTTCTTTTTGGCCTGTTTGGAGCTTGAACTCTAGGTCTAGGTACTGTCCTCAAGCTTCTTTTTGCTCAAGGGTAGAACTCTACCACTTGATCCACAGTGTCACTTCTGGCTTATTCTGTTTATGGGGTACTGAGGAATCAAACCCAGAGCTTTGTGCATTCTAGGCAAGGACTCTACCACTAAACCACATTCTCAGCCAAGGCTTTTACCTCAGCTTCCCAAGTGCTGGGGTTACAAGTAGATCCAACCATGCCATTCTGATCTGTTGTAGGTCCACATGCTTCCTTTCCTTCCTCTAGCTGCCTCTATTGGCTGGTTTTTTCCTATATCTAAGCAGGGTTATCTCTTCTATCTTAAGTTTAGATAATACCTTAAGTTCCAGTGCCTTCAATTTATGCTTCCAGTTCTCCTTTTCTCACCTTATACTCCTGCTTCATCTCACCCTGTCCACACTTTGACTCTTATCACCTCAGTAGAATTTTCTAGATGCTAAATAGAGTACTTCCTTGAATTTTCTGCAGTATTCAATGGTTATTTCCATTTTCTTGACACGTCTTTTGGCTTTTGTTGCATCTTGCTCAACTAATTTTTCTATATCTGGTGGTTATTCTCAAACTACTTTTTGCATGATAGTCTTTTTCCATTCCATTCATAATGTCATCTGCCTTTGTCCTTATTTGCTCCTTCTGTATCCAGGATATATACCTGAGACAGTTTTTTTTGTTTTGTTTTGTTTTTTGGCCAGTTGTGGGGCCTGAACTGGGCCTGGGTGCTATCCCTCAGCTCTTCAGCTCAAGGCTGGCTCTCTACCACTTGAGCCACAGCACTGCTTCAGCTTTTGCTGCTTATGTGGTGCTGAGGAATTGAACCTGGTCCTCATGCATGTGAGGCAATCACTCTACCACTAAGCTACCTTTCCAGCTCAGGTTTTTTTGTTTTTTTTTTTTTTTGGTCGGTCGTGGGGCTTGAACTCTGGGCCTGGGCGCTGTCCCTCAGCTCTTCAGCTCAAGGTGAGCGCTCTACCACTTGAGCTACAGTGCCACTTCCAGTTTTCTGGTGGTTTATTGGAGATAGTCTCACGGTCTCTCCTGCCCGGGCTGGCTTTGAACCATGATCCTCAGATCTCAGCCTCCTGAGTAGCTAGGATTACAGGCGTGAGCCACCAGCGCCCAGCCCAGCTCAGGTGTTTTTTGTGTTTTTTTTTTTTTTTTTCAAATTATACTGAAGAATTAGTCCTAGACTCTCTTCTTTTTCTTGCATTTTTTGCTTAGTATCAATTAATTAGACAAGAGGATTTAATTTTGACATGTCCATAAATACTTACAATGTACCTTAATTAGATTTGCCTCTTCCATCACTCCTTATCAACTCCTCCTTCCCAAACCAATTCTGACAAGCTTCATTGTTCTAGTTTCACATACGCACATGAAGTATTTTGACCATGTTTGTTTCTTCCTCTTCTATTCCACCCACTTAACAAGATACTCTTAGTTAAGCTGCACTGCCAATATGAGCTATAGGGGATTCTATACCAGATTCTGGAGTAAAAAGGGGGTTAGAGGAAGGAGATTCTCTCCAGCTCCTTATTGTGACATAGCGTACCTGATGTCTTCCTCCTATTGGCCTCCAGTGTGCTGCATCTTCTCTTTGCATTCTATCTCTTTATTTTTTTATTTTTATTTTTTGTGAACATACTGTACAGAGGGGTTACAATTACATGGGCCAGATAATGAGTACATTTTTTATCAAGCATGGCAGCCTCCTCCTTTGTTTACCCTTTACATCCCTTCCCAGCCTCCCCCTGCCCCCCTGCATTCTACCTCTGTACATAGCATTTTGTTCAATGCTCTGGATGTTTTACTTTTGTATACTACTTATTATTTGTTTATTATTTACTTATTTATTATAATTTTTTTTGGGGGGGTAGGTCTGGTTGTGGGGCCTGAACTCTGGGCCTGGGCGCTGTCCCTCAGCTCTTCAGCTCAAGGCTAGCACTCTACCACTTGAGCCACAGTGCCACCTTCCGGCTTTTTTCTTTTTGCTTATGTGGTGCTGAGGAATTGAACCCAGGGCCTCAGGCATGCAAGGCAAGCGCTCTACCACTGAGTCACCTTCCCAGCCTAACTATAACTTATAAATTTTTAAAGTAAAATTTCTTGACCATCTGTACTCTTATCACAAACAGTTCCTTGTTATGGGAATTAGAATATATTGCATTTATTTTACATCTGTGTACCTTTCTAAATTTAAATTTATAATATCCTTGAGCATGTAAACTTATTTTTTGTGGTGCTGGTGTTTGATTCCAAGGTTGTTGCTCATTGTAGGCAAGCACTCTACCAGTGAGCTATACTTCAGACCAGAAACTGCCCTAAATATCTTTTTTTTTTTTTTTTTTTTTGCCAGTTCTGGGGCTTGAACTCAGGGCCTGGACATGTCCTTGAGAAGCTCAAGGCTAGCACTCTACCACTTGAGCCACAGCACCACTTCCAGCTTTTTCTGTGTATGTGGTACTGAGGAATTGAACCCAGGGTTTCATGAATACAAGACAAGCACTCTACCACTAAGCCACATTCCAGCCTTTCTCCCCTCTTCCTCCCGTCCCCAGGTCATAGGGCTTGAACTCTGGGCCTAGGTGCTGTCCCTCAGCTCTTCAGCTCAAGGCTAGCATTCTATCACTTGAGCCACAGCACCACTTCTAGTTTTCTGTTGCTTAATTAGAGATGAGTCCCATGGACTTTCTATTGAGGCTGGCTTTGAACTATGATCCTCAGATCTCAGCTTTCTGAGTAGCTAGGGTTATAGGCGTGAGTCACCAGCACCAGGCTCTGTCCTAAATATCTTTGATCTCTATAAGAAGGTACAGTACCTTTATATGGTGGGATTCAGTGAATGTTGAACTGAATTGAAATTGATCAAATAAGGTCACACCACAGCTCAGCTTTGACACAGAGTATATTTCTGTTAGGCTCTCATTGTGTTTTCTTTAAAACACAGATATTCCTTGTTCCCTTGAAAAAATAGCATTATTTTCATGAAGAAATAAAATGAAAAAATGGAGTCTGTGATCTAAGCAATGGGACTTGAAAAAACAAGTATTACTGAACTGAGAGAAAAGTTAAGAGTATGTAAATAAAGTCTGATCAGAGGAGGTTAATGCAAGGACTAGGAAGACCAACGGGATAAGACCTGGAAATTCACTATCAAGTAAAACTAGATCATGGAAACTGTGAGAGCCTAAAACAGTCCTGATACCTCCCAAAGCTTAGCTTATGTTTTCCCCCTCCCCCTCTCCTTAGGTGCTACAGAGCTTCAAGATAATGGACTATAGCCTCTTGATGTCAATCCACAACATAGATCATGCACAGCGAGAGCCAGTAAACAGTGAAACACAATACTCAGTTGATTCCCGAAGACCGGCTCCCCAGAAGGCTCTCTATTCCACAGCTATGGAATCCATCCAGGGCGAGGCTCGACGGGGTGGTACCATGGAGACTGAGGACCAGTGAGTGGGCTCTGATGCACGAGGGTGTCAGTCATAGGTCATAACATTTTTCCTCAAGAAAGGAACCATGCTCTGGAAAGGAGTAGCTTTGTTTTAGCAATTAGACCAGCTATATTAAGACTTCTAGGAGCCTTTGAATAAGCCTTTTGTTTGTGCTTGAGTTTTTAATTTTTATTGACTTTTGAGGTGGTACTGGGGCTTTATGCACTTGCTGAGCTTTTTTTTTTTTTTTTTTTTTTTGGGCCATTCCTGGGGCTTGAACTCGGGACCTGGGCACTATCCCTAAGCTCTTTCACTCAAGGCTAGCACTCTGCCACTTAAGCCACAGGGTCACTTCTGGTTTTCTGGTAATTAATTGGAGATTAGAGTCTCATGGACTTTCCTGCCCCAGGCTGGCTTTGAATGGAGATCCTCAGATCTCAGCCTCCTGAGTAGTTAGGTTGCCACCAGCAACCTGGCTTCTTGTTTTTTTTTTTTTTTTTTTTTTTTGGTCGGTCATGGGGCTTGAACTCTGGGCTTAGGCGCTGTCCCTCAGCTCTTCAGCTCAAAGCGAACACTCTACTGCTTGAGCCACAGCAGCATTCTGGTTTTTTAGTGGTTTATTGGAGATAAGAGTCTCACGGACTTTCCTTGCCCCGGGCTGGCTTTGAACCGTGATCCTCAGATCTCAGCCTTCTGAGTAGCTAGGATTACAGGCGTGAGCCACCGGTGCCCAGCCTTTTGTTTTTTTGTTTTTGTTATTGTTGGTTGTGGGACTTGAACTCTGGGCCTGGCTGCTGTCTCTTAGCTCTCAGCTCCAGGTGAGCGCTCTACCACTTGGCTACAGTGCCACTTCCAATTTTCTGGTGGTTACTTGGAGATAAGTCTCACAGACTTTCCTGCCCCGACTAGCTTTGAACTATGATCCTCAGATCTCAGCCTCCTGAGTAGCTAGGATTACAGACATGAGCTAGTGGTGCTAGCTTGTTCTTGTTTTTGACACAATCTCACTGATTTTCCTGGTCTCAATCTTGCTTTAGCCTCTGGAGTGCTGAGACCTCTTAAGTTCTGGGATTACTCCTGTGAATCACCGTACCCATTGAGTTCAGTTTTGGTGGTATTTGGGTTTAACTCAGCCTTGCTAGGCAAGTACACTACCACTTGAACCACAACTCACCTCACCCCTTGAATAAGCTATCTTAAGAATAAGAGGGCTGGAGCCGGGCGCTGGTGGCTCACGCCTGTAATCCTAGCTACTCAGGAGGCTGAGATCTGAGGATCGCGGTTCAAAGCCAGCCCGGGCAGGAGAGACCGTGAGACTCCTATCTCCAATAAAACCACCAGAAAACCGGAAGTGGCGCTGTAGCTCAAGTGGTAGAGCGCTCGCCTTGAGCTGAAGAGCTAAGGGACAACGCCCAGGCCCAGAGTTCAAGCCCCACGACCGACAAAAAAAAAAAAAAATAAGAGGGCTGGGAAGGTGGCTCAGTGGTAGAGCGCTTGCCTTGCATGCATGAGGCCCTGGGTTCAATTCCTCAGCACCACATAAGCAAAAAGAAAAAAGCCAGAAGGTGGCGCTGTGGCTCAAGTGGTAGAGTGCTAGCCTTGAGCTGAAGAGCTGAGGGACAGCGTCCAGGCCCAGAGTTCAGGCCCCATGACCGGACCCCCCCCCCAAAAAAAAAAAAAAAAAAGAATATAAAGAGCCAGGCACCGGTGGCTCACACCTGTAATCCTAGCTACTCAGGAGGCTAAGATCTAAGGATCATGGTTCAAAGCCAGCCCAGGCAAGAAAGTCCATGAGACCACTACCTCCAGTTAACCACCAGAAAACTGGAAGTGGCGCTCTGGCTCAAGCAGTAGAGTGCTTGCCTTGAGCTGAAGAGATGAGGGACATTACCCAAGCCCAGAGTTCAAGCCACAGGACTGACCAAAAAAAAAAAAAAGAATATAAAGAGCCAGAGCTGGGAATGTAGTGGTAAAGTGTTTTCCTAGCATGCATGAAGCCCTGGGTTCGATTCCTCAGTACCACATAAACAGAAAAAGCCGGAAATGGCACTGTGGCTCAAGTGGTAGGATGCTAGTCTTGAGCAAAAGAAGCTCAGGAACAGTGCTCAGGCTTGAGTTCAAGACCCAGGACTGGCCGAAAAAAATTAAATAGCTAGTCACCAGTGGCTCATGCCTATAATCCTAGCTACTCAGACTCCTACCTCCAGAAGTGGATCTGGGGTTCAAAGTGTTAGAGCACTAGCCTTGATCACCAAAGCTCAGCATCAGCTCCCTATAAATTCAATCCCCAGTACCAGAATTTTATTTTATTTATTTTTGTCAGTCATAGGCCTGAACTCTGGGCCTGGGCGCTGTCCCTCAGCTCTTCTGCTCAAGACTAGTGCTCTACCACTTGAGCCACAGCACTATTTCTGTTTTTTTCTGCTTATGTGGTACTGAGGAATAGAACCCTGGTCCTCATGCATGCGAGGCAAGCACTCTACCACTGAGCCACCTTCCCAGCCCTGTTTTATTTTTTAGGTAGCTTGTAACATGACTTAATACTAAGAGTATTTAAATGAGCACAAATGAATCTTTAAGTGTTCTCAGACAGTTTCAAGTTAATTGGCGGAGTATTCCCTAAGTTTCTATGTAGGAATGATTGTAGAGTCTTGTTGGTAGAACCTAGGGTAGGAGAAGGTAGCAAAGAAATTGGAGAGAGGATTACAGTATGTATTCCCAAAAGGTTTCTAAGATTGGAAAGACAATCTCAATCTCTCAACACTTTGTGGAGAATGTCAGTTATGTTTCCATGTCTATATTTCATGTTCTGATTTTGACTCAAATTTAGAAGTCTGTACTTGCTAGCCAACAGATTTTCTGATTCTTACCTTTCTGTCTTCCCAGTATGGGTGGCATCCCTGCCCGGAATAATAAAGGGGAGAGGCTCCTCCTTTATATTGGCATCATTGATATTCTACAATCGTACAGGTGAGGTACATTTGGATCATAAATTAGGAGACAGAGTAGATACATATAACTACTCACATTGTTGTCGGGATAAATTTATTTCCTTGATTTTGCCTTTCTTGGCTCTCCTACCCCTAACTCTCCTGTGGAAAGCTGAGTCAGTGCTTGGAAGCATCAGGGTAGAACATGCCATCTGCCTGGCTCTGTGAAAAACCTGTGAGTTGATTCATGCATCACATTGGGATCAGCTGCAACAACAATGGCCTTTTCACAGAGAAAAAATAAAAGGATCACTGTGTTCTATAAAACATATTAACCTGTGGATCTAAGAAGCAACGAAGAGGGAGAAGTCAGAAATACTAGAGTCTCATTTTGTTCCTATAATATTTCAGACTGAACAAGACTTGAATTACTAACTCAGATAGCACCTAATTTTAGTTACCCTTTCCCAGGCTTGTCCATCTGCTCCTCCAGCTTTCATTTTATAATTAATATTATTTTTACTTTCGTTGTGCTCTGCTGGGAGACTGAACCCAGATTCTCATGTGTGCTAGCTAGGCAAGTGTTGTGCCACTGCATTGCCCATTTATGATGAATATTCTTGTCCCTGGGATGACAGGGACTTGTAAGCTCCATTTTCTCGTGGGAGAACAGTTGACTCAATTAGAGACAACGTTGGTCTCCATGTAGAACCTGCACAGTCTCCGTGTAGAACATGATTGCCAGCCTGTTCTTTGAAAGCCATATCCACAGTGGATATACTTTCCCAGCTATTGCCTTTCCTAGGTCTCTATTATTATTAACTATTAAGGCTATGCATTCAGAAACAATGTGTGATATGAATTTTCCTTGGCAGGTTCGTTAAGAAGTTGGAGCACTCTTGGAAAGCGCTGGTACATGATGGGGTGAGTGTAGCACACAACTAAAGTCCCCCCCCCTCTCTCTTTTTGGCCAGTCTTGGGACTTGAACTCAGAGCCTAGGCACTGTCCCTGAGCCTCTTGGTGCTCAAGGAAAGCACTCTACCAGTTGAGCCACTTCCAGCTTTTTTTCTGAGTACTTTATTAGAGATAAGAGTCTGACAGACTTTCTTGTGTATGCTAGCTTCAAATCACTGGTCCCCCCAGATCTCAGCCTCCTAAGTAGCTAGGATTCTAGATGTGGCCACTGGTGCCCAGCTTGGGCTCTTCTCTTTTATTTCTGATTTGTCCCCTCAAGTTCTTCTACATTTTTGTTTTTGTTGTTGGTCATGGGGCTTGAAATCAGGGCCTGGTGGCTGTCCCTAAGCTTTTTCACTCAAGGCTTGCACTCTACAACTTTGAGCCATAGTGCCACTTGTGATTTTCTGGTGGTTAATTGGAGA